>NC_057807.1:276121524-276431919 GCF_018294505.1 Triticum aestivum
TAATGTTCAATAGGGCTATTTGATGTTTAAGTATGAATTGTTCAGTTCATTTTCACAAATGGCTATATTTGGTTGTTTATAGGAGCAGATACTTTATTTATCTGTATTTATTTGTTAGGTTAGCTACATGCTACCTCTTGAGCTTGCGTTGGTTTTCCCTGGAAGAGGAAAGGGAGATGGAGCAAAGTAGCATAAGTATTTCCCTCAGTTTTGAGAACCAAGGTATCAATCCAGTAGGAGACAACACACAAGTCACAGAATACCTGCACAAAAAATCAACAACTTGCACCCAATGCAATAAAGGGGTTGTCAATCCCTTCATGGTCACTTGAAAAAGTGAGATATGATAGAGATAGATAAACGGTAAAGTAAATATTTTTGGTTTATAGATTGCAAAGTAAAGATTGCAAAATAGTAGATCGGAAACTAGCAAGATGTAAACGAGATTCAATATAATGGAAAAGAGACCCGGGGGCCATAGGTCTCACAAGTGGCTTCTCTCAAGATAACAAATATTACAGTGGGTGAACAAATTACTGTCGAGCAATTGATAGAAAAGCGCATAGTTATGATGATATCTAAGGCAATGATCATGAACATAGGCATCACGTCCGTGTCAAGTAGACCGACTACTGCTTCCATCTACTACTATTGCTCCACACTTTGACCGCTATCCAGCATGCATCTAGAGTATTAAGTTCATAAAGAACGGAGTGACGCATTAAGAAAGATGACATGATGTAGAGGAATTAACTCAAGCAATATGATGAAAACTCCATCTTTATATCCTCGATGGCAACAATACAATACGTGATTTTCTTCCCCTACTGTCACTAGGAAAGGACACCTCAAGATTGAACCCAAAGCTAAGCACTTCTCCCATTGCAAGAAAGATCAATCTAGTAGGCCAAACTAAACCGATAATTCGAAGAGACTTGCAAAGATATCAAATCATGCATATAAGAATTCAGAGAAGAACCAAATAGTATTCATAGATAATCTTGTTCATAAATCCATAATTCATCGGATCTCGGCAAACACACCGCAAAAGAGTATTATATCGAATAGAGCTCCAAGAACATCGAGGAGAACATGGTATTGAGAATCAAAGAGAGAGAACAAGCCATCTAGCTAATAACTATGGACACGAAGGTCTGTGGTAAACTACTCACGCTTCATCCGAGAGGTAATGGTGTTGATGTAGAAGCCCTCCATGATCGAATCACCCTCCGGTAGGACTCCGGAAAAGGTCCCTAGATGGGATCTCATGGGTACAGAAGGTTGCGGCGGTGGAAAAGTGGTTTCGTGGCTCTCTTGGAGGTTTTCAGGGTATAAGATTATATATAGGCGAAGGAACTAAGTCAGGGGAGCCATGAGGGGCCCACGAGAGTGGGGGGCGCGCCCTACGCCCCCGGGCGCGCCCTCCTTCCTTGTGCCTTCCTCGTTGCATCTCCGACTTCATCTCCAAATCTTCTTGTTTGCTTTTGGTCCAAGAAAGATAATCGCGAAGGTTTCATTCCGTTTGGACTCCATTTGGTATTCCCTTTCTGCGAAACTCTAAAATAGGCAAAAAAACCGAAACTGGCAGTGGGCCCTCGGTCAATAGGTTAGTCCCAAAACTAATATAAAATAGCATATAAATGCCTATTAAACATCGAAAATAGATAATATAATAGCATGGAACAATCAAAAATTATAGATACGTTGGAGACGTATCAAGCAACCCCAAGTTTAATTCCTGCTCGTCCTCGAGTAGGTAAATGATAAAAATAGAATTTTTGATGTGGAATGCTACCTAACATATTTATCCAAGTAATTTTCTTTATTGTGGCATGAATGTTCAGATCCGAAAGATTCAATACAAAAGTTTAATATTGACATTAAAATAATAACACTTCAAGCATACTAACAAAGCAATCATGTCTTCTCAAAATAACATGGCCAAAGAAAGCTATCCCTACAAAATCATATAATATGGCTATGCTCTATCTTCATCACACAAAATATTTAAATCATGCACAACCCCGATGACAAGCCAAGCAATTGTTTCATACTTTTGATGTTCTCAAACTTTTTCAATCTTCATGCAATAGATGAGTGTGAGCCATGTATATAGCACTATAGGTGGAATAGAATGGTGGTTGTGGAGAAGACAAAAAGGAGAAGATAGTCTCACATCAACTAGGCGTATCAACGGGCTATGGAGATGCCCATCAATAGATATCAATGTGAGTGAGTTGGGATTGCCATGCAACAGATGCACTAGAGCTATAAGTGTACGAGAGCTCAAAAAGAAACTAAGTGGGTGTGCATCCAACTTGCTTGCTCACGAAGACCTAGGGCATTTTGAGGAAGCCCATCATTGGAATATACAAGCCAAGTTCTATAATGAAATTCCCACTAGTATATGAAAGTGACAACATAGGAGACTTTGTATCATGAAGATCATGGTGCTACTTTGAAGCACAAGTGTGGAAAAAGGATAGTAACTTTGCCCCTTCTCTCTTTTCTCTAATTTTTTATTTGGGCCTTCTCTCTTTTTTTATGGCCTCTTTTTTTATTTTTTTATTTTTCGTCCGGAGTCTCATCCCGACTTGTCGGGGAATCATAGTCTCCATCATCCTTTCCTCACATGGGACAATGCTCTAATAATGAAGATCATCACACTTTTATTTACTTACAATTCAAGAATTACAAATAAATGCTTATAGCAAAATATGACTCTATGTGAATGCCTCCGGCGGAGTACTAGGATGTGCAATGAATCAAGAGTGATATGTATGAAAAAATTATGAACGGTGGCTTTGCCACAAATACGATGTCAACTACATGATCATGCAAAGCAATATGACAATGATGGATCGTGTCATACTAAACGGAACGGTTGAAAGTTGCATGGCAATACATCTCGAAATGGCTATGGAAATGCAATATTAGGTAGGTATGGTGGCTGTTTTGAGGAAGGTATATGGTGAGTGTATGGTATCACCGAAAGTTGCGCGACACAAGAGAGGAAAGCAATGGTGGAAGCGTGAGAGTGCGTATAATCCATGGGCTCAGCTTTAGTCATAAAGAACTCACATACTTATTGCAAAAATCTATTAGTTATTGAAATGAAGTACTACGCGCATGCTCCTAGGGGGATAGATTGTTAGGAAAAGACCAGCTCTCGTCCCCGACCGCCACTCACAAGGAAGACAATCAATAAATAAACCATGCTCAAACTTCATCACATAACGGTTCACCATACGTGCATGCTACGGGAGTCACAAACTTTAACACAAGTATCTCACAAATTCACAACTACTCTACAAGCATGACTATAATATCACCATATTCATATCTCAAAACAATCATAAAGAATCAAACTTCTCATAGTATTCAATGCGCTTCATATGAAAGTTTTTATTATATCCATCTTAGATGCCCATCATATTAGGAATAATTTTATAACCAAAGCTAATACCCATGCTGTTCCAAGAGACTCTCAAAATAATATAAGGGAAGCATGAGATTTCAACAATTTCTATAAAATAAAACCACCACTGTGCTCTAAAAAGATATAAGTGAAGCACCAGAGCAATATTGTCTAGCTCAAAAGATATAAGTGAAGCACATAGAGTATTCTAATAAATCACGATTCATGCATGTCTCTCCCAAAAGGTGTGTACAGAAAGGATGATTGTGGTAAACTAAAAAATCAAAGACTCAAATCATACAAGACGCTCCAAGCAAAACACATATCATGTGGTGAACAAAAATATAGCCTCAAGTAAAGTTACCGATAGACAAAGACGAAAGAGGGGATGCCTTCCGGGGCATCCCCAAGCTTAGGCTTTTGGTTGTACTTGAATTTTACCTTGGGGTGCCTTTTACATCCCCAATCTTAGGCTCGTGCCACTCCTTATTCCATAGTCCATCAAATCCTTACCCAAAACTTGAAAACTTCACAACACAAAACTCAACAGAAAATCTCATAAGCTCCGTTAGTATAAGAAAAATAAACCACCACTTTAAGGTGCTGTTGTTAACTCTTTCTTTATTTATATTGGTATAAAATCTACTGTATTCCAACTTCTCCATGGTTCATACTCCCCGATACTACTCATAGATTCATCAAAATAAGCAAACAACACATGAAAAACAGAATCTGTCAAAAACAGAACAGTCTGTAGCAATCTGTAACTATCGAATACTTCTGTAAATCCAAAAATTCTTCAATAAATCGGATGACGTGAGGCGTTTGTCTATTAATCTTCTGCAAAAAGAATCAACTTAAAAGTGCTCTTCTGTTAAAAATGACAATTATTCTCGTGAGCGCAAAGTTTTTGGTTTTTCCAGCAAGATCAAATTAACTTTCAGCCAAGTCTTCCCAAAGGTTCTACTTGGCACAAACACTAACTAAAACTTAAAACCACATCTAACCAGAGTATATATGAATTATTTATTACTAAAAAGTAACAAAAATCAAAGAACAAAAATAAAATTGGGTTGCGTCCCAACAAGCGCTATCGTTTAACGCCCTTAGCTAGGCATAATTTCAATGATGCTCACCTAAAAGACAAGAATTGAAGCACAAAGAGAGCATGATAAAACATGTGACAAACACATCTAAGTATAACATACTTCCTATGAATAGGCATTTTATAAGCAAACAAATTATCAAGGCAAGCAAAAACTAGCATATGCAAGGAAGAAGAAAGAAATGATATCAATCTCAACATGAAGAGAGGTAATTTAGTAACATGAAAATTTCTACAACCATATTTTCCTCTCTCATAATAATTACATGTAGGATCGTAAGCAAATTCAACAATATAGCTATCACAAAACATATTCTCAACAAAATCCACATGCATGCGAAGCTGACACTCTTCCAAAATAGTGGGATTAACATTAAGTAAAGTCATGACCTCTCCAAACCCACTTTTATCAAAAATTTCATCAGATTGAACATTCTCCAAATATGTGGGATCTAAAGTTGACACTCTTCCAAACTCACTTTCAATATTATTGCAAACATCATTATCAATATCATATTTATCATGGGGCTTAAATAAATTTTCAAGATCATAATAAGAATCACCCTAATCATGATCATTGCAACAAGTAGTGGACATAGCAAAACTAGCATCCCCACGCTTCTGGTTTTGCATATTATTAAAACAATTGACATTAATAGAATTTAAAGTAAAATCATTGCAATCATGCTTTTCATTCAAGGAGCTATCGTGAATCTCTTCATAAATTTCTTTATCACAATTTTCAAATTCATGAATTTCAAGCAAAACTTCATAAAGATAATCTAGTGCACAAAACTCACTAGCAGTTGGTTCATCATAATTGGATCTCTTAAAAAGATTAGCAAGTGGATGAGGATCCATAATATTTTAGCAAGTGAAGATGCAAGCAAAAAGAAGGCACATGGTAACACAAGCGAACAAAAGATCGAATGGAAGAGGGGCGAAGAAAAGGCAAATCTTTTTGAAAATTGTTTTGGAAGTGGGGGAGAGGAAAATGAGAGGCGAATGGCGAATAATGTAATGCAAGGGAGAAGAGTTTATGATGGGTACTTGGAATGGCTTGACTTGGCGTAGATCTCCCCGGCAACGGTGCCAGAAATCCTTCTTTCTACCTCTTGAGCTTGCGTTGGTTTTCCCTTGAAGAGGAAAGGGTGATGCAGCGAAATAGCGTAAGTATTTCCCTCAGTTTTGAGAACCAAAGTATCAATCCAGAGGAGACAACGCACAAGTAACAGAATACCTGCACAAAAAATCAACGACTTGCACCCAACGCGATAAAGGGGTTGTCAATCCCTTCACGGTCACTTGCAAAAGTGAGATCTGATAGAGATAGATAAACGGTAAAGTAAATATTTTTGGTATTTTTGGTTTATAGATTGGAAAGTAAAGATTGCAAAATAGTAGAGCGGAAACTAGCAAGATGTAAACGAGATTCAATATAATGGAAAAGAGACCCCGGGGCCATAGGTTTCACTAGTGGCTTCTCTCAAGATAGTAAATATTATGGTGGGCAAACAAATTACTGCCAAGCAATTGATAGAAAAGAGCATAGTTATGACTATATCTAAGGCAATGATCATGAACATAGGCATCACGTCCGTGTCAAGTAGACCGACTCCTGCCTGCATCTACTACTATTACTCCACACATCGACCGCTATCCAGCATGCATCTAGAGTATTAAGTTCAAAAAGAATGGAGTAACGCATTAAGAAAGATGACATGTTGTAGAGAAATTAACTCAAGCAATATGATGAAAACCCCGTCTTTTTATCCTCGATGGCAACAATACAATACGTGCCTTGCTGCCCCTACTGTCACTGGGAAAGGACACCGCAAGATTGAACCCAAAGCTAAGCACTTCTCCCATTGCAAGAAAGATCAATCTAGTAGGCCAAACTAAACCGGTAATTCGAAGAGACTTGCAAAGATATCAAATCATGCATATAAGAATTCAGAGAAGAACCAAATAGTATTCATAGATAATCTTGTTCATAAATCCACAATTCATCAGATCTCGGCAAACACACCGTAAAAGAGTATTATATCGAATAGATCTCCAAGAACATCGAGGAGAACATGGTATTGAGAAACAAAGAGAGAGAAGAAACTATCTAGCTAATAACTATGGACCCAAAGGTCTGTGGTAAACTACTCACGCTTCATCCGAGAGGTAATGGTGTTGATGTAGAAGCCCTCCGTGATCAAATCCCCCTCCGGCAAGACGCTGTAAAAGGTCCCTAGATGGGATCTCATGGGTACAGAAGGTTGCGGCGGTGAAAAAGTGGTTTTGTGGCTCTCCTGGATGTTTTCAGGGTATAAGATTATATATAGGCGAAAGAACTAGGTCAGGGGAGCCACGAGGGGCCCATGAGGGTGGGGGGCTCGCCATACCCCCCTGGGAGCGCCCTCCTTCCTCGTGGCTTCCTCGTTGCATCTCCGACTTCATCCCCAAATCTTCTGGTTTGCTTCCAGTCCAAGAAAGATCATCACGAAGCTTTCATTCCGTTTGGACTCTGTTTGGTATTCCTTTTCTGCAAAACTCTAAAATAGGCAAAAAAACAGAAACTGGCAGTAGGCCCTCAGTTAATAGGTTAGTCACAAAAATAATATAAAATAGCATATAAATGCCTATTAAACGTCCAAAACAGATAATATAATAGCATGGAACAATCAAAAATTATAGATACGTTGGAGACATATCAAGCATCCCCAAGCTTAATTCCTGCTCGTCCTCGAGTAGGTAAATGATAAAAGCAAAAATTTTGAGGTGGAATGCTACCTAACATATTTATCCATGTAATTTTATTTATTGTGGCATGAATGTTCAGATTCAAAAGATTCAAGACAAAAGTTTAATATTGAAACAAAAATAATAACACTTCAAGCATACTAACAAAGCAATCATGTCTTCTCAAAATAACATGGCCAAAGAAAGCTATCCCTACAAAATCATCTAATCTGACTATGCTCTATCTTCATCACACAAAATATTTAAATCATGCACAACCCCGATGACAAGCCAAGCAATTGTTTCATACTTTTGATGTTCTCAAACTTTTTCAATCTTCATGCAATACATGAGTGTGAGCCATGGATATAGCACTATAGGTGGAATAGAATGGTGGTTGTGGAGAAGACAAAAAGGAGAAGATAATCTCACATCAACTAGGCGTATCAACAGGCTATGGAGATGCCCATCAATAGATATCAATGTGAGTGAGTAGGGATTGCCATGCAACGAATGCACTAGAGCTATAAGTGTATGAGAGCTCAAACAGAAACTAAGTGGGTGTGCATCCAACTTGCTTGCTCACGAAGACCTAGGGCATTTTGAGGAAGCCCATCATTGGAATATACAAGCCAAGTTCTATAATGAAAATTCCCACTAGTATATGAAAGTGACAACATAGGAAACTCTGTATCATGAAGATCATGGTGCTACTTTGAAGCACAAGTGTGGAAAAAGGATAGTAACTTTGCCCCTTCTCTCTTTTCTCTCATTTTTTATTTGGGCCTTCTCTCTTTTTTTATGGCCTCTTTTTTATATATTTTTTATTTTTCGTCCAGAGTCTCATCCCAACTTGTGGGGGAATCATAGTCTCCATCATCCTTTCCTCACATGGGACAATGCTCTAATAATGAACATCATCACACTTTTATTTACTTATAACTCAAGAATTACAACTCAATGCTTAGAGCCAAATATGACTCTATGTGAATGCCTCCGGCGGAGTACCGGGATGTGCAATGAATCAAGAGTGAAATGTATGAAAAAATTATGAACGGTGGCTTTGCCACAAATACGATGTCAACTACATGATCATGCAAAGCAATATTACAATAATGGATCATGTCATACTAAATAGAATGGTGGAAAGTTGCATGGCAATACATCTCGGAATGGCCATGGAAATGCCATAATAGGTAGGTATGGTGGCTGTTGTGAGGAAGGTATATGGTGGGTGTATGGTATCGGCGAAAGTTGCGCGACACAAGAGAGGCTAGCAATGGTGGAAGGGTGAGAGTGCGTATAATCCATAGACTCAACATTAGTCATAAAGAACTCACATACTTATTGCAAAAATCTGTTAGTTATTGAAACGAAGTACTACATGCATGCTCCTAGGGGGATAGATTGGTAGGAAAATACCATCACTCGTACCCGACCGCCACTCATAAGGAAGACAATCAATAAATAAATCATGCTCCAACTTCATCACATATCGGTTCACCATACGTGCATGCTATGAGAATCACAAAATTTAACATGAGTATCTCTCAAATTCACAACTACTCTACTCTCATGACTCTAATATCACCATCTTCATATCTCAAAACAATCATAAAGAATCAAACTTCTCATAGTATTCAATGCACTTCATATGAAAGTTTTTACTATATCCATCTTGGACGCCCATAATATTAGGACTAATTTTATAACCAAAGAAAATTACTGAAAGTGCTAGTATCGACTAGAGGGGGGTGAATAGGCGATTTTTATGAAAGTCTTCAAAACTTGGAAGTTTCGAAGACAGACAATAGAAATGACCTAATTGATATGTAGCGGAAGATAAACTACTGTAGGCAAACCATAGTCAAGTATGCAATGATATGAAAGAACAGGACTAATGGCAGCTAAGTAGTAAGGATCAGGATGGAAGATAGTATGAAGTCAATCAACAATAGTAGTCAAGCAATGAAGTCAACCAGGTATGACAGATAGGCAATGACTTCACGAAGACAAACACAAAGTAAAGGATAGGAAGGGATAGAACCAGTCACTTGTTGAAGACACATGATTTGTTGGACCAGTTCCAGTTGCTGTGACAACTGTACGTCTGGTTAGGGAGGCTGAGATTCAACTCAGAGGACCGTGTCTTCACCTTATTCCCCTTGAGCTAAGGACACCCAGTCCTCGCCCAATCACTCTGGTAAGTCTTCAAGGTAGACTTCCAAACCTTCACAGACTTCGTTCACCGGCAATCCACAATGACTCTTGGATGCTCAGAACGCGACGCCTAACCGGCTGGAGGATTCACAGTCCTCAAGTGTAATAAGTCTTCAGGTCACACAGACAGAAAGACTTCAGTGATGCCTAACACTCTTTGGCTCTGGGTGTTTGGGCTTGATCCTCGCAAGGATTTCTCTCTCTCAAAGGCTTCGAGGTGGGTTGCTCTCAAACGACAAAAGTCGTGTACTAACTCTGAGAAGCCACCAATTTATGGTGTAGGGGGTGGGCTATTTATAGCCACTGGGCAACCCGGCCTGATATGTCCGAAATGACCCTGGGTCACTAAGGAACTGACACGTGTTCCAACGGTCAGATTTCAAACACACACGGCAACTTTACTTGGGCTACAAGCAAAGCTGACTCATCCAGCTCTGGATAAGATTTGCTCTCATTGTCTTCGCTCGAAGACATAGGATTTGGGTTGAGCATCACTTCAGTCATTATGACTTAGTTCACTTGGACCCCACTTAACAGTACGGTGGTTCCTATGACTCAACAAAGAAGAAAAGGAAACAACGAAATCACACAGTCTTCGCGCTCCATAATCTTCACTCAATGTCTTCTCATGTCATAGTCTTCAATATGAATATCTTCACATACCAACATTGTCTTCAATGTCTTCTTACATTTTTAGGGGTCATCTCCGGTAGGTAAACCGAATCAATGAGGGACACTACCTGCGTTATCCTGCAATTCTCACAAACGCATTAGTCCCTCAACCAACTTTGTCGTCAATACTCCAAAACCAACTAGGGGTGGCACTAGATGCACTTACAATCTCCCCATTTTTGGTGATTGATGACAAACTGGTTGAAGTTTTCAACGGGGATAAAGTATGTGAAATTGTAAAGGATAGGGTATTGTCTTCATAAGTAGCAAGGGCTCCCCCTGAAGATGTGCATATAAGTAATTTGCTTTTGGAATGCAAATGCACATGGCAGGTTGTACTTGTGGAGATCCACTTCAACTTATGAAGATAATTCATCAAGCATGAAATGATATAGCAAATAGAATGACATGCATAATGAAAAATGGACGTCTGCAGAATGATCTAAGTGCGGAAGTTATCATCGCACATGCGGAATTTATCATCGCATCACAGTAAAGCAAATAAGTAGCAGACGACCATTGAGTTTAAGTGTTACAACTCAAAGAACCAAATGTTTCAAAAGCGAGAGTTGTAAACACGATGCAAAATATAAAGCAACTGCCCATATGAACCCGCTTGAAGACTATCAACTCATACGCTTCTCCCCCTTTTGTCAGTAAGGACCAAAAAGGTTTGAAGACATAGAGCATCTACTCGTCCTCATGAGTAGGTGAAGCAGCAGGGTTGTCGTTGTTGTTTGGCGGTGCAGACGTACTTGGTGCAGTGTCGATGCATGCAGAAGTAGGAGGCGGTGAAGTAGCATCATCTTCATCATCGATCACTCTAGCATTCACGGTTTCCGCGGAGGAAGAATAGTCAGGGTCTTCAAGGGATAGAGTTCGACGTAGGACTGCAGTCCGTGGAGGAGTGGAGTCAAACTTGAATCTTTCAGTGAAGCCATCGTCTTAAAGATCTGCTTCAGCACTGAGCAGCGTCAAACTCTTCCAAGATTGTCGACAAGTCTCGTGAGCAACAAATGCATTCTTGGTGGCAAGATTTCGAATGCGGTTGACGTCCACCAAGAGGCTTTGCATCTGTCTCTTGAGCCAATAATGATGCGTATCTTGTTTCTGATGAAGTGCCACAACAAGTTCTCGGTCATTTAGAACACGAGAGCGCTTCTTAGGCCTTTGGGCAATGGTGCTTTCAGTGGCTTCAGTTTGCGCACGATGAGGCAGACGAGTATTTCCAGCCATTGGATAGATGCGTGTTACTACTTGGACGCCTTCGATGGGTTGAGTGAAGCTTTGGTGCTCGACATTCTGAAGACAAAGAGGCTGCTTGGCAGGGTCAGAGTATATGGCTTCAACTGACATATCAACCTCTGGTAAAAAGATCAGATGATTGCGAGCAGAGGGCTGATAGTTGACAAAGGAGTGTCGCTTGATGAGGCGCATGACCCATGGAGCATGGAACTTCAGACCAAAAAGGTTAGATCCAGACACAGCAAGTTGCCTAATGAAGAATTCTTGGGAATTGAAGCTGATGCCATTGAGGATGTAAAAGACCAAAGTCTTCATGGCTCCTTCAAGCTTGGCCACTGATGAATGTCCTTTGATAGGCCATAGAGTTCGCCTGATGATATGATATATTGTGCGCGGCAGATACTCAAGGTCATCAACAAAGAACTCTGTCGGATATTCAGCGTCAGATGGCAAAGGCTTCATCATGCTCAACATCTGGCTCATGTTGGGTTCTAGCTTGTGGAAGATGCTCTCCAGAGCATTGCGGTGTAGTTGACAATCAGGTTCATATAGCTCTCCGGGAGTGGGTAGGCCTGTAAGCTCAATGATATCAAGAGCTTTGGCTTCATGATGAACATTTCCGGTCATCCACTCAAGAACCCATGTCTTGATATCCCTGTTGTAGCCGCGAATGTGGAGGGTAGCATAGAATTGGAGCAAAAGTTCTTCATTCCAGTGTTCTTTGTCAGTCACAAAGCTGAGCAGACCGGCATCACGAAAACAATCAAGTGCTTCCTCTAAGCACGGTAGTCCAGCAATGGCTTCAGTGTCAAGGCGCATATGAGGGAAAATGCGCCCTTGATCATACAGAACGCATGAGTAATAGCTTCTCTGCTGATAGCTCCAGAACCGATCAGAAGATATTCTTGGCTTTGAGTAGGGGTTCTTAGCGCTGTCAAAGAAGGTGTTGTGGCTTTTGAAGCCATTGGCATTGAAGGACCCTGTAGAGTTTGCAGTACCTGGGAACCTTGGCAATCTTGGCTTTGGCTTCTGGACCTGAGGTCTATGCCCAACATGATAATCAAATTGAGGACCAGAGGCAGTAGGCGGAGGAACTAGAACGGGCCATCGGACAGTGGTTAGCTGACCATGACTGTATGCTTGCTCAATTGTATAGGGCCTTGGTGGCGGAACAGGAGCAGTGGCAACAGCTGAGGCTTCAGGCTGCACAACAGGTGCTTCGGGAGCAGTGGCCTCATTGGCTTCGGGCACACTTGTTGGTGCAAGCTCCACATTAGCTTCAGCCATGACTACGTCATTGGCTTCATTAGCGTTGGTGGTGGCAGCTTCAACATTTTCAACCTCCACTTGACGAGCTGGAGGGTCGGGCACTAGCACGTTCACATCAGGAACAACTTCTTCAGTATTGGGGGGAGTAGGAACACGTATGTCTTCTTGTCTTTCATCGGCTGATGCAGCCGGATTGTCTTCAGCAGCTTGGGCTTCAGACGTGGAGACATTCACAGTTGGAGTGGCTTCTGGAAACACTTGACATGCAACAGGTTGGTGATGCACTTCTCCTTCTGGAACGCTCAAAAGAGGGACTTGAGGCCTTTGTCCTTTGCGAAGCCTACGAAATGCTGGCAACGCCTTTGGAGATGGAGTTGGCTGGGCTTCAAAGTCTTCTTCTTCTTCTTGCACGGGTGGTGTAACTTGTTGTTGTTGTTGGGGAGTACTTGGGGAGTCTTGTTGCTGTGGGTAATCAGCCCACGATGCATCCTGAGCAATTGGCGTTAGAGGACAACCAATGCTAAAGAGTTCGTTGTTTGTAAGAACAGGCGATGATACCAGGTTGTGTTTGATCTGAGGAAGAACTTCATCATCTTCAACATTGTCATCGTGACCAATGTCTTCAGCAACAGTGGGTTCAGCTGCTGGAATGTCTTCAGCTTCATGAGCCTCTGTGGAAGAAGGCTCATGAACTATCATCCATCGTTCTTGGTGTTCAGAGGCAGGGCGAACCACTGAGATAGGTTCAACAACTAAGGGCTCTGTGGGAGCAGCCCTAGTCTTCTTGGTCTTGCGTTTCTTCTTGGAGGGAGAAGCATCAGGGGCTTCAGGATTCTTCCTTTTTCTGGCTTCAGCCTCGGCAGCCCTTGTCTTTTTCTGTTCAGAGGCGGTTGACAGGACCTTTGGCTTCGAGCCAGTCATGCTTCTTGGGAAGATAATGCGAGGTGCTTCTTGACTTGAAGGTGCAGGTGGGGCGGTTGATGGTTCCTTCTTCTTTGCAGCCATCCTGGGGTCAATGCCAGGACGGCCAAGAGACTTGCGCTTCTCAGCCTCATTGTAGGCAAGCACACACTTGTCAGCCAAACTCTTCATGCGCTCACGAGAGCCCTGAGCTTCTTCGCGCTTCTTAAGAAAAGCTTCTTTAAGCTCATGCAGCATGACCTTGAAGTTTCTGACATCTTGCACACTGAGCTTCGCCACATGCTTCTTGAACTGTGCCTTTTCATAGTCAATCTTGTTCTTCAGCTCAACGATGCGCTGAGCAAGAGCTAGCTCAGAAGCAATGGAGCCATTGAAGGCGACGCTGAGGCCAATGGGAAGCTGTAGATCTTCAAAGCTGAGATTTGGGGTGTCGAACCACTCATCAATGAAGTTATGGATGATTGCCACATCAAAGAGAGGCAAGTTGTTGAAGATCTCTGCTTCTTCCTTGCTCTTGATCAGTTGCTTAAGGGCATCATCTGCAAGATCTTCATCGCTGGACAGATCGATGGGTTCTTCATGCAGAATGGCAGCAGGAGTCAAGGCTTGATCAGTATGCCTGACAATTTGCTTTTTCTTCTCCGTCCTCTTGGAGATACGTGATTTATCCTCAGACTGCACACTGTCTTCAGGAGGTGCAGTGGCCAGTGGCTTCGCACGAGAAGCTTTTGGAGCAGCTGATCTTGAAGCCTTAGGCTTCTTTAGCTTCTGCGGCTTTGGAGGAGGAGCTGGGGCGTCATCAGTGTCACCATCATTATCGGAATGATCCACTCTGGCACCTTGGACCAAGATGTAAGTGATGAGGCCATCAAGGTTGGAGAAGGGGCCGATGACATTGGGCTCAGCATCACGTGAGCCGTCAGCACGGGGAGCAGAGGGACCAGGGTTGAAGTCTAATCCCAATGACTTCTTGTTTTCCTTGGCCGAAGCCTTTGCATGCTGTTAATTGCGCTTGAAGAGAGTATCATCACAACACCAGAGCAATGATGATGGGTCGGCATTCTCAGGCTGAGGTCCACGGACCATGCAGGGATAGAAGCCCTGTGCAATAGCTTCAGCTCTGTTCTTGGGTTGAAGACCTCGATAGAGAATATCACCCCAAGGACTCTTGATAGCATTCTTCTCTGCATATTCCTGGGTCACGAACTTGTACTTGAACCATTCTTCAGCCCAATAGCGTCGAATCCATTGGATTCGTGTCTTGCGCTGATGATAATTCTCCTCAGGATCTGTCTTGTAGAGCTCTGCGAGGTCATTAGGCGGATCTTTAGATGTACCCCCTCGACGCGGTCTGCCACCCTTCCTTACTAATTTTTTTGTAGCCATGAATTTCAAACTGAATGGCTTCAATACGTTCAAAGGCTTCAGAATCTTTCGCTTGCTGATCAAACAGGAACTGGCTTCAGGAGAGTTAATGTGATGCTGTAAGTATTCTGCAAACGAATGCAGACTATGAGAACCAAGAGATTCTCCCACAGACATGTACCTGTGATAGCATTAGAGATGCGAGGGAAGGGGAAGAGGTCATATGCATTCTCAGAAGATTTTGAAGATAAATCAGTTTGAAGACATTGACCTCATGATGCGAAGACATTCACTTATATGTTGTGAGTTGGTTCCAGATTTGTACGAATCCGTGAATAAGTACAAGTGAGGAATCAAACTGGATATGAAATTTAAGTGAATAGACTAGGCAGTATGAGATGCAGACAGAACAGATCTAACACAGTGTAGGCAGAAACCACTTTTGGTAAATAGGATGAATCTTGAAGATCAAAAAGGTGGTAAAAATAGAGTTATATTTACCACACGAAGAACTGCTAGATGGATGAATAGGAGACCGAGCAGTTCAGTCCACCGTGCCCTAACTTGGCGACGGAGGACACCTACGGCGACGGCGGAGAGGACGATGTCCACGGCCGGCGTGAGGACGGCGTCGGAGAAGTCGCGGCAGCTAAGCGCTTCGTCGCCGGCATCGTCGAGAGCTAGCGGTGGCGCTAGGGTTTTGACGAGGTGGAGAGGTGGAAGAAGGATTTCTTTACCACAGGGAACAAGTATTTATAAGGAGGTGTGCGGCACAGCGCAATTACGCAGGTGCCCCTGGCGGTTCACATCTGAGGGGCACGTGGCAAGCATGCAACATACTCAGAGTTGTCCCACGTTCCCACGCCCGCCAGGCATGTCGGATGGTTGTTCCGGCTTCTCCGGATTTCAACAATAAGGATGAGTTATTTAAAACAGACTTAATGTTTGTCTCTGTGCCTTCTGCTGACTAGGACGCAGAGAAGACATTCGACAGTTTCAATAGAATGCATATGATTTGGACAGATAGAGTTTGAGATTGAAAGCATAGAGAGGTTGGGGTCCGATCACATTCACTTAGTTCAAAAGATTCAAATAGGAAGACATAGCTATAAGTGAATGCTGTAGAGGACAGAACACTAGTATATATATATATATATATATATATATATATATATATATATATATATATATCAGAAAGCAATCAAGTCATCATAATGAAGAAAATCATGAAGATAAATTGAAACTGAAGACAAACCAAATGCGAAGTCATTGCAAAATAACGCCATGAGAGAAACACTTCAAATCAAGAAATTTGGTGGTGGCGTTACCCACCGTATAGGAAGTATTAGACCCAGACACGGCGCACAATTATCGTGGCGCTCCAAAGTCATATTCCACGTCAATGTATGCACACTTAGAGTGTAAGTCTTCATTGATTGAAGATATGCATTACTTTGTGTGTTGCACATCTAAGTCATCAACATGCATAAGTGTTAGGATGTGTGCCTGATCACAGGACATTTGAGGATTCCAGGATATTTAGCTCACACCGTAACTTGCAAAACCTTTTCTCATCCAAGGGCTTTGTGAAGATATCTGCTAGTTGTTCTTCAGTGTTGACATGAATGATGTCGATATCTTTCTTCATGACATGATCTCTAAGAAAGTGATGATGAATTTCAATGTGCTTTGTCTTCGAGTGCTGGAATGGATTGTTGGCCATCTTGATGGCACTTTCGTTGTCGCAGAAGAGAGTACTTATTTCAGATTGATGCCATAGTCCTTGAGAGTTTACTTCATCCGTAGAAGCTGAGCACAACAAGATCCAGCAGCAATGTATTCAGATTCAGCAGTTGAGAGTGATACACAGTTCTGCTTCTTTGAAGACCAACAAACAAGTGATCGACCCAGAAAATGACATGTGCCTGATGTAGACTTGCGATCCACTTTGTCACCAGCATAATCAGCATCCGAGAATCCAACCAAATCAAATTTTGAGCCCTTTGGATACCATAATCCGAGTGTTGGGGTGTAAGCCAAATATCGAAGAATTCGCTTCACAGCTAAGTGATGTGATTCCTTTGGTGCCGCTTGGAATCGAGCACACATGCAAACACTAAGCATAATATCTGGCCTAGATGCACATAGATAAAGTAAAGAACCAATCATGGAGCGGTATACCTTTTGATCGAACTCTTTACCATTGTCGTCGGGACCAAGATGGTGTTTGGCTGGCATTGGCGTCGTGTAACCTTTGCAGTCTTCCATTCCAAACTTCTTCAGGCAATCTTTGAGGTATTTTTCTTGAGATATGAAGATGCCATTTCTTTGCTGACGAATTTGAAGACCAAGGAAGAACTTCAGCTCACCCATCATGGACATCTGATATTGCTCTTGCATCATGTATCCAAACTCATCACTATACTTCTGGTTGGTGCAGCCAAAGATAATGTCATCCACATATATTTGGCACACAAACAGTTCACCATCATATGTCTTCGTGAAGAGTGTGGGATCGAGGGATCCAGGTTTGAAGCCTTTGCTCTTCAGGAAGTCTTTGATCGTATCATACCATGCGCGAGGAGCTTGTTTGAGGCCATAGAGTGCTTTGTTTAGCTTGTACACCATATCAGGATGTTTTGGATCTTCAAAGCCAGGTGGTTGAGCGACATACACTTCTTCTTCAATCTTGCCGTTGAGAAATGCACTCTTCACATCCATTTGATATAGCAAGATGTTGTGGTGGTTAGCATAGGCTAGCAGTATGCGAATAGCTTCAAGCCTAGCAACAGGAGCAAATGTTTCATCGAAGTCAATTCCTTCAACTTGAGTATATCCTTGAGCCACAATACGTGCTTTGTTTCTAACGACTTGACCATGCTCATCTTGCTTTTTTCGATATATCCATTTTGTTCCAATAATGTTATGCTTGCGAGGGTCAGGTCGCTTGACAAGTTCCCAAACATTGTTCAGCTTGAACTATTGAAGTTCTTCTTGCATAGCTTGAATCCATTCAGGTTCCATAAAGGCTTCAGCAACTTTCTTGGGTTCTGATATTGACACAAATGAAAAGTGCCCACAAAAGTTTGCTAACTGTGTTGCTCTTGAGCGAGTGAGTGGACCAGGTGCATTGATGCTGTCAATTATCTTCTCAATTTGTACTTCATTTGCAACACGAGGATGAACTGGACGAAGACTTTGCTCTTGCTGATCATTGTCATCATTGGGAGGATTGTCTTCGGTCTGAGCATTGTCTTCAGGTTGGTTAGGTGCAGAAATGATAAGTTCCTCTTCAGGCTGTGCTTCAGAGGGCATGATTTCACCAGTTCCCATCAGCTTGATTGATTCGCTTGGTGGAGCTTCATCTAGTGTACTTGGCAGGATCTCTCTCTATGAACCATTTGTTTCATCAAATCTCACGTCCACAGTTTCAACGATTTTGTAGAGATAGAGGTTGAAGACTCTGTAGGAGTGCGAGTCCTTTCCATAGCCAAGCATGAAGCCTTCGTGAGCCTTAGGTGCAAATTTTGACTTGTGATGGGGATCCTTGATCCAGCACCTAGCTCCAAATACTCTGAAGTAACTGACATTTGGCTTCTTGCCAGTAAGGAGCTCATAGGATGTTTTGTTCAGAAGCTTATGGATGTAGACACGATTGATGATGTGACATGCTGTATCAATAGCTTCAGGCCAGAACTTTCTTGGTGTCTTGTATTCGTCGAGCATTGTTCGAGCCATCTCAATGAGGGTTCTGTTCTTGCGCTCAACGATGCCATTTTGCTGAGGTGTGTATGGAGCAGAGAACTCATGAGTGATTCCCATTGTATCCAGATAAAGATCAAGTCCGGTGTTCTTGAATTCAGTGCCATTGTCACTTCTGATATGCTTGATCTTCACGCCATAATTGTTCATTGCTCGATTGGCGAAGCGTCTGAAGACATCTTGCACTTCAGTCTTGTAGAGAATTATATGCACCCATGTGTATCTTGAGTAGTCATCAACAATGACGAAGCCATAGAGACAAGCAGTTGTTGTGAGGGTGGAGTAGTGAGTAGGTCCAAATAAGTCCATGTGTAACAGCTCGAAGGGTTGAGATGTTGTCATGATTGTCTTCGAGGGGTGCTTTGCCCTAGTCATCTTTCCAGCTTCGCAGGCACCACACAAATGATCCTTCTTGAACTTGACATCCTCGATGCCTATGACATGCTTCTTCTTGACGAGTGAGTGTAAGTTCCTCATGCCAGCATGCCCCAGCCTTCGATGCCAGAGCCAGCATTCTGAAGCTTTTGTGAGAAGACATACGGCAAGCTGTGGACCTGCTGAGAAATCTACCATGTACAGATCATCTTTTCGATACCCTTCAAAGACTAGAGACTTGTCAGATTCCATTAGTACAAGGCAGCGATATTTTCCGAATAGCACAATCATGTTCAAGTCACAAAGCATTGAGACAGACATTAAATTGAAACCAAGGGATTCAACAAGCATCACTTTATCCATGTGTTGATCCTTTGAGATTGCAACTCTACCTACACCCAATACCTTGCTTTTACCAGTGTCAGTAAATGTGATGTGACTCTTGTTGGATGGACGTAAGGTTGAGTCCATGAGAAGACTTCGATCACCAGTCATATGATTTGTGCATCCACTGTCCATAATCCATTCTGAAGCTTTTGGTGACATGCCCTACAGTGCAGTTAGGAGGATAGGCTTCACAAGGAGTGTTGTGAAGCATAGGTATTTGACACATACAAGGATTGTCACAGCTTAGATCAAAGTTAGGACACATAGTATGACTGGTAAGCGATTCAGATGTGAAGTATATAGAAAGACATATTATCATGCATCCATAATGTGTTTTAGGTCCCCAGCAATAGCATCGGACGCCTTTGATAGCAGGCTGGAGACCTTTCTCTGCAAAAGAAAGTTAATTCTTCTTCGCCACCCACATCTTCAGGGGTGGCTTAGAAGCAATGAGTCTAAGTGCAGCATCTGAGAATTTTGGCTTTGAAGCCCTAGCAAATAGCCTTGCAGGAGATGAATGATACTCATATGAATAAGCAGAAAAGTTCTTAGTCCTATGAACATAGCGATTCGAAGACACACGCTCATATTCATAAGTCTGAGTATGATTTCCCTGCAAAACATTGGCGTTAGGGTGACTCAGGTGAGTCCTGTATCTGTATGAAGCCTTTGGGTCATATGTAGCCATAGGTCTGGGGTTTGTCTTCTTCCTTGGTGGTGTCATGACGACATTCACAGGAAGATTCTCAATGTACAGCTTAGGTACCTAGATCTTCTTCATAGGTGGTCCATTCCTGCAGTTAGTACCAATATACCTGGCAAACACTTCACCATTCTGATTCTTGAACAACTTATAGTTTGCATCAAAGGATTCATCAATGATAATAGGATTAGCACAGGTAAAGCCAGATAAAGTGGATGGATCTACTGAAGGTTCCTTTGCAGCAACCCATGTGGTCTTGGGGTACTGCTCAGGCTTCCAGTACGGGCCATCAACATTCATTTTCCTCTCGAACCCAACACCCTCTTTCCTAGGGTTTCGGTTCAGAATCTGCTTTTTGAGGACATCGCGAAGTGTCTGATGCCCTTTTAGACTTTTATACATCCCTGTTTCAAGCAATGTCTTCAACCTAGCATTTTCATCAGCAATAGTAGTGGTATCCTCTGCAGAGGGGTTAGTAACCACATCAGTAGGTGAAGACAATGAAACAGTAGCAGCAGTGGAACATTCAGCAACAGATGTAGCGTTATCACGCTCAATGCATTTTAGACATGGTGGTTCAAATTCTTTCTGTGTAACGCTGATTTGTTGAGCAAGTAATGAATCGTGTTCCTTCTGAAGATCTTCATAATCCACTCTTATCTTTTCAAGGTCTAGCTTTCTTTGAAGACATTCAGAAGAAAGCTTCTCATGATCAGACAAGAGAGCATTGTGTTGATCTTGAAGGGCGTCAAACTTGGAATGAAGTCTCTGAAGACTCTCAGCCAATGCTTTTGATTGGTCCATTTCTTCTCCCAACATATCATCGCTCTTACTAAGCATGTCTTGAACCCTTTCCAAGACTTTTTGTTGTTTAGTGGCAAGGGAAGCAAGCTTGACATAACTGGGGTCAAATTCATCACCTGATTCATCATCACTAGATTCAGAGAGGGAGCATTTAGTTACCTTATCACCCCTTGCCATGAGGCAAGGTGAGGATGATGGCGATTCAGGTGAAAAAGTCATCTCTTTAAGAGACTCCTTGTAGTCCTCAAGCCAGGGATCATGACGAGTACGATGACCTTCATAGACCTCAGAAAGCCGGTCCCAGATTAGCTTCGCATGATTGAGGTGCATAACATTCCTGAACTGATTTCGGGACAGATGGGAGCAGATGACATCCTTCGCCGTAAGGTTCAGTAGAGTGTACTTGTGAATGTCATCGGCCTCAGCCATCTTGCATAGATCAGTAAATCTCAGTGACGGTCCATAGTTTGCTATCCATATCCATGAGTCGCTTCTTCATCATGGCCTTCCATCGGGGATACTCATGACCGTCAAAGGTGGGGCAAGATATGTTCTTCAATCCTGCAGTCGGCATAGCTAAAACTCCAGGTGGTTAAACCTAATCACACAGAACAAGGGAGTACCTTGCTTTGATACCAATTGAAAGTGCTAGTATCGACTAGAGGGGGGGTGAATAGGCGATTTTTATGAAAGTCTTTAAAACTTGGAGGTTTCGAAGACAGACAATAGAAATGACCTAATTGATATGCAGCGGAAGATAAACTACTGTAGGCAAACCATAGTCAAGTTTGCAATGATATGAAAGAACAGGACTAATGGCAGCTAAGTAGTAAGGATCAGGATGGAAGATAGTATGAAGCCAATCAACAATAGTAGTCAAGCAATGAAGTCAAACAGGTATGACAGATAGGCAATGACTTCACGAAGACAAACACAAAGTAAAGGATGGGAAGGGATAGAACCAGTCACTTGTTGAAGACACATGATTTGTTGGACCAGTTCCAGTTGCTGTGACAACTGTACGTCTGGTTAGGGAGGCTGAGATTCAACTCAGAAGACCGTGTCTTCACCTTATTCCCCTTGAGCTAAGGACACCCAGTCCTTGAAGGAAATATGCCCTAGAGGCAATAATAAAGTTATTATTTATTTCCTTATTTCATGATAAATGTTTATTATTCATGCTAGAATTGTATTAACCGGAAACGTAATACATGTGTGAATACATAGACAAACATAGTGTCACTAGTATGCCTCTACTTGACTAGCTCGTGAATCAAAGGTGGTTAAGTTTCCTAGCCATAGACATGAGTTGTCATTTGATTAACGGGATCACATCATTAGGAGAATGATGTGATTGACATGACCCATTCCGTTAGCCTAGCACTTGATCGTTTAGTATACTGCTATTGCTTTCTTCATGACTTATACAAAGTTCCTGCAACTATGAGATTATGTAACTCCCGTTTACCAGAGGAACACTTTGTGTGCTACCAAACGTCACAACGTAACTGGGTGATTATAAAGGTGCTCTACAGGTGTCTCCGAAGGTACATGTTGGGTTGGCATAATTCGAGATTAGGTTTTGTCACTCCGATTGTCGGGAGGTATCTCTGGGCCCTCTCGGTAATACTCATCACCTAAGCCTTGCAAGCATTGTAACTAATAAGTTAGTTATGAGATGATGTATTACGGAACGAGTAAAGAGACTTGCCGGAAACGAGATGGAACTAGGTATTGGATACCGACGATCAAATCTCGGGCAAGTAACATACCGATGACAAAGGGAACAACGTATGTTGTTATGCGGTTTGACCGATAAAGATCTTCGTAGAATATGTAGGAACCAATATGGGCATCCAGGTCCCGCTATTGGTTATTGACCGAGAATAGTTCTAGGTCATGTCTACATAGTTCTCGAACACGTAGGGTCTGCACGCTTAACGTTACGATGACAGTTTTATTATGAGTTTATAAGTTTTGATGTACCGAAGTTTGTTCAGAGTCCCAGATGTGATCACGGACATGACGAGGAGTCTCGAAATGGTCGAGACATAAAGATCGATATATTGGAAGCCTATATTTGGACATCAGAATCGTTCCGGGTGAAATCGGCATTTTACCAGAGTACCGGGAGGTTACCGGAACCCCTCGGGGAGTTATTGGGCCTACATGGGCCTCGAGGGAGAAGAGGGAAGGAGCCAGGAGGGGGCCGTGCGCCCCTCCCCCTCCTAGTCCGAATAGTACAAGGGAAGGGGGCGGTGCCCCCCCTTTCCTTCCCCTCTTCCTCCTCTTTCCCCCCTTCTCCTACTCCTACTTGGAAAGAAGGGAGTCCTACTCCCGGTGGGAGTAGGACTCCCCCCTTGGTGCGCCCTCCTTGGCCGGCCGCCACCTCCCCCCTGGCTCCTTTATATACGGGGGCGGGGGGGCACCCCATAGACACACAAGTTGATCTATGGATCGTTCCTTAGACGTGTGTGGTGCCCCCCTCCACCATATTCCACCTCGGTCATATCATCGCGGAGTTTAGGCGAAGCCCTGCGCTGATAGAACATCATCATCGTCACCACGCCGTCGTGCTGACGGAACTCATCTCCGGAGCTCGGCTGGATCGGAGGCCGGAGATTGTCATCGAGCTGAACGTGTGCTGAACTCGGAGGCCCCGTACATTCGGAGCTTGGATCGGTCGGATCGTGAAGACGTACGACTACATCAACCGCGTTGTGCTAACGCTTCCGCTTTCGGTCTACAAGGGTACGTGGACGAACACTCTCCCCTCTTGTTGCTATGCCATCACCATGATCTTGCGTGTGCGTAGGAATTTTTTTGAAATTACTACGTTCCCTAATAGTGGCATCCGAGCCTAGGTTTTATGCGTTGATGTTATATGTACGAGTAGAACACAAGTGAGTTGTGGGCGATACAAGTCATACTGCTTACCAGCATGTCATACTTTGGTTCGGCGGTATTGTGAGATGAAGCGGCCCGGACCGACATTACGCGTACGCTTACGCGAGACTGGTTTCACCGTTACGAGCACTCGTGCTTCAAGGTGGCTGGCGGGTGTCTGTCTCTCTCACTTTAGCTGAATCGAGTGTGGCTACACCCGGTCCTTGCGAAGGTTAAAACAGCACCAACTTGACGAACTATCGTTGTGGTTTTTTATGCGTAGGTAAGAACGGTTCTTGCTAAGCCCGTAGCAGCCACGTAAAACTTGCAACAACAAAGTAGAGGACATCTAACTTGTTTTTGCAGGGCATGTTGTGATGTGATATGGTCAAGACGTGATGCTATATTTTATTGTATGAGATGATCATGTTTTGTAACCGAAGTTATCGGCAACTGGTAGGAGCCATATGGTTGTCGCTTTATTGTATGAAATGCAAACGCCCTGTAATTGCTTTACTTTATCACTAAGAGGTAGCGATAGTCGTAGAAGCAATAGATGGCGTAACGACAACGATGCTACGATGGAGATCAAGGTGTCGCGCCGGTGACGATGGTGATCACGACGGTGCTTCAGAGATGGAGATCACAAGCACAAGATGATGATGGCCATATCATATCACTTATATTGATTACATGTGATGTTTATCCTTTATGCATCTTATCTTGCTTTGATTGACGGTAGCATTTTAAGATGATCTCTCACTAAAATTATCAAGAAGTGTTCTCCCTGAGTATGCACCGTTGCCAAAGTTTGTCGTGCCCAGACACCACGTGATGATTGGGTGTGATAAGCTCTACGTCCATCTACAACGGGTGCAAGCCAGTTTTGCACACGCGGAATACTCAGGTTAAACTTGACGAGCCTAGCATATGCAGATATGGCCTCGGAACACGGAGACCGAAAGGTCGAGCGTGAATCATATAGTAGATATGATCAACATAGTGATGTTCACCATTGAAAACTACTCCATCTCACGTGATGATCGGTTATGGTTTAGTTGATTTGGATCACGTGATCACTTAGATGACTAGAGAGATGTCTGTCTAAGTGGGAGTTCTTAAGTAATATAATTAATTGAACTTAAATTTATCATGAACTTAGTCCTGGTAGTATTTTGCAAATTATGTTGTAGATCAATAGCTTGCGTTGTTGCTTTCATATGTTTATTTTGATATGTTCCTAGAGAAAATTGTGTTGAAAAATGTTAGTAGCAATGATGCGGATTCGATCCGTGATCTGAGGTTTATCCTCATTGCTGCATAGAAGAATTATGTCCTTAATGCACCGCTAGGTGACAGACCTATTGCAGGAGCAGATGCAGAAGTTATGAACGTCTGGCTAGCTCAAAATGATGACTACTTGATAGTTTAGTGCACCATGCTTAACAGCTTAGAATCGGGACTTCAAAGACGTTTTGAACGTCATGGACCATATGAGATGTTCCAGGAGTTGAAGTTAATATTTCTAGCAAATACCCGAGTTGAGAGATATGAAGTCTCCAACAAGTTCTATAGCTAAAAGATGGAGGAGAATCGCTCAACTAGTGAGCATGTGCTCAGACTGTCTAGGTACTTCAATCGCTTGAATCAAGTGGGAGTTAATCTTCCAGATAAGATAGTGATTGACAGAATTCTCTAGTCACCATCTCTAAGTTACTAGAACTTCGTGATGAACTATAGTATGCAAGGGATGACGAAAACGATTCCCGAGCTCTTCGTGATGTTGAAATCGACGAAGGTAGAAATCAAGAAAGAGCATCAAGTGTTGATGATTGACAAGACCACTAGTTTCAAGAGAAGGGCAAAGGGAAAGAAAGGGAACTTCAAGTGGAAAGACAAGCAAGTTGTCACTCCTGTGAAGAAGCCCAAAGCTGGACCATAGCCTGAAACTGGGTGTTTACACTGCAAAGGAAATGGTCACTGGAAGCGGAAATGCCCTGAATATTTGGTGGATAAGAAGGATGGCAAAGTGAACAAGGGTATATTTGATATACAGATTATTGATGTGTGCCTTACTAGTGTTTATAGTAGCCCCTGAGTATTTGATACTTGTTCGGTTGCTAAGATTAGTAACTCGAAACAGGAGTTACAGAATAAACAGAGACTAGTTGAAGGGAAAGTGACGATGAGTGTTGGAAGTAGTTCCAAGATTGATATGATCATCATCGCACACTCCCTATACTTTCGGGATTAGTGTTAAACCTAAATAAATGTTATTTGGCGTTTGCGTTGAGCATGAATATGATTTGATCGTGTTTATTGCAATACGGTTATTCATTTAAAATCAGAGAATAATTGTTGTTCTGTTTACATGAATAAAACCTTCAATGGTCATACACCCAATGAAAATAGTTTGTTGGATCTCGATCGTAGTGATACACATATTCATAATATTGAGGCCAAAAGATGCAAAGTTAATAATGATAGTGCAACTTATTTGTGGCACTGCCGTTTGGGTCATATCGGTGTAAAGCGCATGAAGAAACTCCATAAAGATGGATTTTCGGAATCACTTGGTTATGAATCATTTGATGCTTGCGAACCGTGCCTTTTGGGCAAGATGACTAAAACTCCGTTCTTCGGAACAATGGAACGAGCTACTGACTTATTGGAAATAATACATACTGATGTATGCAGACCAATGAGTATGAAGGCTCGTGGCAAGTATCGTTATTTTCTGACCTTCACAAGATGATTTGAGCAGATATGGGTATATCTACTTGATGAAACATAAGTCTGAAATAGTTGAAAGGTTCAAAGAATTTCAGAGTGAAGTGGAAAAATCATCGTAACAAGAAAATAAAGTTTCTGCGATCTGATCGCGGAGACGAATATTTGAGTTACGAGTTTGGTCTTCAATTAAAACAATGTGGAATAGTTTCACAGCTCACGCCACCTGGAACACCACAACGTTATGGTGTGTCCGAACGTCATAACCGCACTTTATTGGATATGTTGCGATCTATGATGTCTCTTACTAATTCACCAATATTGTTTTGGGGTTATGCATTAGAGACAGCTGCATTCACATTAAAAGGGCACCATCTAAATCCGTTGAGACGACAACATATGAACTGTGGTTTAGCAAGAAACCCAAGTAGTCGTTTCTTAAAGATTGGGGCTGCGATGCTTATGTGAAAAAGTTTCATCCTGATAAGCTCGAACCCAAATCGGAGAAGTGTGTCTTCATAGAATACCCAAAGGAAATTGTTGGGTACACCTTCTATCACAGATCCGAAGGCAAGATATTCGTTGCTAAAAATGGATCCTTTCTAGAGAAGGAGTTTCTCTCGAAAGAAGTGAGTGGGAGGAAAGTAGAGCTTGATAAGGTAATTTGTACCTTCTCCCGAATTGGAAAGTAGTTCATCACAGAAATCAGTTCCAGTGATTCCTACACCAATTAGTGAGGAAGCTAATGATGATGATCATGAAACTTCAGATCAAGTTACTACAAAACCTCGTAGGTCTTCCAAAGTACAGTCCGCACCAGAGTAGTACGGTAATACTGTTCTGGAAGTCATGTTACTAGACCATGATGAACCTACGAACTATGAGGAAGTGATGATGAGCCCAGATTCCACGAAATGGCTTGAGACCATAAAATCTGAGATATGATCCACGTATGAGAACAAAGTATGGACTTTGATTGACTTGCTCGACAATCAACGAGCCATGTTAAATGGATCTTCAAGAGAAAGACGGACGCTGATAGTAGTGTTACTATCTACAAAGCTAGACTTGTCAAAAAGGTTTTTGACAAAGTTCAAGGTGTTGAATACAATGAGATTTTCTCACTCGTATCGATGCTTAAAAGTTTGTCCGAATCATGTTAGCAATTGCCACATTTTATGAAATTTGGCAAATGGATGTCAAAACTACATTCCTTAATGGATTTATTAAATAAGAGTTGTATATGATACAACCAGAAGGTTTTGTCAATCCTAAAGGTGCTAACAAAATGTGCAGGCTCCAGCAATCCATCTATGGACTGGTGCAAGCATCTCGGAGTTGGAATATACGCTTTGATAAGTTGATCAAAGCATATAGTTTTATGCAGACTTGCGGTGAAGCCTGTATTTACAAGAAAGTGAGTGGGAGCACTACAACATTTCTGATAAGCATATGTGAATGACATATTGTTGATCAGAAATAATGTAGAATTATTCTGCAAAGCATAAAGGAGTGTTTGAAATGAGTTTTTTCAAAGAAAGACCTCAGCAAAGCTATTTATATATTGAGCATCAAGATCTATATAGATAGATCAAGATGCTTGATAAGTTTTTTCAATGAGTACATACCTTGATAAGATTTTGAAGTAGTTCAAAATGGAACAGTCAAAGAAGGAGTTCTCGTCTGTGTTGCAAGGTGTGAAAGTGAGTAAGACTCAAATCCCGACCACGGCAGAAAATAGAAAAGAGAATGAAAAGTCATTCCCTATGCCTCAGTCATAGGTTCTATAAAGTATGCTATGCTGTGTACCAGACCTATTGTATACATTGCTCTGAGTTTGGCAAAGGAATACAATTTTGATCTAATAGTAGATCATTGGACAGCGGTCAAGAATATCCTTAGTGAGGACTAAGGAAATATTTCTCGATAATGGAAGTGATAAAAGAGCTCGTCGTAAAAAGTTACAACTATGCAAGCTTTTACACCAATCTAGATGACCTAAGTCTCAATCTGGATACATATTGAAAGTGGGAGCAATTAGCTAGAGTAGCTCCGTACAGAGCATTGTAGACATAGAATATTTGCAAAATACATACGGCTCTGAATGTGACAGACCCGTTGACTAAGCTTCTCTCACGAGCAAAACATGATCACACCTCAGTACTCTTTGGGTGTTAATCACATAGCTATGTGAACTAGATTATTAACTCTAGTAAACCCTTTGGGTGTTAGTCACATGACGATGTGAACTATGGGTGTTAATCATATACAGATATGAATATTAGTGTTAAATCACATGGCGATGTGAACTAGATTATTGACTCTAGTGCAAGTGGGAGACTGAAGGAAATATGCCCTAGAGGCAATAATAAAGTTATTATTTATTTCCTTATTTCATGATAAATGTTTATTATTCATGCTAGAATTTTATTAACCGGAAACGTAATACATGTGTGAATACATAGACAAACATAGTGTCACTAGTATGCCTCTACTTGACTAGCTCGTGAATCAAAGATGGTTAAGTTTCCTAGCCATAGACATGAGTTGTCATTTGATTAATGGGATCACATCATTAGGAGAATGATGTGATTGACATGACCCATTCCGTTAGACTAGCACTTGATCATTTAGTATACTGCTATTGCTTTCTTCATGACTTATACAAAGTTCCTGCAACTATGAGATTATGCAACTCCCGTTTACCGAAGGAACACTTTCTGTGCTACCAAACGTCACAATGTAACTGGGTGATTATAAAGGTGCTCTACAGGTGTCTCCGAAGGTACATGTTGGGTTGGCATAATTCGAGATTAGGTTTTGTCACTCTGATTGTCGGAGAGGTATCTCTGGGCCCTCTCGGTAATACTCATCACCTAAGCCATGCAAGCATTGTAACTAATAAGTTAGTTATGAGATGATGTATTACGGAACGAGTAAAGAGACTTGCCGCTAACGAGATTGAACTAGGTATTGGATACCGACGATCAATTCTCGGGCAAGTAACATACCGATGACAAAGGGAACAACGTATGTTGTTATGCGGTTTGACCGATAAAGATCTTCGTAGAATATGTAGGAACCAATATGGGCATCCAGGTCCCGCTATTGGTTATTGACCGAGAATAGTTCTAGGTCATGTCTACATAGTTCTCGAACCCGTAGGGTCCGCACGCTTAACGTTATGATGACAGTTTTATTATGAGTTTATAAGTTTTGATGTACCGAAGTTTGTTCGGAGTCCCAGATGTGATCACGGACATGACGAGGAGTCTCGAAATGGTCAAGACATAAAGATCGATATATTGGAAGCCTATATTTGGACATCGGAATCGTTCCGGGTGAAATCGGCATTTTACCGGAGTACCGGGAGGTTACCGGAACCCCCCGGGGGGTTATTGGGCCTACATGGGCCTCGAGGGAGAAGAGGGAAGGATCCAGGAGGGGGCCACGCGCCCCTCCCCCTCCTAGTCCGAATAGGACAAGGGAAGGGGGGCGGCGCCCCCCCCCCCTTTCCTTCCCCTCTTCCTCCTCTTTCCCCCCTTCTCCTACTCCTACTTGGAAAGAAGGGAGTCCTACTCCCACCGGGAGTAGGACTCCCCGCTTGGCGCGCCCTCCTTGGCCGGCCGCCTCCTCCCCCCTGGCTCCTTTATATACGGGGGCGGGGGGCACCCCATAGACACACAAGTTGATCTACGGATCATTCCTTAGCCGTGTGCGGTGCCCCCCTCCACCATATTCCACCTCGGTCATATCGTCGCGGAGTTTAGGCAAAGCCCTGCGCCGGTAGAACATCATCATCGTCACCACGCCGTCGTGCTGACAGAACTCATCTCCGGAGCTCGGCTGGATCGGAGGCCAGAGATCGTCATCGAGTTGAACGTGTGCTGAACTCGGAGGCCCCGTACGTTCGGAGCTTGGATCGGTCGAATCGTGAAGATGTACGACTACATCAACCGCGTTGTGCTAACGCTTCCGCTTTCGGTCTACGAGGGTACGTGGATGAACACTCTCCCCTCTCGTTGCTATGCCATCACCATGATCTTGCGTGTGCGTAGGAATTTTTTTGAAATTACTACGTTCCCCAATAGTCCTCGCCCAATCACTCTGGTAAGTCTTCAAGGTAGACTTCCAAACCTTCACAGACTTCGTTCATCGGCAATCCACAATGACTCTTGGATGCTCAGAACGCGACGCCTAACCGACTGGAGGATTCATAGTCCTCAAGTGTAATAAGTCTTCAGGTCACACAGACAGAAAGACTTCAGTGATGCCTAACACTCTTTGGCTCTGGGTGTTTGGGCTTGATCCTCGCAAGGATTTCTCTTTCTCAAAGGCTTCGAGGTGGGTTGCTCTCAAACGACAAAAGCCGTGTACTAACTCTGAGAAGCCACCAATTTATGGTGTAGGGGGTGGGCTATTTATAGCCACTGGGCAACCCGGCCTGATATGTTTGAAATGACCCTGGATCTCTAAGGAACTGACACGTGTTCCAACGGTCAGATTTCAAACACACACGGCAACTTTACTTGGGCTACAAGCAAAGCTGAATCATCCAGCTCTAGATAAGATTTGCTCTCATTGTCTTCGCTCGAAGACATAGGATTTGGGGTGAGCATCACTTCAGTCATTCTGACTTAGTTCACTTGGACCCCACTTAACAGTACGGTGGTTCCTATGACTCAACAAAGAAGAAAAGGAAACAACGAAATCACACAGTCTTCGCGCTCCATAATCTTCACTCAATTTCTTCTCATGTCATAGTCTTCAATATGAATATCTTCACATACCACTATTGTCTCTAGTGTCTTCATACATTTTTAGGGGTCATCTCCGGTAGGTAAACTGAATCAATGAGGGACACTACCTGCGTTATCCTGCAATTCTCACAAACGCATTAGTCCCTCAACCAACTTTTTTTGAAAGGTGAACGACAGTGGGAGAGGCTCCCACTGACTTTTGTATTACTCACAAAGAGACGGTTACATAGTTGTTACAAGGGGGTATTAGAGCGGCCCCCCAGCCGCATGAGCTATTTTGTATCTAACAGCACTAGTGACCCAAATTTACAATGTAGTTGGAAAGGAAAGGATGAAGTTCCTCTTTGCAGTTATGAACCAGCAACTCTAGGAGGTACTTGAATCTAGCAAAACAAGCCCTGAAGGAGTGTTGCACCCCTTTGAAGTGTTGATTGTTTTGCTCCATCCACAGGCTCCAAGAAGCCATGAGGAAGATGTCCATGAAGAGGGGTTGTCTCCAGGCTTCTCTCCCCCCGTGCAGCAGGTCCAGTCTATTGCCATCGACTGGCTAGGACACCCCAACTTTGCTCCAGCACCGTTGACTAAAGGGGCATAAGAAGAACAAGTGTTCAACGGTTTCTTCGGGGGGGTTTTGACAGAACAAGCAGGCATAGTTGTTTCCCATGACCGCGAAGTGCCTGCGTTTAAGCATATTCCTGGTGTTCAGACGATCCACCAGAAGCAACCACCCAAACATTTTGAATTTAATGGGGCTCTTAGCTTTCCAGAGCGAGCTGAAAGCCTCGTCAGCCACGATCTCGTTGAAACAATTCTCATAGAACTTCTTCGAAGAGTAATGCCCGAGCGTGCAGTCCTAGGTGTCGTGGCTGCCGACGTCCACACCCACCTGCATCGAAGCAAGCTGAATTTGTTTGACCTCCTCCCTAGCCTGGATTGAGAGGGGCAGACTAAAGATCGAGGTCAGGTCAGTGGCAGTGAGGACTTTAGCAATAGAGTCATCCTCATTTAGGCAGTAGGAAAAAGCCCGCGGGTACATCTCCATGATTGTCTCACCGTCGTCGCCTTCCAGCCAGACATCTTCCCAAAATAGAGAACTAGACCCATCCCCTGGTACGACCTTGGTGACGCCACGAAAAGTCCCATTGAGCTGCATTATATCTTTCCACCAGAAAGATCCCACAGTGTCAACAGCGTGAGGGATTTTGTTAGAATAGTATGTGTTCCAAACCAGCTCCACCCAGGGTACATCCTCATGATTATAAAACTTGAACAGGTGTTTTAGTAGCAGGGCTACATTCTGTGTCTTGATGTCAATAACACCAAGGCCACCACACCGTTTCGGACGGCAGACGAGCTCCCAGGCTGCAAGGGAGATGTTTTTGACCCCATCATCGGAGTTTTTCGCCCAGAGACAGTAAGGCGAAGTTTATCTAAATGTTCAACCACCTTCGGGTGCAGTTTGATTGTGCACATGGCATAGATCAGCATCGATGTCACTATCGAATTTTCCGAGGTCAGTTTTGCTCCTGACGACATCAGAGAGAGTGTAGTGGATGTTTTCCTCTCAACAGCGTGCACCATCGGCATAAGATCCAAAACACTGGGCCTCGTCGTCCCCATGGGGAGGCCAAGGTAGGTGAATGGTAGGGATCCAACAGTACAACCAAAAACACCAGCCAATCCGCTAGCACGCTGATGGTCAATGTTAACGGGGATGAGAGTAGATTTGTGAAAGTTTATTTTCAATCCCATGGACGCAGCATAATCCTCCAGAATGCCTTTCGTACGGGTCACTTGGTCAGTACACGCTCGCATCACCAAAATCGTGTCGTCGGCATATTGCACAACCGGGAAAGCAACATTGTCCCGGGGGAGGGGAAGCTCAATCAGCCCACGAGCGAACACATCATTAATTGCAGCTTGAAGGAGGTTAGCGGCAAGAACGAAAATGAGCGGTGAGAGGGGGTCACCCTGTCGCACGCCACATTTGCATTGAAATTTCCGACCGGGGCTCCATTAAGGAGAACAGACGAGACCCCAGACCCAAAGATCGATTCCATCCAACGTAGACATTTGTCATCGAAGCCCATATGCTTCATAATCTCGAGCATGGGAGCATGTTCAATCGTGTCAAAGGCCTTGGCAAAGTCAAGCTTGAGGAGGATTATCTCCCTTCCGGAGGCCTGACATTGGTGGATATATTCAAAACTCCACGCCAAATAATCCTGGATCGTCCTCCCCTTAATGAAACAGTACTAGTTCTTGTGGATGATCTTAAGAATGACTTTCTGCAGCCGATTAGCCAGGATTTTCGTGATGATTTTCAGGCAACAGTTAAGCAAAGTGATTGGTCGGTAGTCATTCGCAGTTTCGGAGGAGGAGATTTTGGGGATCAGAGTAATGTAGCCCTCACTGATGCTGGTGGTGTCAAGAGTTCCCGCATGGAAATCATGGCACATTTTGTATAAATCCTCTTTGATGATCTGCCAGCAACTCTTAAGAAAGCATCCATTAAATCCATCGGGGCCAAGGGCCCTGTCACCAGGCATTTCCTTAATAACAGCGTCAATCTCATCGTTAGTGAAAGGTGCCGATAATTGGTCCAGTCCCTCAATCCTCCGGATGATTCTGGAAAGGTCAAAGCGCATATTAGTGGGTTTAGAAGAACCTAACCGTTCTTTGTATGTGTTATATAGCACGCCCTCTTTGCCAGCATGGTCCCTCAACCAACTTTGTCATCAATACTCCAAAACCAACTAGGGGTGGCACTAGATGCACTTACAATTACCATGTTGTTCTAAGAGACTCTCAAAATAATATAAGTGAAGCATGAGAGTTCAACAATTTCTATAAAATAAAACCACCGCCGTGCTCTAAAAAGATATAAGTGAAGCACTAGAGCAATATTGTCTAGCTCAAAAGATATAAGTGAAGCACATAGAGTATTCTAATAAATAATGATTCATGCGTGTATCTCCCAAAAGGTGTGAACAACAAGGATGACTGTGGTAAACTAAAAAGCGAAGACTCAAATCATACAAGACCCTCCAAGCAAAACACATATTATGTGGTGAATAAAAATATAGCCTCAAGTAAAGTTACCGATAGACGAAGACGAAAGAGGGGATGCCTTCCGGGGCATGCCCAAGCTTAGGCTTTTAGTTGTCCTTGAATTTTACCTTGGGGTTCCTTGGGTATCCCCAATTTTAGGCTCTTGCCACTCCTTATTCCATAGTCCATCAAATCCTTACCCAAAACTTGAAAACTTCACAACACAAAACTCAACAGAAAATCTCATAAGCTCTGTTAGTATAAGAAAATAAATCACCACTTTAAGGTACTCTTGTTAACTCATTATTTATTTATATTGGTGTAAAATATACTGTATTCCAACTTCTCCATGGTTCATACCCCCCGATACTACTCATAGATTCATCAAAATAAGCAAACAACACACGAGAAACAGAATCTGTCAAAAACAGAACAGTCTGTAGCAATTTGTAACTCTCGAATACTTCTGTAACTCCACAAATTATGAAATAAATTGGTGGACTTGAGGAATTTGTATATTAATATTCTGAAAAAAGAATCAACTTAAAAGCTCTCTTCTGTTAAAATGACAATTATTCTCGTGAGCGCAAAGTTTCTATTTTTTTCAGCAAGATAAAATTAACTTTCACCCAAGTCTTCCGAAAGGTTCTACTTGACACAAACACTAATTAAAACTTAAAACCACATCTAACCAGAGTCTAGATGAATTATTTATTACTAAACAGTAACAAAAAGCAAAGAACAAAAATAAAATTGGGTTGCGTCCCAACAAGCGCTATCGTTTAACGCCCTTACCTAGGCATAATTTCAATGCTGCTCACCTAAAGAACAAGAATTGAAGCACAAAGAGAGCATCATAAAACATGTGACAAACACATCTAAGTCTAACATACTTCCTATGCATAGGCATTTTATAAGCAAAGAAATTATCAATGCAAGCAAAAACTAGCATATGCAAGGAAGAAGAAAGAGACGATAGCAATCTCAACATGAAGAGAGGTAATTTAGTAACATGAAAATTTATACAACCATATTTTCCTCTCTCATAATAATTACATATAGGATCATAAGCAAATTCAATAATATAGCTATCACAAAACATATTCTCAACTCGATCCACATGCATGCGAAGTTGACACTCTTCCAAAATAGTGGGATTAACATTAACTAAAGTCAGGACCTCTCCAAACCCACTTTTATCAAAAAATTAATAAGATTGAACATTCTCCAAATATGTGGGATGTAAAGTTGACACTCTTACAAACCTACTTTCAATATTATTGCAAACATTATTATCAATCTCATATTTATCATGGGGCTTAAATAAATTTTCAAGATCATAATAAGAATCACCCCAATCATGATCATTGCAACAAGTAGTGGACATAACAAAACTAGCATCCCCAAGCTTAGGGTTTTGCATATTATTAACACAACTGACATTAATAGAATTTAAAGTAAAATCATTGCAATCATGCTTTTTATTCAAGGAGCTATCTTGAATCTCTTCATAAATTTCTTCATCACAATTTTCAGATTCACGAATTTCAAGCAAAACTTCATAAAGATAATCTAGTGCACAAAACTCACTAGCAATTGGTTCATCATAATTGGATCTCTTAAAAAGATTAACAAGTGGATGAGGATCCATAATATTTTAGCAAGTGGAGATGCAAGCAAAAAGAAGGCACATGGTAACACAAGCGAACAAAAGATCAAACGGAAGAGGGGCAAAGAAAAGGAAAATCTTTTCAAAAATTGTTTTAGAAGTGGGGGAGAGGAAAATGAGAGGCGAATGGCGAATAATGTAATGCAAGGGAGAAGAGTTTATGATGGGTACTTGGTATGGCTTGACTTGGCGTAGATCTCCCCAACAACGGCGCCAGAAATCCTTCTTGCTACCTCTTGAACTGGCGTTGGTTTTCCCTTGAAGAGGAAAGGGTGATGCAGCAAACTAGCGTAAGTATTTCCCTCAGTTTTGAGAACCAAGGTATCAATCCAGTAGGACACAATGCACAAGTCACCGAATACCTGCACAAACAATCAACAACTTGCACCCAACGCGATAAATGGGTTGTCAATCCCTTCACGGTCACTTGCAAAAGTGAGATCTGATAGAGATAGATAAACGGTAAAGTAAATATTTTTGGTATTTTTGGTTTATATATTGGAAAGTAAAGATTGCAAAATAGTAGATCAAAACTTAGCAAGATGTAAACGAGATTCAATATAATGGAAAAGAGACCCCGGGGCCATAGGTTTCACTAGTGGCTTCTCTCAAGATAGCAAATATTACGGTGGGTGAACAAATTACTACCGATCAATTGATAGAAAAGCGCATAGTTATGATGATAGCTAAGGCAATGATCATGAACATAGGCATCACGTCCGTGTCAAGTAGACCGACTCCTGCCTGCATCTACTACTATTACTCCACATATCGACCGCTATCCAGCATGCATCTAGAGTATTAAGTTCATAAAGAACGGAGCAATGCATTAAGAAAGATGACAAGATGTAGAGGAATGAACTCAAGCAAAATGATGAAAACCCCATCTTTTTATCCTCGATGGCAACAATACAATACGTGCCTTGCTGCCCCTACTGTCACTGGGAAAGGACATCGCAAGATTGAACCCAAAGCTAAGCACTTCTCCCATTGCAAGAAAGATCAATCTAGTAGGCGAAACTAGATCGATAATTCGAAGAGACTTTCAAAGATATCAAATCATGCATATAAGAATTCAGAGAAGAACCAAATAATATTCATAGATAATCTTGTTCATAAATGCACAATTCATCGGATCTCGGCAAACACACTGCAAAAAGAGTATTACATCGAATAGATCTCCAAGAACATCGAGGAGAACATGATATTGAGAATCAAAGAGATAGAAGAAGCCATCTAGCTAATAACTATGGACCCGAAGGTCTATGGTAAACTACTCACGCTTCATCCGAGAGGTAATGGTGTTGATGTAGAAGCCCTCCATGATCGAATCCCCCTCCGGCAGGACGCCGGAAAAGGTCCCTAGATGGGATCTCATAGGTACAGAAGGTTGCGGCGGTGGAAAAGTGGTTTCGTGGCTCTCCTGGATGTCTTCAGGGTATAAGATTATATATAGGCAAAGGAACTAGGTTAGGCTTCCTCGTTGCGTCTCCAACTTCATATCCAAATCTTTTGGTTTGCTTTCGGTCCAAGAAAGATCATCGCGAAGATTTCATTCCGCTTGGACTCCGTTTGGTATTCCTTTTCTGCGAAACTCTAAAATAGGCAAGAAAACAGAAACTGGCAGTGGGCCCTCGGTTAATAGGTTAGTCCCAAAAATAATGTAAAATAACATATAAATGCCTATTATACATCCTAAACAGATAATATAATAGCATGGAACAATCAAAAATTATAGATACGTTGGAGACGTATCACTACAGTGAACATTTGTCCAGTTTTCAAGTAGATGCCTTGTTTATCTGTATTTGATTGTTAGGTTAGTTGTAGTGAGCATTTGTCCAGTTTTCAATGGCTATATTTTGTTGTTATAGTGAGCATTTATGCCTTGTTTATTTTTCACAATGTGATGTTCATTATGTGCAAGTATGAACTATGCAGTTCAATTTCATCTCTACCAGTTTGAACGATTATATTTGGTTCTTGTTATGCCTGCAGCAGTTAACACGTTCCCTTTATTTCAGTTTTACACATTTATCCAGTGTGATGTTTAAGCATGAGCTACCTTCTATTAATTTTCAATAATATCAGCTTGAATTACAATATTTGGTTGCTGTTAAGCCAGTTGTAGTTAACATTACCTTCCATTTTTTCTGCGTTAGTAGCATGCTTTAACCAACACATTCAAGCTATCATTTGGAGATGATGTTGTTTATCATGACTATATTTGGTTTATGTTAAGCATGTTGTACTTATCATGCCTTTCCATGTACAGACACAAGACAACAATGGGAGTGGCTGACGTTCTCCAACAAGGTTAGGTTCATACCTCGGCTTATACTCCCTTTGTTCCATAATGTAGTGCTTAGATTCATGTCTGGACACTTTTTAGCTTCTAATATTGACTTGCGGCTTGTAGGTACATACGTCCTCGACACATATCCATGCTTGGACCCTTTTTGCGCATGGGGCAATGAGATATTCATGAACCAACATCAAGTGAGGAAACTGATAAGGATTGTTAGGAAAAAGAAATGAACGATGGCAATTAATCTATTTGTTTGCATTTTATCCAACACAACAGTGATCTTTAGGATGGTAACTACGAACTCTGTAGTCTTCTCTTTTTACTGCCTACAATGAGTTGTTAGATAACAATGTCTGAATCTTTTTCGTTTGTAGTATTTCCCAAAGTAATATACTCAAGATTACCTCGCAAAGTACATGATTAGTGTACATGCAATGAAGGTTAAAGTATTTCATCGAGAGTACAATGAGTATCGAGAAGTCCTAATGAAGACAATGATGGATGGATGGACGACCATCACAAGGGGTTGGCCTAGAGTCATGCATGCATTAGGCATGAAGGAGGGCACAATAGGGGCATTCCGCTTCACCTTATCCAGCAACCAAAATGTATTTTGCCTCTCTCTTTATCGTCTTTAATACAACTGTGGTTCATCATTCTTTATTTGGTACTTATATAGTTCTTCAATATATGTAGTTGTGAATCAAATTATGCATTCGCTCTTGAACCTATATTCGTAGACATGTTTCGATATAAAATAATTGACTTCCTACTTTCAAATTCAAAATTTCTTTCAAATTCAAATTATATGAATGTTAAATGCAAGGATTAAATTAGGGATAAATTAGGCTCTGCAGGCCATTACACTACACACAGTTTGCGAAAGCAAAATTTCTGTGATGAACGTCAGTATCAGACACATGTCTCAGATCACGACTTGTGCGATGAATCTCAACTGCACACATGATCAGCCAAGAAAAAATTGTGTGAAATTAACAACAACAGCACACACACATTTCTTTCTTATTAATTTTTTGTGATAGTCTCATTATCACACACACTTTGCAATCATGAACTATTTATGATGTCGTGTGTATCGTAAGCGTTGTTCATAGAAGAACGCGCGCGATAGGCCTTCATCCGACATGGGTACTATGGACGAATCATTTGGGACATTTTATATATCACAAACATTTATTGACAGAGCAATGTGTGGAATAGATTCGAGCTTCGCATATCGTTTCATAGGGACAACTGTATGCACTTTTACATCCTATCACAAACGATATTGTAGAACTAAATGTTTTTGATAGACCACTTATCATACACAGTTTAGAGTCATTAACTGTTTATGATGCGGAACTTCATAAACGTTGCACCACAGAATAGCATGTGCTATGGCAATGCCATCCCACACGAATATCAAGGATGGAGCGTTTGGTATATTTGATATATCGCAAACAGTTGGGTGACGACTCACGTTTGGGATAGACGCAAGCATCGCATATGCTTAGTTCTGCCAAACATATGCATTCTTACTCCCTATCATCGACGATTTTGTGGGTCATGTGGGATGGAACCCCTATCACCTACACAGGCAAGGCGATGGTTTAAAACTATGTCGCGAAAAGGGGGTAAAAACCATTTATATAAAATGTCGTTGCACCATTGTAGACCTTTCTAATGGTGACCCTGGGGGTGAACATGGATGAAGGAGTCCGGCAAGGAGTTCATCATGTGGGCCCACGGCACCACCATGGTGAAGGTGATGTACACCAATGAGCCAGAGTTAGTTAAGCACTGCATCGTCACATTCTAGCGGTACCGATAGGAGGACAAGCACGTGGTGGTGGGACTTGACTTTGTGTACACTTGTCTGCGTTCTAGCTAGGACCAGTGGATTTTGCCATCGCCCATGCATGTGTGCAAGATTTGGCCCTTGCGTACCACTACTGTAGGGCCATGAGGCCTTATAAAGATTTTTCTATGTTCCTCTGCAACGACGACTGCACCTTTGCTAAGGTGGACACCAGCGACGACTCCATGGTGCTTCGCAACTAGGCCATCTTGTGCAAGAAGCTCATCGACATCCAGAAGCAACATAAGATCATCGACAACAGACATGAGAATGACTCCGTGGTTGATATTGATGCGACCATAATCAATCCCTCCTACACTGGCATGAAAGATGGCATCGATACGGAGAACCTGCACGCTACATGAGAGCAAACCCTAGATCCAGAGTACATCATTTACATGGCCAAGGACGGTTATGCAATCTACGACATGTGCATGCGGATCTTGGACAAGAGAACGTGTTTGCTTGCCATAACAAAGGAGTCCGCAGAGAGCCATATCGTCGGCAAGCGCCCTAGGAATATGTAGATGGTGTAGTATGTGCGCCTAAACAACTTATCTTTTTATTGGCTTATGCATAGCGTATGCTTTTAAATATTATATGTAAGAACCCATGAACCTCTATACCACAAAGTGAAGGAACAAACCACCCTTCACCAACCAACTAGTCTTGACGGCATGCAACAACGGGGTGGACCGACAGGCTTCACTTTGCCAAACAAACAACCCAACATCCAGAGATTTTTACCCGGTGGTGCCGAACAAACATGTAGCCCTAAAGGGCACCGAGCCGGGCAACTCAATATTGGATTTTTAGAAATCCTGGACAGACGACCTTGAAAAAGACGAGGCTCAACATGCGAAGTGAGGGGGGGCAACAGACGATAGACGGGGCGGGACCAAAAGGCCAAAGAATTCTACCCCTCTTTGGATTTTCAACGCAGACCAACCATAATCCCATGGTAGGCGAGTGAACATATGCATAGACGAATGACGGTTATAGGCTCATGCCTCGCCACATCTAAGCCCGAGTACAAGAACCCATGCGCCACTTATGGCATTGACACCAAAAATCGACTCGGCAAAAGACACCTCACGAATCACTATCGTTGGTGAAGGCCCCGTCCATGCTTAACCAAGTGACATTCAATGTCGTGTTTGCCGAGCAGATAAAGACCATTACTATTTCCCTGAGGTCGGAATCGGAATGATACTTATGGATCTCTCCCCACCAAAACACAACCCACCTGATTTACACGTGGGTCTCCTCCCACTCTTGATTTCCAACCAAAGTATCCCACAACAGCGTGTAAGTTGATTTCTGTATGATGTATCCATAGATGTAGAAAAGTCGTTCCTTCCTACCTTTGTCCGACTCTTGCCCATATTGAGTTGTGGTCGACCTCAGGGAAACAGGCCCGGGCAGGGATGAAAGGATCAAACCCACCTCATACACCCGCCCAAACACTAGCTTCATGCTAGCAGGCCTTTGTGCGTGATAGCGGGGTGAGGAAAACTAAACCTGCGTTTGTTTCCGAATGCATGTTAATTAAGATGGCTTTGAGAATTGAACGGTCAAATGGAAGGACGACCGGCCGCGATACGATGGTGTATCGTCGCCCTCTGATGTTTGATCACCCTTCCACACAAGCCTTTCGACCCCTTCCTCGTATAAAGCAAATACCAGCAAGGCCAGTGCACCCAACTCTCCTCCTTTCTCTCGAGAGCGCTGCAATGGCCTCTCCACCTTCAACGTGTGAAGCATCATCTAGTATATGTAAATAGAAGCACCATCCGATAGTCCCACTATTGTGTCCTCTATCTAGAATGGATGAAAAGGACACTTTTCACACGTTTGTAACCTTCCCAAATGTGCGCAACTATGGGATCTCATGAGAGATGAACGGTCATAGCGAAGAAGAGATGAAGTGCTCAACATGGGAAAGGAGTGGTTACCTTCACGTGTTGTCCAACAAGTTTGATGATGTCCGAGCAATGATAACTATGCCCCTCTATCGAAGATGTAATCCCGAACATTACCTTTGATCATACTATGTTAACAATTTGGCTAACAACAAGTGAAGTTCAAAATCATACGGAATTGTGCCACAACTATCTCTCCTCGAGTTAGCGGGGCCTTTGGAATGAAATTCACATGGGGACCCATCCCCCTAGTGGAAGTTGCAAAGAAGAAATTATGTTCCTCTGTCATATCTGAAACTAGGTGATTTCCCCCTGCCTTGCGACGAGAATTTACAGATCAATTTCAGATGAATCATGTATGAAAAAATGATCTAAACCAAAAGCTACTAATTTTTTAATATAGAATTTTTTTTGAACACAAGGAAGGCGCATTCAGGCGCCAAATTTCATTCAACTCATTTGCAAAATACAGCATGTATTACAAATCCTTCAACCTGAAAGTTTTGAAGAGAAAGCATAGAAGGACAAGGAGAATGAGCTGAATTTGTACAACTAAAATTAGGTTCTATTCTTGAATTGAGAACCTGATGAGCACAGTTGTGAGCAATGCTATTGATATTCCTAGGAATGTGATAGATAGCATCAAGTTCACTAGAAGAGTCCTGCAGGAAACTACTTATTTGAGGTCGACATCTCCAAGCAATAGAGTTATCCTTAATATTCCTGGAAACCACCATCTTTGCCAAAGAAAGGTTGTCTGTCAGGAATGACACTTTGTGGAGTTGTAACCTGCAGCCACCTTGGCAGCAAATTGAAGGGCCAAGGCTTCAGCCACAAGAGGGGAATGTGTAGAGTTAGCAGAAGCTTGTATCATGATTTGAAAATTCCAATTCATGTAGCTTGAAGATCACTTCTTCCTGGAATGTTTTTGTTCTTCCATGAAGCAACAGAATAAACTTTTGTTCCTGAAATCATCGCATCAGACTATATAGTCGACCCTTGAGAACCTGTATCAACAGTAGGAGATGAAGGATTGACTTCCTGCAATTTTTGTTCATGAAAAACCTGCAGAGAAGAGATAGCTAGTGCTGCATGTTGCACTTGATGAGGTAGTGAAAATTTCCTACAAAAAAGAACATCGTTTCTAGCTTTCCACAAGAACCACATGAATGTAAAAATATTAGGAATAGTGGCATGCAGATGATTAGAGGTAGAAAGGGCAGTAATGATATCTGCAACAGAAGTATGATTTGCATCTAAAAACCCAGATCTGATGTACCATGGATGAGCAAACCAAGCAGCCTTTGCAAAAGAACAAAGAAAAAAGAGATGCATATCATCCTATTCAATATTACATCTAGCACATAATGTACTAATGTGAACCAAAAATCTACCAGCTCTGGCACCTGATGGAAGAGCTCGCCTGAGAAGTCTCCAAGCAAAAGTTTGGACCCGAGGGGCCATAAATTTTTGCTTCCATACCTGTTGAAGAATAGACTGAATAACTGGGTTTACCTGTCTTGGTTGATTGGCCTACACAGAGTGAATTTGCTGTAAACAAAGCTTGTATGTGCTCTTGGAATTGCATTTTCCTGAAGGGGTTAAGTCCCAACAAAGAATGTCTCTGCAATCATCAAGAAGAATAGGAGTAGCAATAATAGCTGAAGCAGAGGCTCCATAAAAAGGTTAGAGACAAGCTGAGTATTCCACATTTTTGTCCCAGGCAACCAAAGATCAGAAACCTTAGCCGGATAGATAAAATTGCTACTTTGCTGAATGATAAGATGATCATACAAATTGTGCCAGGTAGAGCACCAGGGGGGACTCCAAACAGAAACATTCCCTTGGGAAATTTGATAAAAAAGAGTGCGCTTTGAGCATAGGCATGACTTTGAGAATGGACGCCTAGAAAGCAGATTTTGGGGTGTTGGAATGCGCTCTCCAAATGGAAGAACTAGGAAAATATTTAGCACGGAGTACTTGATAGATGTGACTATCAGGGTTATCAGCCAATCTCCAAGCAGCCGCAAGCAGCAACCCCCGATTCATTGCAAGAATGTTTTTGATACCCAGCCCCCTCCTTTTTAGGTGTGCAAATGTCTTTCCAGGCCCTTAGGCATAAAGCTTTTGAACCAGCCTCCTCTCTAACTCCTACCCACCAAAAATTATGAATGACAGCAGTGAGCTTTGGAAGGAATTTTTTAGAAAAACGTATGTTGGACATATAGTAGACAGGGATGGATGCAAACACAGAATTGATAAGCTCAAGTCTAGCGGCATGGGATAGTTTATCTGCCCTGTAAGTGGGAAGCTTATTCTTAAATTTGTCAAAAACAAAGTTATAAGCGAAAGCACGATCCTTAGCTGGGAGGATTAATGGGTGGCCAAGATGAGTAGATGCACCATCAACCAGAGGAACAGGGAATATATGAGTGATTTGTTGAGCTAAAATCTGGGAAATGTTGGCGCTAAACAAAAGAAAAGACTTGTCCCAGTTCGGAGTCTGCCCGGAAAGACAGCAGAAACGGTTGATGAGATTGGCCATCTGGTTAGCCTCCTACACTATAGCATTGCCACAGACCAAAAAATCATCAGCAAAAAGCATTGAGTGAATAGGAGGACAGTTTGGACAAAGAGAGATCCCGGATAAGCAATTTTGGACCATAGCATCATGTAAGCTTAAAGAAAGTTCATTAATAGCAAGGACAAAAAGATAAGGCGATAAAGGACATCCTTGTCTTATACCTTTGTTACTATGAAAGTTGGCGAAAGGTTGACCATTGATAATGATAGAGAAACTTGGGGAAGAGATGCAAGCGTAAACCAAGTTTGTAAGATGACCATGCAATCCTTTGCGAGAAAGAGCAGAGACTATGAAGTTCCATTCAAGGCGATCAAAAGCCTTGGCCAAGTCAATTTTAAGCAAGAACACTTGTTGTTTCCAAGATTTAAGGGCAAAAGTGTGAATGATCTCTTGGGCTAAGATGATATTATTGGATATGCGTCTACCCTCAATGAAGGCTTGTTGGAAAGGATCAATATAGTCAGGAAGGTGAGGCTTCAATCTGTTGGCCAAGGTTTTGGAAATGATCTTATAAATGACATTGCAAAGGCTGATAGGTCGATAGTTAGAAAGGATTTGTGAGACCAATTTTTCTTAGGAATAAGAGCAATGTGAGTATCACTAATATGTGATGGCACTATACCTGCTTGATAAAAATTTCTCACCATAGCAGTGACATTGTCACCAATCCAACTCTAGGTAGCAATGTAGAATTCGACATTGAAACCATCAGGCCCCGGAGAGGCATTTAGCTTCATGTCCTTGAGAGTGTTAAGAATTTCCTCCTTGTCCGGAACACTGTAGGTGTAATCCTGGCAGTCAAGAGGAAGACTAGATGCAAGAAAAGGCCTACCAACATTCACATTAGGAGAAGAAAATATGTATTTAAAATAGTTCACAAAAGTATTCGCAATGTCTTGAGGATTAAAGTGGATGTTGTCATTCTCATCTTTTATGGAAACAATAGTATTCCTCTTTCTTCTTTTAAGAACAGAATGGTGAAAAAATTTAGTATTCCTGTCTCCTTGGGTGGCAAAATTTTCTTAGCTGTTTGCCTATAAAAATCAGTAAGCTTTGACAGATTTTGTTCATACCTGATAATGAGAGACGATTCAATTTGATGGTCCTGCATGGACAGTGGCTGCATTTGAATATTTTTGATTTGTTGTTCTAAGTTGCCAAGCTCCTGCTGAATAGGCTTCTTCTTTTTGCACCAAACTTTTAAAGCACCCACAAGATTATTAGTACGAGCAGAAAAGTTCCTGTTGGTAGCAGAGATCCAAGCACTTCTGGCAAAAGACTGAAAATCATTCTCCTTTAGCCACCAATATCAAACTTTAAACTTTGTTTAGGTTTTTTGTACCTACCTTCAGTGGTAATAAGGATGGGAGCATGATCACTTAGAATAATGGGAATGTTAAGAACTTTAGTAAGGGGGTACTCAGCACACCAATCAAGATTAACTAAACCTCTATCAAGCCTTTCATAAGTAGGTTTGGAAGAAAATTTGTTATTAGTCCAAGTATAAGCAGACCCCGAGAACCCAGATAAAAAAACCACAATTCTTGATCAAAGCACGAAAAGCATACAAAAGTTCATTGAGATCTCCCATACACACTACTGGAATCAGCTTCTTTGCCGTCCGCCATGGCAGATGGCAAAGGCATGGATCACGGACGGCAAACTTCTTTGCCATCCGCTAGCAGATGGCAAACTGTCCATCTGAACACGTGCCAGCAAAGGCCTTCTTTGTCGTTCGCTTCCTGGAAACAGACGGCAAAGGATTGTGCCGTCTGCCATTGGTGGCCAGCAGACAGCAAAGATTGTGGATGGCAGTGAGGTGGGGTGAGAGCCGTTAGGGGTTAACGGCGTGCTTTGCTGTCAGCCAGCGGACGGCAAAGAGGCTAAGGTCTTTGCCGTCCGCTAGCAAACGGCAAAGTGCTCAAACATGCCAATCCCATGAATCAAAGGTAGCTGCCACGTGGCATGTTTGCCGTCAGCTAGCTGACGGCAAAGAGCCTGTACATCCATGTTTTTAATTTAATTCATTCAATTTGACAGCAATTCACAGATATACACAGATATACATATATACACAACAAGCATATCCAACACACAAGTTTCATCATATATACATACATAACCAACACATATATAGTTCCATCCTTACATATTACAAAAGTTTTACATTGTTCATCCAACACCGTTATCCATCCATCCATATAACAAGTTCCAACCATGCAAGTTCATTGATACAAAATAAAAGCACAAATGGAAAAGAAGCACTCCATCCATGCAAGCTTCCATGAATTAAATCAAATCTACAAAATGATAAACAAGATGTTAGAAGAAGAAGAAGAAGAAGAAAATGAAGAAGAAGAAGAAGAAGAAGACTATAAGAAGTAAGAATACTTAAGTAAAATGGATCTAACCTACAAGAAAATGAAGAAGAAGAAGAAGAAGAAGAAGAAGAAAAAGAAGAAGAAGAAGAAGACTAGAAGAATACTAGAAGAAGACTAGAAGAATAATAATAAGAAGAAGACTATTAGCTTATTATGTAAACTTGGTCATTTTGTGCTAACATAAGTAATTTTAGAGTTAACCTATAGGAAACTAATTATATTAGAGCTAACTTAGAGCTAAGTTATGTCATTTTGGAGAAGAAGAAGAAGAAGAAGAAGAAGAAGAAGAAGAAGAAGAAGAAGAAGAAGAAGAAAAAGAAGAACAAGAAGAAGAAGAAGCCTCCTCTTCTTCTTCTTCCCTTCCCTTTCCCTCTTCTTCTTCCTTTCCCTTTTTTCTTTTTCCTTTTTTTCCTTCTTCTTTTCTAATATGTAAACTATCTAAAACTATTTATTATCTAGAACTATATCTAATATCTAAAACAGAAAAGAAAAAAAAAGAAAAGGGGGTGTGGAAGTGGAAGAGGGGGCTCACTGTGGGGTGGTGGAAGAGGTTGGCCGGCGACAGGGAGGGCAGCGACGGGGCGGGAGGGCGGCGGCGGCGGGTGGGAGGGGGGCGGCGACGGGCGGTGACGGGGCGGCAGGATGGCGCGGAGGGGCGGCAGGACGGCGGGAGGGGCGGCGACGGGCGGGAGGAGGATGGCGACGAGGCAGTAGGACGGCGGGGAGGGGCGGCAGGACGGCGGGGAGGGGCGGCAACGAGCGGGAGGGGGCGACGACGGGGCGGCAGGACGACGGGGAGGGGCGGCGACGGGCACAGGGGACGGGGCGGAGGTAGCGGGCTGGTGGGTGAGAGAGAGAGAGCGCAGGCGTTCACGGCGGGGGAAGGTTAGCGATTCAACGCCGTGCCCGGGTCGGCCCCCTACCCTCTTTGCCGTCAGCCTAGCGGACGGCAAAGAATTGTTTGCCGTCAGTCAGCGGACGGCAAAGAAATGGCAGACAGCAAAGAGCTGACCTAGCCACAACCTTGCGTCTGTGGGCCCACAAGGTTCTTTGCCGTCGGCCAGCTGACGGCAAAGAACCCTTTGTCGTCCGTGAGCTGACGACAAAGTACTGGCTGATGGCAAAATAACCTGTGCCATCAGCTATTTCTTTGGCGTCTGCTTTGGGGAAACTGACGGCAAAGAAGCTCTTTGCCGTCAGCTAGCTGACGGTAAAGAAGTGGCAGACGGCAAAGAAGTGGATTCCAGTAGTGACATAACATAGGCTTCCCAGGGTTATCATACACAAAATTTGAAATCTAATCCCAAATCACATCAGTTTGTCTATGATAAGGATCACCATAGATGCAAACTAGACCAAAATCTCTACCAGTGGCTATATGAACTACATTCGCTAAGATAACATAGAAGGAAGCCGTTTTCACATGAACTTGAAGCTCGTCGTTCCACATCAGCCATAAACCTCCCGAGGAGCCCCTCGAAGGAACTACAACACTATCACACATGTCAAAAGGATTAATACGATCATGAGATTTAACTTTGGAAGATCTGATTTCAGAAACAAAAGTTACCTGAGCTTTAGTGGAATGAATGAGTACGTCATCTTTTCATTGCCAAGGCCTCGCCCCATTCCTCGGCCATTCCAGGCTATGAGTCTCATGGCGATCGAGACGCGTTAGGGCCATGCGCTGCTGCCCAATCATAGTCCATAAATTCTCCTACTTGATCTTCTACTGTGGATGGAACTCCAAAGCGATAGCCACCCACCTCAACATACGAATCAACAGTGCCTATACTGATAGATGGTGAACACGAGTGAAGCCTGCAGTCATCATATGTTCATCCGACACTGTTGCCTTGGCTGGAGGATGAGCCACGAGCTCCACCTCTACCCAAGACCGCAGCATGTGCCCCCTTGCCAACACTCTGATTATTTAGCCCAGCAGAATCACGAGTCCAAACTCTGTGTTGCCTCTGAAAACTGGCATATAAGCCTGAAGAACGACCTGCTGGAGGAATATCCCAATGGCTACCTCGAGACTTAGGCCTGCAACCAAGAATAGAAACAGAGAGCCTTGCTCCAGAATCGACCCCAGCTGCAGTAGAAGCACCAGCAACAGGAATACATGAGACAACAGGAGCAGATGCTTTTGGTCCTGCATGATCCAAGAGAACAGCTGGAATTGATCCACTTTGGTGAATATGCGCAGGGGCCTGGTCAACTTCTCTGATTGGAGGCGCTTGAGGGAAGGGTGGCTCCTATTCTCATTATCCCCGAAAGTCTCATTATCCCCCAAAGGAAAGAAGCGTTTCTTTGGTGGAGGCGGCAGTGGGCCTAGTATGGAGGAACTTAGGCGCTTTGAACTATTACTCATATGGGAAGGAACATATGAATCAGTGTAACTGGGATTGGATTGGTGGCTAAGGATCTGTCCATGAACAACGGGGCAAGGTAGAGCAATGGAAACTGGCATGGAAGATGTGTTTAAGTTCTTAGTGATATGAAGTGTGGATGTACCTTCTGTAGGTGCAAAAGGAATAGTATCTATGGATTGGGGTAGCCAGCCTTCTTGTCTTGCATCTATTGGGTTGTTTTGAGTAGATTGAATATTGGTAGATTGACCCACAACGCCTTGTCGTTCAGATTGACTGGCCCCAGTATTAGTGTTGTGAGTCTTTTCTGCTGTCACCGATTGAATGGTGACAAGGTGGTGATCATGCAGATTTCCCTCATGAATGTTGGTATCTAGTCGCCCACTATGATGGTGGATCTTTTGCTGCTCCTCCACATTAGCATCTTTGGATTGTGAATTTGAATCTCTATCATTGTAACTTCCGACCAATTTGTCTTTATCTTTCTTCATACATAAATCACTTGAAGCGTCAACAGAAGCTAAGCCCTTTCCTTTCCCGTCATTTGCAAATAAACGCTGAAATCTTATGAGTTGTGGATTCTGAAATATATTTAACCCATGATTTAAAGAGCTTCCGTGTGTAGAATCAAATTGTGGGATAAGCTCCGGATTAGTAATCCACTCTCCAAATCTCTGTGATGGAACATCCCCAGCTGAAACTCCCCTTTTGTGCCTTTCCAAGATAATATGATTCCTAAGAGGGCATCCCTGAACATTGTGGAACATAATTCCAAAGAAAGAGCAAATCCTTCCAATCTTCTCATAAAACAGATAGGGCAAAGCAGATGATTCATTTGGAAAAGTGACCATAATTCTGTCCTTAATAGCAGCATTGATCTGTAACTTGGCAGTCCCCCACATATACTCAGCTCTGGTAAATAACATTCCTTGGTGCAAAGGATGGAATTCAGAGGGCTCTCACACTTGCTCTAAAATGCTCCTTAACAATTGAATCGATCTGAATCTTGTTGGGACTCCATAAATTCTGACAGTCACATATATAGTGTTGAAACAATATTTTCCCTTTTCTTTTGCTTCATCCTCAGGATCAAGCCACTCAAGCAGTAGATTGTCAGAACCCATAATGCATACTTACACTGTGTGTGAACAACGCGTATGCATGTGGTTTGCACGGGGCTATAAAATAGTGTCAGCGGATGCTGACATGACACACTTGGTGATGTGGAAGGACCCATGTTGACAGAATTAGAATTAGTGAGAATCAACTATTTAGGAATGGTAGATTTAATGAATAGAAATTACTGATAATATGACCATCCCGCCCGTGGAAATTTCATGGAGATTTCTATGTAATTATAATATGGCGTCACTTTTGCAACCTCGAACTCTGCGAAAAAAAATCATCAAGGGACAGGTTCAAATATTTTGTGTCGGACGGCTTCGAAAGTGGAACCTAGAACTAATATTAAACCCTGGCCATGGCTATTGTCGGGTTTGGGTTCCCTATATATGGATGGGTTTTTGAAGAGAATGTTGGCAAAACTCATCAAAATACCAGATTGTATTCGTAACTGACCTTTACTCTAGGACACCAATATCTAGCGTTCGATCCCCAGGGGGCTGCCCCCATCGAATGAACCATTCGCTAGGGGAGCTGCTCTCAGCGACCCTTTTTGCTCGTCCACTAGCAGGTAGCCCAGCGCGACCCCGCAGACCCAAAAGGCCCAGTTAAAGTTTTTTTTAAAATTGCCACATTACAACTTTAATTGTTTTTGAGCGGTTTAGATTTTCTTTCCCCATGGTAAACTTAAAAACTGCCATCCCTTAGATAAAAAATGTCATCCTCTAGATAAAAAATAAAATAAAAACCGGCGTCCTCGATAAAAATGCCATGAATTAAAAAATGCACACAAATTTGTAAAAATGCCATTCTTCAAAAAAATGAAAATTGTCGTAATACTTTATAAAACTATCATCCTCTAGATAATTTCTTTTATCTAGATAAACCCCCCAAAACTGTCATGCAATTAAAAATAAAAAATGCTACCCTCTCAACATGAAAAATGCCATCCTATTGTCATTAAAAATTTCATCCTCTTTATAATAAAAATTTCATATCAACAATAATAAATCTGTCGTTCTCTCTAAAATAAAACTCCCACCTGTTAATAATAAAAACTACCATCTCCTAATAATAAAATGCCATCCTTTTGACAAAAGATAAAAGCTGTCATATTACTAATAATAAATTGCATGCTCTTAAAAATAAAACTACCATTCTTTCAATAAAGAAAGTGCCATGTAATTAATTATTAAAATGCCATGCTCGAATTAAAAACTGCCATGGGTGCATTGTAAAAACATGGGCAATATTGTCATGCTAAATATAATAAAATGGCACATGACACATTTAGAAAAAAAATCACCTCCAAAAATTATAGAGATTTTGGTTCTATCGAGCAATGGCAACTCTCATGATTTTGTTTGCAAATGAAATAACGAATTTGAAACAAAATAACTCGAATATATAAAAGTTGTTTGAGCGGAAAGTGTTCACAACCACCTCTCTGCTTCTTTTTTCTTTTTGAAGAAAAAAGAAAAAAAAGACGCTCGCCAAGAGATAAGCCACAACGACCACTTTCAGAGAGCTAAGAGCATCTCCAGCCGTTGGCCCCCAGGGGGCGCCTAAAATCGCCGCCTAGGGGCAAGCCTGCGCAAAAAAAAGGCCTCGGGCCGAGTTGGTCCCCAGGCGCCCCGTTGGTGGATGCCAGCCGCTGCTCCTGACGACGCTCGAAGTACGCCGCCCGCACCGCGTGGTTGTCGGCGGCGTACTGGGGAAGGGCGAGCTGCTCGTCGGTGAGGGAGGCGCGCACGAGCTCGACCTCGGCGGCGAAGAAGGGGGGCGTCGGGCAACGGGGGAACGGGCACTCCCCCGTTGCTGAGCCACCACCCCGTCGGCCCGGCACGCATGTCCGGCGGCGCCGGAATGTTGGCCTCGAACAGGAGCCACTACTCATGTTCGTGGAGCGAGCGGCGGCCGAAGCCGTTGGCCGCCGCAGCGTCGTCAGGAAAACGTGCGGCCATCGGGTGTCAGAGTGAGGGAGGGCTCAGCGGCAGCGCACGAGAGAGGGAGAGGGAGGGCTCGGCGGCGGCGCACGGGAGAGGGAGAGCTCGACGGCTAGGGCTGGTGTGGCCAGTGGCGAGGGAGGCCACCGGCTTATATAGCCGCGCCCATGTGTACGCGTGGCGGGAGGGGAGGCGTCGCCACGCCGCCCCGTGACACGCCTCCCATGAGGAATCAATGGCAAGGCTGACCGGCGGCGGCAGCGCGGCAGCCTTGGCATTGATTCCCGCGGGAACCGAGGCGATAAGGGCGACGAAGCGCCCGTCTCGCTGACTCGGCGGGCCCGCGGCTGCTTAGCACCATAACCACTCGCCCCGGCGCCCCGGGCACCCCCCAGCACGTTGGGTTTGGCCTGGGTCCGCCGGCGCTGATTTCGGCCCAGGCCGGCGAAAATCGGCCTCCTGGGGCGCGACTAGGGCTGCAAGAAAAGTTCGAGGCTCGTGAGCCGCTCGAGATCGACTCGTTTTTTGACTCGATTCGAGATCGACTCGGAAAGAAATGAGCTGAGTTTGAACACTTTATGTAGATCGACCGAGAAACGAGCGGATCTTGAGCCAATGTTGGCTCGCTCAATTTTAGCTCGATAGCTCGACAGAATAGCATTATGTTAAATGATCTTGCCATATATTAAATGGAAATAAGATAATTTATTACCATATATGATGTACATAATTTTTCTCCATTTTATTTACCAACGAACATGGAAATTTAATTAAGTGCAGAGAAGATTTAGGCCTAATATGGCACATGGTCGACAATCTTTTAAATATCCTATATTTTTGGCAAAGGTTCTCAGCATATTCGCCTTAATTTTTTTGTTTTTCATCCATAGATTTATAATTTTTACCATCTCATTTAGCTCGAAACTAGCTCGAGATCGACTCGAGATCGTTACAAGCTGAGCATGAGTCATGTTCTACAGCTCGATTATGAGCTTCACTCAATTTGAGCTCGCTCTAATTTTTTTATGAGTTGAGCTGAGCCAACTCCAACTCGCTCGAGCTCGACTAGTTTGCAGCCCTAGGCGCAACTGGGCCATTTTTTCGGCGCCGGCGCAAAAAAATCGTCTGGGGAGGCCGTTCTAGGGCGTGGCTGAAGATGCTCTAACATGATGTCGGATTTGCATCAAGATCTATGTGACAAGACCAGAAGGCAGGGACAGCGTTTTGTTGAAACCTGGCTGACGGTCTCCAATTAACTCTATTTTCATGGAATAAAACTTACTAATTCAATCAGAAAAAGGAACCAAAGCAGAAGAAAGAATGCAAGATCCCTGTCCCGATAGGCTTTGAGGTACGTGAACCGGTACGTGAACCTCATAGGCGATTACCCAGGCGACTAGGGTTTCCGCTGGTCCGCCACCGGCCGCCTCCTTGGCGGCGGCACGGGGACCGACACTTGTTGTCCCAGGTTGTCGTCGTGAGGCGCCGGCTCTCGTCTCTCTCTCTCTCTCTCTCCACAACAAAGTTATGGCCGCTCAGGTCGTCATGGTGGATTAATCGTCTGCTCAGCCAGGTTTGATCGGAGGAGCATGCCGTGCATGGATTATTGAGATTGTCGTGGCTATATTGTGCTTTAGCGCTACCTAGGTTGGATGCGGTGAACGCTTTTGATGCTGCTGCAATTTGACTTGGTGGAGCTGGTACCTTCTGATGGTGTTCGGACCTCCTTCGAGGAGGATCGCTGCCCATAATGAAAATTATAAGTTGGAACTGTCGAGGCCTTCTTGGTACACCGACGGTTCAGTCGCCGCTGGACATCCAAAGACAACATAGGCCGGATGTGTTTTTTTGTCCGAAACGCATTTGAATGGTGTTAAGGCAGAAGAGTTAAAGAGAAAACTAGCCATGAACGAGATGATCTGTGAACCAAGTGTTGATGGAAGAAAGGGTGGACTGCTTTTGGTCTAGAAGAAGGAGGTTAGGATCTACTTCCAGGCTTCCTCCCTTGATTTTATTGATATGACAGTGAAAGAACCAAATGTAGAGGTGTGGAGGATGACTGGTATCTATGGAGAACCGAGCTAGGATTGCAAGGAGCGCACGTTTCGTCTATTACGCGACCTGCATGCCCAATCTACCCTACCATGGACCGTACTTGGAGATTTTAATGAGATCCTTTTTCTGCTTTGAAAAAGAGGGAGGAGTCCCAAGACATTAGTCGCGACTACAAGCGTTCCAAGATGCTTTGTCCGACTGTTCTCTAGAACACATTGGCTACATCGGTGACATTTTCACATGGTTCCGAGGGGGCCTCAAAGAGAGGCTGGATCGGGCCGTCTCCAATGCTGCATGGATGGAATTACACCCACTGGCAGGGTTGATGAACTTGGAGATGGGGAAGTCTGATCACCGGCCCATATGCTTGGATACTGACTATCTAGCAGGGGTCGCGGCGGCAACACCAAGACGTGAACGCAGATTCAATGCAAGGTGGCTTGCTAAGGAGACCGTTGAGGAGATCGTCAGAACTGCCTGGTTGAAAGCAGGCCAACAAGGCCTGGGACCCTCGGCTAAATTGAAACTGGAAGCTTGTTCATAATGACTTGCATGCATGGGACCATACAGTACTGAAATGACCTTGTAACCGGCTGAGAAAGGCTCAGCAAGATCTCGAGAGTCTAATGCGTGTGCCCTTTTCTATCGAAGTGAAGATGAAGCAAAAAGAGCTCTCAGTCCTCATTGAAAATTTTCTTGACCAAGAGGAGGTCTACTGGGCTCAGCGAGGCCATGCCAATTGGCTTCGCAGTGGAGATCGGAACACTAAATATTTTACCCAGTTTGCATCTGCCAGGAGAAGGAGAAACCTTATAAAGAAACTGGAAAATAATGAAAATGGGCAGTAAAACCACGCGTCACTACGGAGATGAATAGGCTCCTCACCTCACCATTTTCTAGAGAAGAGGTGCGGAAGGCACTGTTCCAAATTAGCGATATGAAGGCACCTGCGCCAGATGGTCTGCATGCAATATTCTTCAAAAGGTTCTGGCATATTTTAGGGGAAGAACTGTCTGATGAAGTACTTGATGCAATAAATAACAAGAAAATGCCAGAAGGGTGGAATCAAACAAACATTGTCTTAATCCCCAAAGTTAATAGCCCGGAGGTAATTACGCAATATAGACCCATTAGCTTATGTAATATGGTGTATAAGATCATTTCCAAGATGTTGGCTAAAGACTGAAAAAGATCTTACCGGACATAATATCACCTACACAAAGTGCTTTTGTTCCAGGCAGGCTCATAACAGATAATGTGCTAGTGGCATATGAATGCTTTCACGCTATAAAAAAGAGGACCCATGGAGCTAACGGATACTGTGCAATTAAGCTTGACATGCTAAAAGCCTATGATCGAGTGGAATGGGGTTTTCTAAAACAGATTATGATCAAGATGGGCTTTCATGTGGAGTGGGTGGAGCTGATCATGGAATGTGTCTCCTCAGTAAGCTATAGAGTAAGATTTAATGATACCGAGACTGATGAGTTCCTTCCCACTAGAGGCCTGAGACAGGGGGACCCCTTATCCCCATATTTATTTTTGCTTTGCTCTGAAGGATTATCATGCATGCTAGCCCATGAAGAGGAGATTGGGGAGTTGAAGGCATTCTTGTCTGTTGAAATGCACCATCTATTTCTCATCTGCTATTTGCGGACGACTCTTTAATTCTTATGAGGGCTAATAGCTAGAGTGCTAATACCCTTAAAAAAGTGCTGGACATATACTGTAGTAGCTCAGGACAAAGGGTCAGCACAGCTAAATCTAGCATCTACATTAGCCCAAACACTAGTGTGTTTGTCAGAGAAGACGTGTGCAGAGTCTTGGACATTATGACTGAAGCTCTATCTGACAAATATCTAGGTCTGCCAACAATGGTGGGAGTGGACTGGAGTGATTGTTTCCAACACCTGATTGACAGAATATGTCAACGCCTAAAGGGTTGGAAAGAGAAAAATTTATCTATTCAAGGTAAAGAAATTTTGTTGAAATCAGTAGCACAAGCAATTCCCTCATATGCTATGTCTGTCTTTAAACTGCCAAAAGGTATTTGCAAAGTGACTACGGATGAAATTGCGGGATTTTGGTGAGGAGATACAGAAGACAAGCGGAAGATGCATTGGTACGCATGGTGGAAAATGTGTATCCCAAAGCAGAAAGGAGGTATGGGGTTTAGGGACCTTCACAGTTTTAACCTTGCTTTATTAGCAAAACAGTGTTGGTGTCTGCTCCAGAACCCAGACTATTTGTGTGCACGTGTTCTCAGTGCGAAATACTATCCAAATGGTGATATTCTAGGCGCAGGCCCAAAGAAAGGATCATCATATACTTGGCAGAGTATTGTCTGAGGTATCGAAACCTTTAAAAGGGGCTGCATATGGCGTGTTGGTACGGGAGAAAATATTGACATTTGGCGGGATCCATGGATCCCAACAAGCAAGAACAGGAGAGTTACTACACCCAGGGGAGCTACGCTTCTTGGTAAAGTTGTGGAACTTATTGACCCACATACAGGCCAGTGGGACGTTCCTCTTATTACCTCTGTTTTTTCCACGGTTGATGTTCATAGAATACTAAATATAACACTTCGGGTGGAGTTGCTGGATGACTTTGTGGCATGGAGTGCAACTAGATCGGGGACCTTCTCTGTAAAATCAGCTTATCATATTGAATTCCAACACCAGTTTGGAAAGCACTGGAATCGGCAGGATGGTCAAGGATGCATGTATATTAACCCTATCTGGAAATCGGCTTGGCACCTATATGTACCTGGGAAGGTAAAACATTTTGTCTGGAAAGTATTGAAAGGTGTTTTGCCCTGTTTTGGTGTTCTAGCATCGCGACACATTCCAACGAGTGCTCAGTGCCCCATCCGCAAAATAGGGATGGAAGATATCCAACACTGTTTATTTACCTGCTCTCGAGCAAAGGAAATCTGGTTCGAGTTAGGATTGACAGAGGAAATTAACAGAGCAGTGACCCAAGACCGGTCAGGTTCCATGACTATGGAAATTTTGGGTAGAACTGGTGGCTCATTGGGCGATTTGCCAAAGCCAGAGCTAATTGCGATAGCAGCATGGTACATTTGGTGGCAACGGCGGCGGATCGTGAGAGGAGAATCAGTACAAACGCCGGATAGGTCCGCGCTCTCTATCAAGGTTCTGTGTACCAACTTCGTCAGATCATCAACGCCAAAATATCCCACTAGGAAACGAGATCACATGTGGAAGAAACCGATCCGGGGTTCGGTGAAGGTCAATGTTGATGCTTCATTCTGCGCTCAAGCAATGGCTGGAGCTACAGGAGCTGTTGCCTGGGACGACAAAGGCGATTTTATAGCAGCAGCCACTTGGTTTTTGCCTCACGTGTGTGCAGCTGACTCAGCAGAGATTCAGGATATAAGAAACGGCTTCTGGCTAGCACAGAGATTGGGTGTACCTCTTCGATAATTGAGTCTGATAGCTCAATCGCACTTGAGGCTGTTAACCAGCATGAAACATATAGACCTGACGTTGCTGTGATTACAGAGTGCAATCATATACGGAGGGAGTTTACATCGATGACTTGCAATCACTACTTCCGGGAAGCTAATGAGGTGGCTAATACACTAGCAAGTCATTCTTTTAGTAATAGATGTTCTGAATTTTGGGAAGCCTCTATTCCCGATTTTATTTCTCACCTTTTTTAAAAGACCTATCCATCATCTAAGAAATAAAGTCTTGCCCTTTTCAAAAAAAACCAGAAATGTTAACGCCCACATGTGTGGGCATTAGCCATCTCGACCACACGCATCCATCACCGTCCAGTACTATATGCACGAATCCTGGCATGGTCTAGCCGATTTTATATGCCACGTAGGACAAGGCGCGTGTGTGGTGTGTGACATAGTTAGCCCGCACGTTGGTTGCCCCCCCCTGCGCGGTCAGCGGTTGCCACTCGGGGGCGTGCAGTGGAACTGCTATGCGCCTGCACGCCACACACTGACCGTGGTTGACGTCAAACACGTCGCGCACTTCGCCCCCTCCCCCTCACGGTTCCATTTACTCATCCCCACAGTTACTCGCTCAACCCACTTTGCATTTCAGACGATTGCGGGAGAAGACGAGGGGAGAAGGCGACGGCGGAGGCGGAAGAGTCGACGGCCGTCGGTGGTGCTCGCTGAACCGGAGCGGCTTCGCCGGAGCGCCTATAGATTGAAGGTAATGCTCGCTCCCACTCTCATAATCAGTGCCTGCATTTTCTCCCCTTCCCTCCATGTTTGATGCTTCGCTCGAGATTCATAGAGATTCAGGCGATTTGGCGATGCACCGGCGTTCCCGCCGGCGGTGGAGTCCTGTGCTTGCCGTTTTCGGTGGCACTGGGCAGTTTCGTCGCCACCGCGGTGGCGGTCCCGCCGGTGTGGTTAGGCCTGTCCGGAGACACATATTGGTGGTAGTCTTGCCCTGCCTCTCCTGCATGTCATCCTATAGCTGCTCCACAACTGACTGAATCTCAGTTACTCTGACATCAAGATCATGGAATTTTAGTTCCATGATTCTTTCCAAGCTCTCCTGATTCTGAGTGAGGGTGGCCAATCCTTTCTCAATCCTCAGTGTTGATGCTATTATGTAACCAAGCTGCTCCTGCTTGTTCTTCAAGAAATACTCAGATGCCTCCTCTTGAGTTGGCATCTTGGCATCCTTCTCCTTCCTTGCCTTCTCCTTCTTCTCTTGAGCATGTACTGATGATGGATCATTCTCATTCATGACAACCTGATTGTCCTCAAAGTCTGGATAAAGTGGAAAATGTTCCTTATCCAATAGATATTTGTCTGTTCCCATCTTTGAGTTAATCAACTCTTGAATCTGAGGGGCATATCCACAACTCCTCTTCTGATCTGCTGTAGTCCTCTTAATGGTTTCAACCATAAGGCCCATGACTTTGAATTTCTGAGGCACATCAAACAAGTGCAACATGTTGATTGCATGCCCTCTGATCATGTTGTGGTCACCAGACTTAGGCAACAGAGTGTGCCTTAGGATCCAATTGATAGTTGGAAGCCCTGACAGAAGGAAGTGGACTGATCCAAACTTATGTGTCTCAATAGCTTTGTCTGGGATCTCCTTGTACATGTGTGCCATGGAATTGTGGTCCATCTTCTTCTTGGCATATACATCCAGGTCATCATCATTTTCCTTTGGGAGAGCTCGACGCCGCAGCGTCGGAGTGCCGCAAATTGTTGGCCGCCGCAGCGTCGTCAGGAAAACGTGCGGCCATCGGGTGTCGGAGTGAGGGAGGGCTCAGCGGCAGCGCACGAGAGAGGGAGAGGGAGGGCTCGGCGGCGGCGCACGGGAGAGGGAGAGCTCGACGGCTAGGGCTGGTGTGGCCAGTGGCGAGGGAGGCCACCGGCTTATATAGCCGCGCCCATGTGTACGCGTGGCGGGAGGGGAGGCGTCGCCACGCCGCCCCGTGACACGCCTCCCATGAGGAATCAATGGCAAGGCTGACCGGCGGCGGCAGCGCGGCAGCCTTGGCATTGATTCCCGCGGGAACCGAGGCGATGAGGGCGACGAAGCGCCCGTCTCGCTGACTCGGCGGGCCCGCGGCTGCTTAGCACCATAACCACTCGCCCCGGCGCCCCGGGCACCCCCCAGCACGTCGGGTTTGGCCTGGGTCCGCCGGCGCTGATTTCGGCCCAGGCCGGCGAAAATCGGCCTCCTGGGGCGCGACTAGGGCTGCAAGAAAAGTTCGAGGCTCGTGAGCCGCTCGAGATCGACTCGTTTTTTGACTCGATTCGAGATCGACTCGAAAAGAAATGAGCTGAGTTTGAACACTTTATGTAGATCGACCGAGAAACGAGCGGATCTTGAGCCAATGTTGGCTCGCTCAATTTTAGCTTGATAGCTCGACATAATAGCATTATGTTAAATGATCTTGCCATATATTAAATGGAAATAAAATAATTTATTACCATATATGATGTACATAATTTTTCTCCATTTTATTTACCAACGAACATGGAAATTTAATTAAGTGCAGAGAAGATTTAGGCCTAATATGGCACATGGTCGACAATCTTTTAAATATCCTATATTTTTGGCAAAGGTTCTCAGCATATTCGCCTTAATTTTTTTGTTTTTCATCCATAGATTTATAATTTTTACCATCTCATTTAGCTCGAAACTAGCTCGAGATCGACTCGAGATCGTTACAAGCTGAGCATGAGTCATGTTCTACAGCTCGATTATGAGCTTCACTCAATTTGAGCTCGCTCTAATTTTTTTATGAGTTGAGCTGAGCCAACTCCAACTCGCTCGAGCTCGACTCGTTTGCAGCCCTAGGCGCAACTGGGCCATTTTTTCGGCGCCGGCGCAAAAAAATCGTCTGGGGAGGCCGTTCTAGGGCGTGGCTGAAGATGCTCTAACATGATGTCGGATTTGCGTCAAGATCTATGTGACAAGACCAGAAGGCAGGGACAGCGTTTTGTTGAAACCTGGCTGACGGTCTCCAATTAACTCTATTTTCATGGAATAAAACTTACTAATTCAATCAGAAAAAGGAACCAAAGCAGAAGAAAGAATGCAAGATCCCTGTCCCGATAGGCTTTGAGGTACGTGAACCGGTACGTGAACCTCATAGGCGATTACCTAGGTGACTAGGGTTTCCGCTGGTCCGCCACCGGCCGCCTCCTTGGCGGCGGCACGGGGACCGACACTTGTTGTCCCAGGTTGTCGTTGCGAGGCGCCGGCTCTCGTCTCTCTCTCTCTCTCTCTCTCCACAACAAAGTTATGGCCGCTCAGGTCGTCGTGGTGGATTAATCGTCTGCTCAGCCAGGTTTGATCGGAGGAGCATGCCGTGCATGGATTATTGAGATTGTCGTGGCTATATTGTGCTTTAGCGCTACCTAGGTTGGATGCGGTGAACGCTTTTGATGCTGCTGCAATTTGACTTGGTGGAGCTGGTACCTTCTGATGGTGTTTGGACCTCCTTCGAGGAGGATCGCTGCCCATAATGAAAATTATAAGTTGGAACTGTCGAGGCCTTCTTGGTACACCGACGGTTCAGTCGCCGCTGGACATCCAAAGACAACATAGGCCGGATGCGTTTTTTTGTCCGAAACGCATTTGAATGGTGTTAAGGCAGAAGAGTTAAAGAGAAAACTAGCCATGAACGAGATGATCTGTGAACCAAGTGTTGATGGAAGAAAGGGTGGACTGCTTTTGGTCTAGAAGAAGGAGGTTAGGATCTACTTCCAGGCTTCCACCCTTGATTTTATTGATATGACAGTGAAAGAACCAAATGTAGAGGTGTGGAGGATGACTGGTATCTATGGAGAACCGAGCTAGGATTGCAAGGAGCGCACGTTTCGTCTATTACGCGACCTGCATGCCCAATCTACCCTACCATGGACCGTACTTGGAGATTTTAATGAGATCCTTTTTCTGCTTTGAAAAAGAGGGAGGAGTCCCAAGACATTAGTCGCGACTACAAGCGTTCCAAGATGCTTTGTCCGACTGTTCTCTAGAACACATTGGCTACATCGGTGACATTTTCACATGGTTCCGAGGGGGCCTCAAAGAGAGGCTGGATCGGGCCGTCTCCAATGCTGCATGGATGGAATTACACCCACTGGCAGGGTTGATGAACTTGGAGATGGGGAAGTCTGATCACCGGCCCATATGCTTGGATACTGACTATCTAGTAGGGGTCGCGGCGGCAACACCAAGACATGAACGCAGATTCAATGCAAGGTGGCTTGCTAAGGAGACCGTTGAGGAGATCGTCAGAACTGCCTGGTTGAAAGCAGGCCAACAAGGCCTGGGACCCTCGGCTAAATTGAAACTGGAAGCTGTTCATAATGACTTGCATGCATGGGACCATACAGTACTGAAATGACCTTGTAACCGGCTAAGAAAGGCTCAGCAAGATCTCGAGAGTCTAATGCGTGTGCCCTTTTCTATCGAAGTGAAGATGAAGCAAAAAGAGCTCTCAGTCCTCATTGAAAATTTTCTTGACCAAGAGGAGGTCTACTGGGCTCAGCGAGGCCATGCCAATTGGCTTCGCAGTGGAGATCGGAACACTAAATATTTTACCCAGTTTGCATCTGCCAGGAGAAGGAGAAACCTTATAAAGAAACTGGAAAATAATGAAAATGGGCAGTAAAACCACGCGTCACTACGGAGATGAATAGGCTCCTCACCTCACCATTTTCTAGAGAAGAGGTGCGGAAGGCACTGTTCCAAATTAGCGATATGAAGGCACCTGCGCCAGATGGTCTGCATGCAATATTCTTCAAAAGGTTCTGGCATATTTTAGGGGAAGAACTGTCTGATGAAGTACTTGATGCAATAAATAACAAGAAAATGCCAGAAGGGTGGAATCAAACAAACATTGTCTTAATCCCCAAAGTTAATAGCCCGGAGGTAATTACGCAATATAGACCATTAGCTTATGTAATATGGTGTATAAGATCATTTCCAAGATGTTGGCTAAAGACTGAAAAAGATCTTACCGGACATAATATCACCTACACAAAGTGCTTTTGTTCCAGGCAGGCTCATAACAGATAATGTGCTAGTGGCATATGAATGCTTTCACGCTATAAAAAAGAGGACCCATGGAGCTAACGGATACTGTGCAATTAAGCTTGACATGCTAAAAGCCTATGATCGAGTGGAATGGGGTTTTCTAAAACAGATTATGATCAAGATGGGCTTTCATGTGGAGTGGGTGGAGCTGATCATGGAATGTGTCTCCTCAGTAAGCTATAGAGTAAGATTTAATGATACCGAGACTGATGAGTTCCTTCCCACTAGAGGCCTGAGACAGGGGGACCCCTTATCCCCATATTTATTTTTGCTTTGCTCTGAAGGATTATCATGCATGCTAGCCCATGAAGAGGAGATTGGGGGAGTTGAAGGCATTCTTGTCTGTTGAAATGCACCATCTATTTCTCATCTGCTATTTGCGGACGACTCTTTAATTCTTATGAGGGCTAATAGCTAGAGTGCTAATACCCTTAAAAAAGTGCTGGACATGTACTGTAGTAGCTCAGGACAAAGGGTCAGCACAGCTAAATCTAGCATCTACATTAGCCCAAACACTAGTGTGTTTGTCAGAGAAGACGTGTGCAGAGTCTTGGACATTATGACTGAAGCTCTATCTGACAAATATCTAGGTCTGCCAACAATGGTGGGAGTGGACTGGAGTGATTGTTTCCAACACCTGATTGACAGAATATGTCAACGCCTAAAAGGTTGGAAAGAGAAAAATTTATCTATTCAAGGTAAAGAAATTTTGTTGAAATCAGTAGCACAAGAAATTCCCTCATATGCTATGTCTGTCTTTAAACTGCCAAAAGGTATTTGCAAAGTGACTACGGATGAAATTGCGGGATTTTGGTGAGGAGATACAGAAGACAAGCGGAAGATGCATTGGTACGCATGGTGGAAAATGTGTATCCCAAAGCAGAAAGGAGGTATGGGGTTTAGGGACCTTCACAGTTTTAACCTTGCTTTATTAGCAAAACAGTGTTGGTGTCTGCTCCAGAACCCAGACTATTTGTGTGCACGTGTTCTCAGTGCGAAATACTATCCAAATGGTGATATTCTAGGCGCAGGCCCAAAGAAAGGATCATCATATACTTGGCAGAGTATTGTCTGAGGTATCGAAACCTTTAAAAGGGGCTGCATATGGCGTGTTGGTACGGGAGAAAATATTGACATTTGGCGGGATCCATGGATCCCAACAAGCAAGAACAGGAGAGTTACTACACCCAGGGGAGCTACGCTTCTTGGTAAAGTTGTGGAACTTATTGACCCACATACAGGCCAGTGGGACGTTCCTCTTATTACCTCTGTTTTTTCCACGGTTGATGTTCATAGAATACTAAATATACCACTTCGGGTGGAGTTGCTGGATGACTTTGTGGCATGGAGTGCAACTAGATCGGGGACCTTCTCTGTAAAATCAGCTTATCATATTGAATTCCAACACCAGTTTGGAAAGCACTGGAATCGGCAGGATGGTCAAGGATGCATGTATATTAACCCTATCTGGAAATCGGCTTGGCACCTATATGTACCTGGGAAGGTAAAACATTTTGTCTGGAAAGTATTGAAAGGTGTTTTGCCCTATTTTGGTGTTCTAGCATCGCGACACATTCCAACGAGTGCCCAGTGCCCCATCCGCAAAATAGGGATGGAAGATATCCAACACTGTTTATTTACCTGCTCTCGAGCAAAGGAAATCTGGTTCGAGTTAGGATTGACAGAGGAAATTAACAGAGCAGTGACCAAGACCGGTCAGGTTCCATGACTATGGAAATTTTGGGTAGAACTGGTGGCTCATTGGGCGATTTGCCAAAGCCAGAGCTAATTGCGATAGCAGCATGGTACATTTGGTGGCAACGGCGGCGGATCGTGAGAGGAGAATTAGTACAAACGCCGGATAGGTCCGCGCTCTCTATCAAGGTTCTGTGTACCAACTTCGTCAGATCATCAACGCCAAAATATCCCACTAGGAAACGAGATCACATGTGGAAGAAACCGATCCGGGGTTCGGTGAAGGTCAATGTTGATGCTTCATTCTGCGCTCAAGCAATGGCTGGAGCTACAGGAGCTGTTGCCTGGGACGACAAAGGCGATTTTATAGCAGCAGCCACTTGGTTTTTGCCTCACGTGTGTGCAGCTGACTCAGCAGAGATTCAGGATATAAGAAACGGCTTCTGGCTAGCACAGAGATTGGGTGTACCTCTTCGATAATTGAGTCTGATAGCTCAATCGCACTTGAGGCTGTTAACCAGCATGAAACATATAGACCTGACGTTGCTGTGATTACAGAGTGCAATCATATACGGAGGGAGTTTACATCGATGACTTGCAATCACTACTTCCGGGAAGCTAATGAGGTGGCTAATACACTAGCAAGTCATTCTTTTAGTAATAGATGTTCTGAATTTTGGGAAGCCTCTATTCCCGATTTTATTTCTCACCTTTTTTAAAAGACCTATCCATCATCTAAGAAATAAAGTCTTGCCCTTTTCAAAAAAAACCAGAAATGTTAACGCCCACATGTGTGGGCATTAGCCATCTCGACCACACGCATCCATCACCGTCCAGTACTATATGCACGAATCCTGGCATGGTCTAGCCGATTTTATATGCCACGTAGGACAAGGCGCGTGTGTGGTGTGTGACATAGTTAGCCCGCACGTTGGTTGCCCCCCCCCTGCGCGGTCAGCGGTTGCCACTCGGGGGCGTGCAGTGGAACTGCTATGCGCCTGCACGCCACACACTGACCGTGGTTGACGTCAAACACGTCGCGCACTTCGCCCCCTCCCCCTCACGGTTCCATTTACTCATCCCCACAGTTACTCACTCAACCCACTTTGCATTTCAGACGATTGGAGGAGAAGACGAGGGGAGAAGGCGACGGCGGAGGCGGAAGAGTCGACGGCCGTCGGTGGTGCTCACTGAACCGGAGCGGCTTCGCCGGAGCGCCTATAGATTGAAGGTAATGCTCGCTCCCACTCTCATAATCAGTGCCTGCATTTTCTCCCCTTCCCTCCATGTTTGATGCTTCGCTCGAGATTCATAGAGATTCAGGCGATTTGGCGATGCACCGGCATTCCCGCCGGCGGTGGAGTCCTGTGGTTGCCGTTTTCGGTGGCACTGGGCAGTTTCGTCGCCACCGCGGTGGCGGTCCCGCCAGTGTGGTTCGGCCTATCTGGAGACACATATTGGTTGTGCCTTGGGATTGGGCCGTCGTTTTTCTGTCTAATAGTTGCGCATTGCTTTGAATTTGTATTTGTGATCAGTTCGGGGAGAATTTTGGGGATGAATTTCAAGTCATTATAATTGCCATTGAACCCTAGATCTAGTTAGTTGTTTTTCAAACTGCAGTATGAAGGCAAACATGGTAGTTTGAGTGACTATCATGATTGTATGGCAACTAATTTCCTGAATGACTATGATAGTTGCCACGAACATGCTTTTCCATGTGGCAACTAATTTCCTGAATGACTGTGATAGTTGCCACAAACATGCTTTTCCTTGTGGCAACTAATTTCCTGAATGACTGCGATAGTTGCCACAAATATGCTTTTCCATGTGGCAACTAATTTCCTGAATGACTGTGATAGTTGCCACAAATATGCTTTTCCATGTGGCAACTAATTTTCCTGAATGACTGTGATAGTTGCCACACTGTAGGAATGGTAAAGTGTAGTAAATAGGTAGTCACTGTAGTTTCAGCAACCAATTGCACTGGATGGCAACTAATCTGCACATCAACTGTGTTAGTTGCCACATGGATAGCATATTTTTGTGGCAAATAGACTATGAAGACACTGTGGCTGTTGCCATGTTATAGACAGGATAATGTGGCAAATTGGCTGCATAACATGGCAACTAATTTGCACATCAATTGTGTCGGACGCCATATATATGCTTTCCATGTGGCAAGTATTTGTCTGAACACAACATGTCTGTTGGCATGTTATAGTCAGGATAATGTGGCAAATTCATTGTACGGTAGACCCAGTTTCGTGTTTTGCCATTATGACTTGTGATATCTGAACATATTTGTCCGTACTAAATGGCAACTCATTTTTTATATGAGGTCAGTGTGTGCGTTGCAATTTCAGGTTGTTCATTAGATGTTTTTCATCGCTTTTTTGAATTCTGTGTTGCATTATAACATGGCAATTTCAACCTAGCACATTTTTCCATTGAACACATGGCAAGTCATTTTTTGTATGAGGACAGGATGTGATCTGCCACATTTTAGGTTTGTGCAGTGGAGGATTTTGTGACTTTCTTTCGTAATATCTTGTGCTAACATGGCAACTTCAACATTTTGTTTTTAAGTGCATTTACAATCTGTACATTTTTTTTCAAATGTAACCAATGTGCTAAATTGCCACATTTATGTTTTTGACAATCATAGGGGGGTGCGTGCATGTTCATGTGATATTTGCATTCACTAATTGACATTTTTCACTCAAGCCCATGCAGCAAGTACATTCTGTTAGGTGGCAACTGCTTACTTCCTGCATTTTCATTTCCACCGTGACAATTTGGTCTGTTCTTACCTCAGCAGAATGGCTCGCGGCGATCATCAAAACGATGATGATGATTTCATGGATCCACCACAGCAGAATCAGGCAACTGGACGGAGAAAAGAGGGCGACGAGGTAACTGTCCACACACCCTCCTCCTGCATATGTTATTGGTTGCCACCTCGAGCTTGCAGTTGTCTGTCATGAACTAAAATTTCATGACAGTGAAAACATGGCAACAACTGATCATTTGTCTGTTTTTGCAGAAGAAGAAATGTACTCGCAACAGGGCCTCGCAGGAACGACTGACTTCATTGACTGACAGATTTACCGACGATCAGAAGGGAGCTGCTGCTGAGATGGGTATGCAGGCTCTGATGAATGTCTGGTGCATGAATCTAGTCAACCCTGTATGCGACTGGCTTGGTGAGATTTACGACCCCGCCTCCAGGGAATTTGTGATTCCGGGGCATGGAAGACTGCCGTTCAACGAGGAATTTGTGTTCTGCACTTTGGGTGTGCCCTGTGGACAAATCAAAGTCCCGTATGAAGTTAATAACAAGATCGAGGAAGCGTTGTTCCCCCGTTTGTTTCCTGGGTTGGAATCCATGCCGAACACGTCTGTGCTGGCAGATTCGCTGTAGGCCATGACAACCCATGGCGAGGTTTTTAAGATGAAACTACTCATGTACCTCATCTCAGTTGTTTTCGCGCCGACCACTTCTCTTCGCCCAAGCAACAAATGCTTCCCCATCCTGGTGAATGATCTATCTTTACTACATTATTTTCCTTCAATCTTTTGGCTCCGATGTCATGCGCAAGCTAGTCGCTGGCAGTGTTTTTTGATGTTTTTCCCATTTGATTTCTGACGTGGCAACTCGTTGTCCTGAAAATTGTGCGGTGCAGGCAAAACTGAAAGATGTGAAGAACATGAATTGGTGTAAGTTCATTGCCGACTTCCTACATGATGCATTCTCAAGCAAGATGTACCAGAAGGGTTGTCGACTGCATTTAATGGTATTTTTTTACCAGTCCTTTCTGTGAACACTCTTTTAACACCTTTTATTCATGCATGGCAACCTGATCATGACAATATGGCAACTGCCATCATGACAATATGGCAACTGCCATATGATAATATGGCAACTGCCATCATACTATGATGGCAACTAGCACATACAGATGGCAACTTCTTCTTTTCTCTTTTCATGCACTTCAACTTGATGATCGTAGGAACATACATTATCTTGTTTTTTGCAAAATACCATGATGGCAACTGATATTTCTTTCTTTTTAAAATTGTTGTACATCAGCTCATGTACGTCGACTGTCTTGATCTATCCACCATGGATTTCACTGGGATAGGAGGCCCGCCGCCTACGCACAAGTTTGCTGTTTCTGCATGGACTTACGATGCTGTCAAGGCTGTGCTTACTACAGACAGGGTAACTGATACCAAATATGGAAAACTGCAGGTTAGTTCTGGTTTCTTTCTCTACACGGCATTCTTAGAAATCTTTGCGACATAACATATGAAAAAATCGTCATGTGGCAACCGTCTATGGTAACAAGAGATGACTACCTTTGTGTAGCCATGGCTGTCTGTGCATGGTATCCATGTCTCACTCCACATGGCAACTCTGTCATTCGTGCTGAAACTTATATTCTCGTCTTCTTTTTTTATTGTATTTGCAACACATGAACTGCTAGTCAGTGTTCATCATTCTCTCTCTTACATCCTAGCTATTTTTTTGGGTTTTTTCCAGCTGATGGCCAAGCATGCTATAGACTACAGCGTGTTTGGGGGGCCTCAAAACTTTGCAAAGTGTATGGACGTGCACTCAGCTCCGTCTTGCCCTACCGAGGTAATCAAAGATATATATCTATGGTTGCCTTGGATTATTTTTGATCCCGTGCAAGTGACTGTAATATGGTTGGTTATTGCTGCTTCTTGTTTCGTGCACATGCGAGGGCACCTGTTGAGCATCTAATTGGGCAGTTTGCATCCGGAATGACCGTCTTGCTCGGGAAGTTGGTTAAGGGTTGGACGTCCCTTAATGGCTCTGACAGCGACGCGGTTGCGAGGCAGTTCACTACATTTGTCCCAGAACGGACACATCGGCCAACGGGTTGCCGTGGCCGGTATGACTACAACAGTTCCCAAGAGCTTGCTGACACACAAGATGAACTAGATGGAGACGCTGGTCTCGACAAGGATGACGACGATGACATGGAGAACGTGCAACACGACACCAATGATGATGAACATGTTGAAGTTCGTGCAGGTGGTAAGAAGGGCAAGGATGCACCAGATGTCTCCCCATCGAAGAAAGTCAAAGAACATACGGCTGCGAGAGGCGAGGGGGTGTTGCCCTCAAAGAGGGGGAGGGATCCAGAGGATTTTGGGCAGGGTTCTCCTAGAAAGAGGTCTAGGACCGATCCCGTAGCTGCTAGGAGGAGGTTCGACTTTTATTTTAGTGTTTTGTTTTGTCTATATTTTTGGAACAAACTGGCCCCTTTTTGCATTTGTTTTTGCTAAGCGCGACAATGAGTTTGCTGTCTGACAATTGCCACCTTTTTTGCCTCCATCTTATACGTGCAGTGAGGCGACAGCTGGTAGACGAGCAGTTACGAAGAAACAGGCATCAACGCCAACCCGTGTTTCTGCTCGGTTGAACAAAGGTGTCCCCATTGCTGGTGACACCCCTTCCACTAGGTCATCTCCTTGTACGACGACGTCCAACACCGGGGATCCTGTCGTGTTGCCAGACCTGAGAAAGCCAGTTAAGAAGTAGGTTTTCCATGTGCTTTCATTGCCATAGTGCTATATTTTTGATTTTTCAATGCATCTATTCAGCTTGCCACATGGGCTTCTGTCATCATTCCCACATGGCAACCGTTGTTTTCCAAATGATTTCATTCCTTTTTTAACTGCATGGCAACACCTGCTTGTTTTTGCATGGCAACTGCTATCTAGGCCAAATGGCATCTCTTTTTGTACCTGTATGGCAACTGCTATCTTTGCATTAGCTTGTGTGCTCACCACATACCTAGTTTTGAAAATGTATTCCTGGCAGATCAAACATTTTTATCATCCTCCATGTTGGTTAGCATGGCAACTTTTGCTGGATTTGCATGGCAACTGCTAACTATACCACATGGCAACTCATATTCCCCTTACATGGTAACTACCAGTTTTTCCAGCTACTTTTCATTTTTTTTAGATTTCTAACATGGCAAATATTTTTTGTTCATTTCTTAATACCTTTTTCATGTGCTTTCTTTTTTGCAGGGTGAAGAAGACTACTACACGCGGGGCCAAGCATATCATTAGGGACCCACTCGAACGCCTTCATTCAAAGTTGTCAACAGGGGGCAACTCAGATGTTCATGAGGCGCCAGTCAACAAAACTGTTGCTGCACCGTCAACTATTTCCACTAACTCTAACGCAAGTGGCCGACCATCTCCACCGGTTGCAGATGTGCAGACTAGAACAACAGGCATCCGTACATCAGGGAATGACGAGTCGGTATCTACCAGGACCGCTGAAATATTGCCCACTCTTCTGGCAATGAAGGATGTTGCTGTGAGCCATGCCACCCCATCAGCAAGCGTTGAAGTGGACGCTCCCGAGACCAACCTAAGCAAGGAAGATTCCCGCTCATCTGACACTGATTCCAAGCACGTGCGTGGTGGCACTCCTGTGTCCACGACAGAAGTGGCTGATGCGGCAACTCATAATGATATGCCATCTACAGGTGAGAGTCTTGGCACAACAGCTCCAGCTCCTGTCGGTGCAGATACTGCTAAGGCGACTGTTTCGCGTGCTGGTCTTCCACCTAGGCGTCGTAGCACCCGCAAGCAATCAACAGATATACCCAACACACCAGCTGTATCTAGGAGTAGCAGAGACGAGTCTGGTTATGTTCCTGCGTCCACACTGTTCCCGCCACCTGCCAAAAGCAATGTGATGGAGAAACCGGAAGACCAAAGCACAACTGATGCAGGTGTCAAGCCGGGCACGAGTGACCCAGGTGAACGTCTGGAGCAGACTGCGCCTTTACCCGCAGTGGAAATCCCCAGCTTAAAACTGCGCACTTCCAGGCTCCCAGTCAATGTTGGTGTCCCCTACAGCCCAAACAAGAAGATTGTCAAGAAAGCTGCGGCCGATACCGCTGACAACACGCCCCGCCCTACAAACAAGCCCGATGATTCTGTAGCGGCCGATTCAGATATGTTTGTTAATCTTTCACCCTTGGATTCTGCCCCGCAAGTTGTTCGCGGTCCGGCCAGTAGGCATGAGAGGCACCCAATGGCCTTCACCCCATCGAGCTTCAGCCTTGGCATCATTCAAGATCAACCAGTGGTGCCAGATCCTATGCCAGTTGCCTTTGCTTTCCCGGGAGGCATTCCCGCAATGATGGCGCAGCCAATGGTCGAGGGCAGGAAGGCTGTCAAGTTCGCAGAGCTGATCTTCCAAGGTACATTACTTATGTGCTTATCATTTTCTTGTATACATCTGTGTAGTCTGACTCCCCAAGCATTTTTTGGGGGTTCTCACTTGTGATGGCAACTATTATGTGATGACATGGCAACTGGATTTGCTGCACCATGTCACCTACATTTTTTGTTGCCATGCTGCATTTTCCATTCGGCAACCACATGTCAACTGAAGTTGATACATCATGGCAACTATAGTTGTTGGCACATGGCAACTACAGTGCACTACATATGGCAACTGGATTTGCTGCACCATGTCACCTGTAATTTTGTTTCCATGCTGCATTTTTCATTCGGCAACCACATGGCAACTGGAGTTGACACAACATGGCAACTGGAGTTGCTGTCACATGGCAACTACAGTGCACTACACATGGCAACTAGATTTGCCTCCACATGGCAACAACCTACTTTGTGTACCTACATTTCATATCATGCACCCTATCTTTTCACACTCCATTTGTTTTGTTTTCCAGGTATCCTAACCCACTTTTTGATCCTTGCAGGCACCCCTGAGGAGATTTCTCCATCACTTGATGAAGCTTACCGCAGGATCGAGGAGGCAGCATTGCAGAGGAGGTCCTCACGAGTCCAGGGGAAATTAAGTTCCAATGTGCCTACAGATATGGTATCTGAGGATACCATTAGGAGTGCCACCCCTGGTTCTATGAGGCAGCAGAGGGTAGTTCGCCCACCTCCTGCGGAAGACTACGAGCCCGAAGTCAGGGCCACAAAGGAGCAGACCCAGTTGTACAATATTGTCAAGCGATTTGGAAATGCGAGGGCCAGCAGCAAGAACATGAAGGAGCTGAAAGCGTAATGACCACATGACATAATCTCTCATTTTGCTTTGCTCTTTCTACCATTCATATTTTTTTCTACTTTCTAGATATGATCCGCTTATGTATTAGTTCTTCCTTTTTTACTTAGTAGACATGATTCTTTCATGTTATATCATTTTCATACAGCTCATGTTTCGACAGAACCAAGGTCATTCAATGCGAAGCGACGTACGTCGACCTCGGTGATCTTGCCGAGTCCGTGAGGCCACTCGGTAAAATGTCGATGAATGTAGTTGCATGTGGGATTGACTACATCAACAAGCATATGGACATGTCTCCCGACAAAACAATCATGCATTACAGCGTGACATGCAAAATATGCACTAGTGCAGAACCGGGCATTAGCACCGGTTCGTAAGGCCCTATAGTGCCGGTTACATAACCGGCACTAATTTGTGGTCACTAAAGGCCCCCCCCCCTTTAGTACCGGTTCAGCACGAACCGGTGCTAAAGGGCAACCACGTGGCACGAGCCAGCTCCGGGGGCCTGGAGCCCTTTAGTACCGGTTGGTAAGACCAACCGGTACTATAAGGTTTGGGGGGGTTTTAGTTTTATGATTTCTTTTTCATTTAATTTTGTGTTTCCATTTTAATTCTTTTTCGTTTGCTGGTATTTTACGATACTACACATTGTACACGTTATGCATCATACATCATGCATGCTTTGTTTATCAACGTTGCTGCTATGTTCATTGCACCCGCAGATATAACATGCTCATGCATGCTTTGCATCATTACATCATCATATATATAATAACAAGTCCTGCTAATCATGCATCATCATACAACTTCTACTCGTTATTAATAATAAGTCATACGATCATCATCCTCATATATAGTCATCGAACCCAACCCTACATAATTGTTCTTAGCACATGATCATCAGTATCAGGTAGGACCTAAACACCCTTAAGGTAAAATAGCATAAAACAATATAGACCCTGACTCTCCATTATGAAGAATGGCGATCATCCTGTCTCCAATTCTTGCCTTTCGCTGCTTATTGCTTCCAAGAAGCTCCTTACGACTGTCCATACATTTTTTCCATTCTTTGATTGTTATGTCTCCACTTCTTTTAGAAACCCGGTATGGATAGTTGAGATTCGTAGGACGACCTGGTTGTATGTTCAAAACATGAAGGCTACCACGCGTATACATCAAATGAGGCACACAATCATTCGGAATTATCTGTTGAAAAACATAATAATAACTTTGTAGTTAGCAATGATGTACTAGTTTTAGAAGTGTGCAAAAAGATGCACGGATGTTGTAATACTAAAAAATAATCTTACCAGGGTATCTCCTGTTGGAAATATGCCCTAGAGGCAATAATAAAAGCATTATTATTATATTTCTTTGTTCATGATAATTGTCTTTATTCATGCTATAATTGTGTTATCCGGAAATCGTAATACATGTGTGAATAACAGACACCAACATGTCCCTAGTAAGCCTCTAGTTGACTAGCTCGTTGATCAATAGATAGTCATGGTTTCCTGGCTATGGACATTGGATGTCATTGATAACGGGATCACATCATTAGGATAATGATGTGATGGACAAGACCCAATCCTAAACATAGCACAAGATCGTATAGTTCGTTTGCTAGAGTTTTTGCAATGTCAAAGTATCTCTTCCTTCGACCATGAGATCGTATAACTCCTGGATACCGTAGGAGTGCTTTGGGTGTATCAAACGTCACAACGTAACTGGGTGACTATAAAGGTGCACTACAGGTATCTCCGAAAGTATCTATTGTTTTATATGGATCGAGACTGGGATTTGTCACTCCGTATGACGGAGAGATATCACTGGGCCCACTCAGTAATGCATCATCATAATGAGCTCAAAGTGACCAAGTGTTTGGTCACGGGATCATGCATTACGGTACGAGTAAAGTGACTTGCCGGTAACAAGATTGAACGAGGTATTGGGATACCGACGATCGAATCTCGGGCAAGTAACATATCGATTGACAAAGGGAATTGCATACGGGGTTGATTAAATCCTCGACATCGTGGTTCATCCGATGAGATCATCGTGGAGCATGTGGGAGCCAACATGGGTATCCAGATCCCGCTGTTGGTTATTGACCGGAGAGCGATCTCGGTCATGTCTACATGTCTCCCGAACCCGTAGGGTCTACACACTTAAGGTTCAGTTACGCTAGGGTTGTAGGGATATGTATATGCAGTAACCCGAATGTTGTTCGGAGTCCCGGATGAGATCCCGGACGTCACGAGGAGTTCCGGAATGGTCCGGAGGTAAAGATTTATATATGGGAAGTCCTGTTTCGGGCATCGGGACAAGTTTCGGGGTTATCGGTATTGTACCGGGACCACCGGAGGGGTCCCGGGGGCCCACCGGGTGGGGCCACCCATCCCCGGGGGCCACATGGGCTGTAGGGGGTGCGCCTTGGCCTGCTTGGGCCAAGGGCACCAGCCCCACATAGGCCCATGCGCCTAGGGTTTAAGGGGGAAAGAGTCCTAGGAGGGTAAGGCACCTCCTAGGTGCCTTGGGGGGGAGGGAAACCCCCCTTGGCCGCCGCACCCCCTAGGAGATTGGATCTCCTAGGGCCGGCCACCCCCCCTTGGCACCCCTATATATAGTGGGGGAGAGGAGGGACTTCATACCTTGAGTCCTTGGCCTTTGGTTGCCTCCTTCTCCCTCCCCAACACCTCCTCCACCTCCTTATTGCTTAGCGAAGCTCTGCCGGAGTACTGCAGCTCCATCAACACCACGCCGTCGTGCTGCTGCTGGTGCCATCTCCCTCAACCTCTCCTCCCTCCCTTGCTGGATCAAGAAGGAGGAGACGTGGCTGTTTCCGTACGTGTGTTGAACGCGGAGGTGCCGTCCGTTCGGTGCTAGGATCTCCGGTGATTCGAATCACGTCGTGTTCGACTACATCATCCCCGTTCTTTGAACGCTTCCGCTCGCGATCTACAAGGTATGTAGATGCATCTATTCACTCGTTGCTAGATGAACTCCTAGATGATCTTGGTGAAACGAGTAGGAAAATTTTTATTTTCTGCAACGTTCCCCAACAGTGGCATCATGAGCTAGGTCTATGCGTAGTTCTTCTTGCACGAGTAGAACACAATTGGTTGTGGGCGTAGATTTGTCAACTTTCTTGCCGCTACTAGTCTTATCTTGCTTCAGCGGTATTGTGGGATGAAGCGGCCCGGACCAACCTTACACGTACGCTTACGTGAGACCGGTTCCACCGACTAACATGCACAAGTTGCATAAGGTGGCTGGCGGGTGTCTGTCTCTCCCACTTTAGTTGAAGCGGATTCGATGAAAAGGGTCCTTATGAAGGGTAAATAGAAGTTGACAAATCACGTTGTGGTTTCACGTAGGTAAGAAAACGTTCTTGCTAGAACCCTACTTCAGCCACGTAAAACTTGCAAACAACAATTAGAGGACGTCTAACTTGTTTTTGCAGCAAGTGCTTTGTGATATGATATGGCCAAAGTTGTGATGAATGATGAATGATCTATATGTCATGTATGAGATGTTCATGCTATTGTAATAGGAATCACGACTTGCATGTCGATGAGTATGACAACCGGCAGGAGCCATAGGAGTTGTCTTTATTTTTTGTATGACCTGCGTGTCATTAAAGAACGCCATGTAAACTACTTTACTTTATTACTAAACGCGTTAGTCATAGAAGTAGAAGTAGTCGTTGGCGTGACAACTTCATGAAGACACGATGATGGAGATCATGGTGTCATGCCGGTGACAAGATGATCATGGAGCCCCGAAGATGAAGATCGAAGGAGCTATATGATATTGGCCATATCATGTCACTACTTTATATAATTGCATGTGATGTTTATTATGTTTTATGCATCTTGTTTACTTAGAACGACGGTAGTAAATAAGATGATCCCTTACAAAATTTCAAGAAGTGTTCTCCCCTAACTGTGCACCGTTGCTACAGTTCGTCGTTTCGAAGCACCACGTGATGATCGGGTGTGATAGATTCTTACGTTCACATACAACGGGTGTAAGACAGTTTTACACAGCGAAAACACTTAGGGTTAACTTGACGAGCCTAGCATGTACAGACATGGCCTCGGAACACGGAGACCGAAAGGTCGAACACGAGTCGTATGGAAGATACGATCTACATGAGAATGTTCACCGACGATGACTAGTCCGTCTCACGTGATGATCGGACACGGCCTAGTCGACTCGGATCGTGTAACACTTAGATGACCAAAGGGATGTCAAATCTGAGTGGGAGTTCATTATAATTTGATTAGATGAACTTAATTATCATGAACTTAGTCTAAATTTTTACAATATGTCTTGTAGATCAAATGGCCAACGTAGTCCTCAACTTCAACGCGTTCCTAGAGAAAACCAAGCTGAAAGACGATGGCAGCAACTATACGGACTGGGTCCGGAACCTGAGGATCATCCTCATAGCTGCCAAGAAAGATTATGTCCTACAAGCACCGCTAGGTGATGCACCTGTTCTCCCTGCAGAACAAGACGTTATGAACGCTTGGCAGGCACGTTCTGATGACTACTCCCTCGTTCAGTGCGGCATGCTTTACAGCTTAGAGCCGGGGCTCCAAAAGCGTTTTGAGAGACATGGAGCATATGAGATGTTCGAAGAGCTGAAAATGGTTTTCCAAGCTCATGCCCGGGTCGAGAGATATGAAGTCTCTGACAAATTCTTCAGCTGTAAGATGGAGGAAAATAGTTCTGTCAGTGAGCACATACTCACTATGTCTGGGTTACATAACCGCTTGACTCAGCTGGGAGTTAATCTCCCGGATGATGCGGTCATTGACAGAATCCTCCAGTCGCTTCCACCGAGCTACAAGAGCTTTGTGATGAACTTCAATATGCAGGGGATGGAAAAGACCATTCCTGAAGTATTTGCTATGCTGAAATCAGCAGAGGTAGAAGTCAGAAAGGAACATCAAGTGTTGATGGTCAATAAAACCACTAAGTTCAAGAAGGGCAAGGGTAAAAAGAACTTCAAGAAGGACGGCAAGGTAGTTGCCACGCCCAGCAAGCAAGCTGCCGGGAAGAAGCCAAAGAATGGACCCAAGCCCGAGACTGAGTGTTTTTATTGCAAGGAAAGTGGTCACTGGAAGCGGAATTGCCCCAAATACTTAGCGGACAAGAAGGCCGGCAAAACCAAAGGTATATTTGATATACATGTAATTGATGTGTACCTTACCAGTAATCGTAGTAACTCCTGGGTATTTGATACCGGTGCCGTTGCTCATATTTGTAACACACAACAGGAGCTGCGGAATAAACGGAGACTGGCGAAGGACGAGGTGACGATGCGCGTCGGGAATGGTTCCAAGGTCGATGTGATCGCCGTCGGCACGCTACCTCTACATTTACCTACGGGATTAGTTTTGAACCTCAATAATTGTTATTTTGTGCCAAGTTTGAGCATGAACATTGTATCAGGATCTCGTTTAATTCGAGATGGCTACTCATTTAAATCCGAGAATAATGGTTGTTCTATTTATATGAGAGATATGTTTTATGGTCATGCTCCGATGGTGAATGGTTTATTCTTTATGAATCTCGAGCGTAATGCTACACATATTCATAGTGTAAGTACCAAAAGATGTAAGATTGATAGTGATAGTCCCACATACTTGTGGCACTGCCGCCTCGGTCACATAGGTGTCAAACGCATGAAGAAGCTCCATGCTGATGGACTTTTAGAGTCTCTTGATTACGAATCATTTGACACGTGCGAACCATGCCTCATGGGTAAAATGACCAAGACTCCATTCTCAGGAACAATGGAGAGAGCAACCAACTTATTGGAAATCATACATACTGATGTGTGCGGTCCAATGAGTGTTGAGGCTCGCGGTGGCTATCGTTATGTTCTCACCCTCACTGATGACTTGAGTAGATATGGGTATGTCTACTTAATGAAACACAAGTCTGAGACCTTTGAAAAGTTCAAGGAATTTCAGAGTGAAGTTGAGAATCAACGTGACAGGAAAATCAAGTTTCTACGATCAGATCGTGGAGGAGAATACTTGAGTCACGAGTTTGGTACACACTTAAGAAAATGTGGAATAGTTTCACAACTCACGCCGCCTGGAACACCTCAGCGTAATGGTGTGTCCGAACGTCGTAATCGCACTCTATTAGATATGGTGCGATCTATGATGTCTCTTGCCGATTTACCACTATCTTTTTGGGGCTATGCTTTAGAGACTGCCGCATTCACTTTAAATAGGGCCCCGTCGAAATCCGTTGAGACGACACCGTATGAATTATGGTTTGGGAAGAAACCTAAGCTGTCATTTCTAAAAGTTTGGGGATGCGATGCTTATGTCAGGAAACTTCAACCTGAAAAGCTCGAACCCAAATCGGAAAAATGCGTCTTCATAGGATACCCTAAAGAAACTGTTGGGTATATCTTCTACCTCAGATCCGAAGGCAAGATCTTTGTTGCCAAGAATGGGTCCTTTCTGGAGAAAGAGTTTCTCTCGAAAGAAGTAAGTGGGAGGAAAGTAGAGCTTGATGAAGTATTACCTCTTGAACCGGAAAATGGCGCAACTCAAGAAAATGTTCCTGAGGTGCCTGCACCGACTAGAGAGGAAGTTAATGATAATAATCAAGATACTTCTGATCAAGCTCCTACTGAAATTCGAAGGTCCACGAGGACACGTTCCGCACCAGAGTGGTACGGCAACCCTGTCTTGGAAATCATGTTGTTAGACAACGGTGAACCTTCGAACTATGAAGAAGCGATGGCGGGTCCGGATTCCGACAAATGGCTAGAAGCCATGAAATCCGAGATAGGATCCATGTATGAAAACGAAGTATGGACTTTGACTGACTTGCCCGTAGAACGGCGAGCCATAGAAAATAAATGGATCTTTAAGAAGAAGACAGACGCGGATGGTAATGTGACCATCTATAAAGCTCGGCTTGTCGCTAAGGGTTATCGACAAGTTCAAGGGGTTGACTACGATGAGACTTTCTCACCGGTAGCGAAGCTGAAGTCCGTCCGAATCATGTTAGCAATTGCCGCATTTTATGATTATGAAATTTGGCAAATGGACGTCAAAACGGCATTCCTTAATGGTTTCCTTAAGGAAGAATTGTATATGATGCAGCCGGAAGGTTTTGTCGATCCTAAAAATGCTGACAAGGTGTGCAAGCTCCAACGCTCGATTTATGGGCTGGTGCAAGCATCTCGGAGTTGGAACATTCGTTTTGATGAGATGATCAAAGCGTTTGGGTTTACACAGACTTATGGAGAAGCCTGTGTTTACAAGAAAGTGAGTGGGAGCTCTATAGCATTTCTCATACTATATGTAGATGACATACTTTTGATGGGAAATGATATAGAACTTTTGGACAGCATTAAGGCCTACTTGAATAAGAGTTTTTCAATGAAGGACCTTGGAGAAGCTGCTTATATATTAGGCATCAAGATCTATAGGGATAGATCAAGACGCCTCATAGGTCTTTCACAAAGCACATATCTTGATAAGATTTTGAAGAAGTTCAAAATGGATCAGTCCAAGAAAGGGTTCTTGCCTGTTTTGCAAGGTGTGAAATTGAGCTCAGCTCAATGTCCGACCACGGCAGCAGAGATAGAAGAGATGAGTGTCATCCCCTATGCCTCAGCCATAGGTTCTATTATGTATGCCATGCTGTGTACCAGACCTGATGTAAACCTTGCCGTAAGTTTGGTAGGAAGGTACCAAAGTAATCCCGGCAAGGAACACTGGACAGCGGTCAAGAATATCCTGAAGTACCTGAAAAGGACTAAGGAAATGTTTCTCGTTTATGGAGGTGACGAAGAGCTCGTCGTAAAAGGTTACGTCGACGCTAGCTTCGACACAGATCTGGATGACTCTAAGTCACAAACCGGATACGTGTATATTTTGAATGGTGGGGCAGTAAGCTGGTGCAGTTGCAAGCAGAGCGTCGTGGCGGGATCTACATGTGAAGCGGAGTACATGGCAGCCTCGGAGGCAGCACATGAAGCAATATGGGTGAAGGAGTTCATCACCGACCTAGGAGTCATACCCAATGCGTCGGGGCCGATCAAGCTCTTCTGTGACAACACTGGAGCTATTGCACTTGCCAAGGAGCCCAGGTTTCACAAGAAGACAAGGCACATCAAGCGTCGCTTCAACTCCATCCGTGAAAATGTTCAAGATGGAGACATAGAGATTTGTAAAGTACATACGGACCTGAATGTAGCAGATCCGTTGACTAAACCTCTCCCAAGAGCAAAACATGATCAACACCAGAATTCCATGGGTGTTCGATTCATCACAATGTAACTAGATTATTGACTCTAGTGCAAGTGGGAGACTGTTGGAAATATGCCCTAGAGGCAATAATAAAAGCATTATTATTATATTTCTTTGTTCATGATAATTGTCTTTATTCATGCTATAATTGTGTTATCCGGAAATCGTAATACATGTGTGAATAACAGACACCAACATGTCCCTAGTAAGCCTCTAGTTGACTAGCTCGTTGATCAATAGATAGTCATGGTTTCCTGGCTATGGACATTGGATGTCATTGATAACGGGATCACATCATTAGGATAATGATGTGATGGACAAGACCCAATCCTAAACATAGCACAAGATCGTATAGTTCGTTTGCTAGAGTTTTTGCAATGTCAAAGTATCTCTTCCTTCGACCATGAGATCGTATAACTCCTGGATGCCGTAGGAGTGCTTTGGGTGTATCAAACGTCACAACGTAACTGGGTGACTATAAAGGTGCACTACAGGTATCTCCGAAAGTATCTATTGTTTTATATGGATCGAGACTGGGATTTGTCACTCCGTATGACGGAGAGATATCACTGGGCCCACTCAGTAATGCATCATCATAATGAGCTCAAAGTGACCAAGTGTTTGGTCACGGGATCATGCATTACGGTACGAGTAAAGTGACTTGCCGGTAACAAGATTGAACGAGGTATTGGGATACCGACGATCGAATCTCGGGCAAGTAACATATCGATTGACAAAGGGAATTGCATACGGGGTTGATTAAATCCTCGACATCGTGGTTCATCCGATGAGATCATCTTGGAGCATGTGGGAGCCAACATGGGTATCCAGATCCCGCTGTTGGTTATTGACCGGAGAGCGATCTCGGTCATGTCTACATGTCTCCCGAACCCGTAGGGTCTACACACTTAAGGTTCAGTTACGCTAGGGTTGTAGGGATATGTATATGCAGTAACCCGAATGTTGTTCGGAGTCCCGGATGAGATCCCGGACGTCACGAGGAGTTCCGGAATGGTCCGGAGGTAAAGATTTATATATGGGAAGTCCTGTTTCGGGCATCGGGACAAGTTTCGGGGTTATCGGTATTGTACCGGGACCACCGGAGGGGTCCCGGGGGCCCACCGAGTGGGGCCACCCATCCCCGGGGGCCACATGGGCTGTAGGGGGTGCGCCTTGGCCTGCTTGGGCCAAGGGCATCAGCCCCACATAGGCCCATGCGCCTAGGGTTTAAGGGGGAAAGAGTCCTAGGAGGGTAAGGCACCTCCTAGGTGCCTTGGGGGGGAGGGAAACCCCCTTGGCCGCCGCACCCCCTAGGAGATTGGATCTCCTAGGGCCGGCCACCCCCCCTTGGCACCCCTATATATAGTGGGGGAGAGGAGGGACTTCAGACCTTGAGTCCTTGGCCTTTGGTTGCCTCCTTCTCCCTCCCCAACACCTCCTCCACCTCCTTATAGCTTAGCGAAGCTCTGCCGGAGTACTGCAGCTCCATCAACACCACGCCGTCGTGCTGCTGCTGGTGCCATCTCCCTCAACCTCTCCTCCCTCCCTTGCTGGATCAAGAAGGAGGAGACGTGGCTGTTTCCGTACGTGTGTTGAACGCGGAGGTGCCGTCCGTTCGGTGCTAGAATCTCCGGTGATTCGAATCACGTCGTGTTCGGCTACATCATCCCCGTTCTTTGAACGCTTCCGCTCGCGATCTACAAGGTATGTAGATGCATCTATTCACTCGTTGCTAGATGAACTCCTAGATGATCTTGGTGAAACGAGTAGGAAAATTTTTATTTTCTGCAACGTTCCCCAACATCTCCATGGTAGTTACCGTAGTTCAACACGTGCACTAGTGGCACGTATTGACCATAATGTTAAGGAGTTTGATTGTAGATATTGTAATTCTCAAGATCAGTACAAAATCCGACCAGATGATTTTTCTCCTGATAAGTTAATTCGGAGCCTTCAGTGTAGTACGTTATGTCTACCACCTTCCGCACATTCTTTGAAGAATGAAAATAAGCTGTCAATGGAGATAAGTTGTCAACATTATATTTTGAAATAAACAATATAAATTACTTAATAATTATGTTTAGCTCACATGAGGGAAGAACTGGAGGTGTATCCACAAAGACCCAAATCGAAGGTGTCTCTTGCTCGGTTATAGGATCACCAAGATCCATGGTGACAAGCATACCCTCATCAAGACCATACATCTTGCAAAATGCATCCCAATTTTTGCAACCAAAATGGGTTACACTCTGAGCATTGTACAGCTTTACTTGAAAATCCACACCATGTTCGGTACTTAGGATAATTTTTTTGGTTTCGAAATTTTCATGGTCTTCAAAACTCATCCTCTCCAAGACATAGCGTCTTGCAAAGCATGAGATAAGCTAGTCGAATTGGAAAAGATGAAAAATACACGTTAAAATAGTTGAAGTCGTGCTTAATTACGAAAAAAACTATTGTCGTCGTTGCGTACCGTATGAACATCGCAGGTCTCCTCGAGCTTAATGCTGAAGCGCCGATCTTCGTCCAGCTCAATGAACCTATCGCAGATACCTCGGTCGTCGTGGCACCAGTCGCACTCCCCCGGGCGGTTTTCGTCGTCCGATGAGTACGACATTTCCGGCCTACGTTCATAATTTAGTTTTATTAATTAAGTCAACTATCTAGTTCAACTACTAAGCACTTACTATAAATAAATAAGTAGTACTTACTAAAAACAAACTACTTCTATATATAGTAAAATAAATTAGTTTATTAAATCAACTAGCTAGTTCAACTATATATAAACTACTTCTTCTTTTTTTCCTTTTTCTAAATACTATGAACAAAAAAATCATTAAAATTCTATGAACAAAATTAATTACACAATCTAAATATCACCAAAAAAATCTATTAACAATAATATCACCAAACATGCATATTCAATAATAATATCACCAAAAAAATCTATTAACAGAAAAAAAATCTATTAACAGAAAAATCTATTAATTCAACTAGTTCAGCTAAGCATTTACTAAAAATAAACTAGTTATATTAATTCAACTAGTTCAACTAATTAAGCATTTACTAAAAATAAACTAGTTCTATATATTAATTCAACAAGTTCAACTAAGCATCTTCTAAAAATAAACTAGTTCTATATATTAATTCAACTAGTTCAACTAAGCATTATATTTACTAAAAATAAACAAGTTATTATATTAATTCATCGATGATAACATTTCTAACATTCTAAAAATAAACTAGATAATTCTAATTCATCTAAACATTATATATAGAAAACAGAAAATAAGTAAAAAAAATATGTGTGTGTGTATATACGTGTGTGTGTATATACGTGTGTGTGTGTGTTTGTGTGTACGTGTCTGTGTGTATGTGTGTGTGTATGCGTGTGTGTGTGTGTAGTGTGTGTGTATGTGTGTGTGTGTGTGTCTTTGTGTGTGTGTGTGTGTGTGTATGTATGTATGCGTGTGTACGTATATAGGGCGCATACGGATGGTCCGGGGCAGCGACGACGGGCGGCGGGGCCCGGGGACGGCGACGAGACGGGCGGCGGCGGCCGGGGACGGCGATTGCCGGCGGCGGCGATATGGCGACGAGATGGGCGGCGGGCCGGGGGCGCGCGGCGACGACGACGGGCAGCGGGGGCGGCGACGACGACGGGCGGCGGGGGCGCGCGGCGACGACGACGACGGGCGGCGGGGGCGGCGAGGGCGACGGCACGGCGGCGCGGCGGCGGCGGCGTCGTCGTCGGAGATCGAGGCGCGAGAAGTGGAACGAAAGTGCTGACGATAACTGATTTCTCGTACGTGGCATATATATAGGCGGAGCCTTTATACCGGTTGGTGGCTCCAACCGGTACTAAAGGTCAATTTTGGCCAGCCCAAGCGGCGGGAAACGAGGGCCTTTAGTACCGGTTGGTGGCTCCAACCGGTACTAAAGGGCACACATTAGTACCGGTTGGAGCCACCAACCGGTACTAAAGGCCGTGCACTGCCACCCGCGGTGCGCTATGTTTAGTCCCACCTCGCCGAGCGAAGGTCAGCCGCACTGGTTTATAAACCCAGCCGCGACTGCCCTTTCGAACTCCTCTATATAGCAGGCTTCTGGGCCTAACTAGGGCGCGCTGCCCGGTGAGCCTCCTGGCCCTTCTGGGCCTGCATTTACACACCCTAGGACTGGTAGGCTCACCGGGCAGCGCCCCAACATTTTTATTAAAATTTTTCTTTTCTGCATTATTTATTTTCTTCTATTTATTTTTGAGTAATTTTTTATATAGTTATTAATTTTCTACTTTATTTTTTTTCTTCTATTTATTTCCGAGTAGTTTTTTGCCGTATTTAGTTTCTTTGTGAATATTTTTGCTTTATATATTTTTTTTCTTTTCTGCATTATTTATTTTCTTCTATTTATTTTTGAGTAATTTTTTATATAGTTATTTATTTTCTGCTTTATTTTTTTCTTCTATTTATTTCTGAGTAGTTTTTTGCCGTATTTAGTTTCTTTGTGAATATTTTTGCTTTATATAATTTTTTTCTTTTCTGCATTATTTATTTTCTTGTATTTATTTTTGAGTAATTTTTTTATATAGTTATTTATTTTTTGCTTTATTTTTTTCTTCTATTTATTTCTGAGTAGTTTTTTGCCGTATTTAGTTTCTTTGTGAATATTTTTGCTTTATATAATTTTTTTTTCTTTTCTGCATTATTTATTTTCTTCTATTTATTTTTGAGTAATTTTTTTATATAGTTGATGGCGTCGCTTTGAATGATGCATACCGAATGCACAAAAATTTCGTCAGAAACCTGAATACTTCGAAAGAGATTGTCCAGTTTGTAAACGAAGTGCATCCAGTTTTTGCCGTAACCCTCTCTACTTTTTTGAACAATCTATGTGGGTGAAATGATGATACCATGCCAAGTTTCAACTTTTTTAGAGTTCATTTGTAGTGCTTTTCAATTTCCAGGTCATTTAGTTCTCAAAACAAATCATTGAATGCATGAAAAGTAGCAAATGAAGGCAGAAATGGTTGAAAGTTGATGGCGTCGCTTTGAATGGTGCATACTGAATGCACAAAAAGTCTAGAGTTGTAATAAGTTTAAAAAAATGAAATGCCTTTGTAACAGTTGAGTTTAATTTCGTCAGAAACCTGAATACTTCGAAAGAGATTGTCCAGTTTGTAAACGAAGTGCATCCAGTTTTTGCCGTAACCCTCTCTACTTCTTTGAACAATCTATGTGGGTGAAATGATGATACCATGCCAAGTTTCAACTTTTTCAGAGTTCATTTGTAGTGCTTTTCAATTTCCAGGTCATTTAGTTCTCAAAACAAATCATTGAATGCATGAAAAGTAGCAAATGAAGGCAGAAATGGTTGAAAGTTGATGGCGGCGCTTTGAATGGTGCATACTGAATGCACAAAAAGTCTGGAGTTGTAATAAGTTTAAAAAAATGAAATGCCTTTGTAACAGTTGAGTTTAATTTCGTCAGAAACCTGAATACTTCGTAAGAGATTCTCCAGTTTGTAAACGAAGTGCATCCAGTTTTTGCTGTAACCCTCTCTACTTTTTTGAACAATCTATGTGGATGAAATGATGATACCATGCCAAGTTTCAACTTTTTCAGAGTTCATTTGTAGTGCTTTTCAATTTCCAGGTCTTTTAGTTCTCAAAACAAATCATTGAATGCATGAAAAGTAGCAAATGAAGGCAGAAATGGTTGAAAGTTGATGGCGTAGCTTTGAATGGTGCATACTGAATGCACAAAAAGTCTGGAGTTGTAATAAGTTTAAAAAAATGAAATGCCTTTGTAACAGTTGAGTTTAATTTCGTCAGAAACCTGAATACTTCGAAAGAGATTGTCCAGTTTGTAAACGAAGTGCATCCAGTTTTTGCCGTAACCCTCTCTACTTTATTGAACAATCTATGTGGGTGAAATGATGATACCATGCCAAGTTTCAACTTTTTCAGAGTTCATTTGTAGTGCTTTTCAATTTCCAGGTCATTTAGTTCTCAAAACAAATCATTGAATGCATGAAAAATAGCAAATGAAGGCAGAAATGGTTGAAAGTTGATGGCGTCGCTTTGAATGGTGCATACGGAATGCACAAAAAGTCTGGAGTTGTAATAAGTTTAAAAAAATGAAATGCCTTTGTAACAGTTGAGTTTAATTTCGTCAGAAACCTGAATACTTCGAAAGAGATTGTCCAGTTTGTAAACGAAGTGCATCCAGTTTTTGCCATAACCCTCTCTACTTTTTTGAACAATCTATGTGGGTGAAATGATGATACCATGCCAAGTTTCAACTTTTTCAGAGTTTATTTGTGGTGCTTTTCAATTTCCAGGTCATTTAGTTCTCAAAACAAATCATTGAATGCATGAAAAGTAGCAAATGAAGGCAGAAATGGTTGAAAGTTGATGGCGTAGCTTTGAATGGTGCATACTGAATGCACAAAAAGTCTGGAGTTGTAATAAGTTTAAAAAAATGAAATGCCTTTGTAACAGTTGAGTTTAATTTCGTCAGAAACCTGAATACTTCGAAAGAGATTGTCCAGTTTGTAAACGAAGTGCATCCAGTTTTTGCCGTAACCCTCTCTACTTTTTTGAACAATCTATGTGGGTGAAATGATGATACCATGCCAAGTTTCAACTTTTTCAGAGTTCATTTGTAGTGCTTTTCAATTTCCAGGTCATTTAGTTCTCAAAACAAATCATTTCTGCCTCGTCAATGATCTTTGTGTGTACAATCTGAATTGTCAATATGAGTCATCAACGATTTATAAACCGATGAAGACTCATATTGCGGCCACAAATTCTACACATAGAGTTCAATGAAGACCAAGTGCTTGTGATAGTTTGAGAAATAACATATTTAAGGTGGTAAAAGGCTTGTTAGGGGAGCGAGGTGGGACTAAAAACAGCTTGACATAACCTCATTAGTACCGGTTCGTGGTATGAACCGGCACTAAATGGTGATGGTGGGGCCATAGCCTAACCGCAGGCTGACACATCACCTTTAGTACCGGTTCGTGGAATGAACCGGTACTAAAGGTTCGCCATGAACCGGTGCTATTGATCGCCGCCACGAACCGGTGCTATTGTACACATTAGTGCCGGCTGAAATTCAAACCGGCACTATTGGGCTTCACGTTTGACCCTTTTTCTACTAGTGATGGGATGGTGACTTCCACCACAAAATCCTGAGGAAGAATTTTGTTGCGCACGGTGAATTCAAGCTCACAGTGAAGAAATGTGTGAGTACTGCTCCCCTGTTTGCACTTTTTTTCCCATGGTATGTTTTTTTGCCAGTAGCCGCAATCTGTTTATGTGGCAGATGTTTCATGTGGCAACAGCTGCCATGTAAACTGACTTTTTGATCTGCATCCCCATGCAAACTATGTGGCAACTTCAAAGTAAAATACAGGGCAACTTTGTTCATACATGGACGGCAACTTTCTTTTAACTACCCACTATAACTAAACATTCTATGTGATTCTACTTTTATTTGTCCCCTTGTTGTTCTTCATGTGAACTCTACTTCTCATTTCCTTCATTTTACTTGCAGGTCCTGTTTCCCATGTTCCAGGAGCTTGCACCACATGACCAACACGACAAGTGTGGTCACCACTACGCGATCTGCCTTGACCTGAAGAACCAACGCTTTGAGGTGCTTGATTCAATGCATTCGGTAGCTGATGCAGACCTTACTATGCATGCTGAATTCTTCATCAACAACCTCAAAGAGACATGGAACCATCACTATGAAAACTCAAAGGTCCAGATCAGCCACTTTCCAATTGAGTATGTGGCAACTACGAAGCAAGCGAACACGTAATTTCCTACCTCTTTCTTCATGTGCCCTTTTACACCAATTCCACCCCTCTTTTGTTATATCTGAATTGAAGTTTATCATTGCTATCTCTGTCCTTTTTGCGAGTTCACCTGATTCTTTTTCTTGTGCAGGACGGATTGTGTCTTTCACACGTTGGAATACCTTGCAAAGTGGGAAGGCAGACTGGTTCCTGTCGTCATAGCTGCAACGGTCGTTGAGCTCCGGAAAATTTACACATGGAACTGGTTGACGAATGAAGATTTCAACAAGCGGTCCGGAGCACGTGAGTTCATAGAGGAAGCTGTCAAGAAAGTCATCAAGAAATACAAGTAATCATGTGGCGCTCCATACCCAACGCCTACCTTACATTCTGTTGTCGAGGAATGTAAGGTACTATCTTTTGTTCTTGTCCAAAACTATGTCCGTGTGCTATGTTATGACTGCAACCCCGCGTAGCCTAGTATGTAGTGGTTGTGTGTGAGCGACATTTGAATATTTTCTATAATATATGTGTGGATGTGAACCTATTTAGGTGTGACAGCAGATACGTTTTATGTTTATCATTATTATTATGGTTTCATCGTTTGTAGCACCAGTTTGATGTTTCGAATGCGTCTATGATGTTTTTAAAACATGGCAAATGTAGTTCATCAGACATGGTTAGTGAAAGTCATCGTCGTTTTTCGTTTGGCTGATTTGCTTCTTCTTTTTCATCGCTAGCTGCACCGGCTAGCATGGTAGTTTGTTCGTGTAGCCGTAACCTTTCCTGCGGTTGATGCACGTTACGCTTTTTCAACTTGTTTCTGATACATTGCACACAACACACTATGTGTGACTAAACCGCGTCGAATTAACATGGAAATATATGTGATGCAGATTCATTACAAATAACATGGCATATTTCAGTACAGCTAACATGGCAGATTCAGTACAAATAACACGGTAGATTCAGCATAAACAACATGGCAGATCCAGTATACTTAACATGGCAGATCCAGTATAATTAACATGGCAGATCCAGTACAATTAACATGGCAGATCAAGTATAAAATATCATGGCATATTTTAGTATAAAATAGCATGGTAGATTAACTACACATAACATGGCAGATTAAGTACACATAACATGGCAACTGTAGTTATCCATTCAATGCATTTTCCTTCAACTTCTGATGCCCCTCAAGAGTCATTCTCCCATTTTAAATAAATTTTAGAACATCTAGATTACAAAATAAAATGTCACCAAGGACCATGTCACAGTGCCCCAATGTTGATTACGGATTACCCGTCCTTTTCTTTGTTTTCTTGTGTTTTTCTTGAATCTCCAATCCCGATTTGTATCTTATCTCTTTTGGACGCCCCTTTGTGATGGAACGGAGAGGGTTCCTGACCTGGGTTTGTGTGCTTGCTGTTCCAGATCCTATCTCCGAGTTTTTAGCTGATGGCCCCATGGACGAAGGCACACTTGATGTGCGGGGGAACCTGTGTAAGGCTTCCTCAGCTTTCCTCTTCTTGATCTCATCAAGCTCTCTTTTCAGGGCCTTCCTGTGTTTTTCTGTGACTCTCGCTATCTCATCACTCTTGCACGCTTCATCAATTAGCTCAGCATAATTCTTTGTCAACACAACGTGCCTCACGGCTTCCATGGTTGACTCCGGTCTCTCGTCATGCACAGCTAGAACTGCGTTTGTTGTCTGCGGCGCCAATGCGTCGTCAGCGTCCCAAGTCCATCGCCGCCTTATGAAATGGCGGGGCATCCGTGTCACCGCGTTCATGTCCATTACTTTTAGTATGTGACAGCACACAATGTCGTCCATTCAAACTTGCAGCATTGGCAGTAGTATTCGCCTTGGCCTATCGAGGCTTTCACGAAGTAGTTCCTTCCTTTGTCCGGGTCTTCAGGTTCTGAGTCTGACATGCCCAAAATAGAACACGCCTTGAATGTATGTTCGTCCACCTGGAAAGCCGTGAACATACTGGCACGCTTTATTTCTTCCTGGAATCTGCAAGTTTTGTGTGTTTTTTTGTTAAACTATCGTGCGCTCTTTTTTTGTAGCACCTTATGTTGTCATGAAAATAGAAATACATTTCGTTTAAACATGGCAAATATAGTACATTGAACATGGAAAATATAGTACATAAGACATGGCAACTATAGTACATTAGACATGGCAACTGTAGTACATTAGACATGGCAACTGCAGTACATTAAACATGGCAACTGCATAACATTTTCAACTGGCCATTGTCATTTCCATACCAACATTCCCAATGGAAGCACAGTGTATAAACACATGGCAACTGCATTTTATTAAACATGGCAACTACAGTTGAGTAAACATGGCAATTGCATTTCAGCAAACATGGCAGTTGCATTTCAGTAAACATGGCAATTGCATTTCAGTAAATATGGCAACAACATAACATTTTCAATTGACATTGGCATTTGCATACCAACATGCCCAATGGAAGTATAGTGCATTAAACATGGCAACTGCATTTCGTTGAACATGGCAACTGCATCTGAGTAAGCATGACAAACAGTATTTTCATTAGACATGGCAACTGCAGCTGAGTAAGCATGGCCAACAGTATTTCATTAAACATGACAACCACATATCATGGCAACTGCATTGCATTCTATATGGCACCTACTGCCTTCGTGCTTTGTGCAAATAAGACTGTAACGCAACTGACTTACTTGTTAAAGATCTTGTTGGTGTATATCTTGCTCATTTGCCTCTCCATCGGTAAATACGTTAGCAATTTTGCTACTTTAGCACGGTGTTCGCTTCTTGTTGTAGCTCAGATCCCAGTATTTTTGGTTGCAAAGCTGTGTACTGCTTGGCAAACTATAGCAATGAGTTGCCAGGGCTCACGTACCGCTTCAAAACAGCATTGAACCCCTCGCTGCGCTGCATAGTCTGCAGAAACGGGAAGAAGCACTGCATGAAGTAGGCCGGCACCCAGTACATTCGCTTCTCCCACAGGCTAGCAAGAGTCTCGTTGTCTTGGACTTGATATGTTTCAATCATGGCCATCCAGCTCCTTTCAAACTCCTCCACCGTCAAGCTGTGGTCCACGCACAGCTCAAATGCCTTGTGCAGCTCTGGACGATCAGCAAAGAACGGTCCTAGCATCTCCCAGCCTTCTTTATAATGTGCCACCTGCAGTGCCTGTGCACTGCCAACGGAAAGACCTCCTCTGTGCCTGCACGCATGCTAAAATCCTGGTCTGTTATTATGTTCGTCGAAGCAAGTTCATCCATGCACTCCAAAAAAGTCTTGAACAGCCAAACGTACCCATCCGTGTCTTTGTTCCGAACGAGCCCGCATCTAAACTGCAACGACTGATTGTGGTTATTTATTCCTATGAATGGAGCGCATGGCATCTTGTACATATTAGTGAGATACGTCGCGTCGAATGAAATGCAATCTCGGAAATGTTTGTAGGCTCTTCTTGCAGCACCATCCACCCAATACATGTTCCTGACACGGTCCTCATCGTCCAACCTTATCCTGTAGAAGAAATCAGGATCTTCCTTCGCTTTCTCATCGAAGTAGGCCATTGTGGCCTCTATGTCAGCCAACTTGCTCTCTTTACGGTACTTTGCCTTTAGGTTTGTGACATCAGCTGGTATGTAGGGCATGCTACTCAGAGTCCCATTTTTGTTGTGGATGAGTGATAGTATCTGGACCATTCTTGATGGACCGACGTTACAATCATGTAACAGCTTTATGAATTTCCTTTTGGGGGGGCGGGGTGAATCCTTCGTGGGCGGTCAGAAATTTTACCAGGTCGAACTTCTTTATGAGTTTGTGGTTGTGCTCATCAAAATATTCAGTGACCACCTACTGTGCTCCATCTACATTTAGCTTACACCGGCATGGCATTCCGTCTTGAGAATGATACCTCTCTTTTCGTTCCGGAACGATAGGCGCAACACCTTTCCGCTTCTTGTTCCTTCGTGCCTTGTGGCACCTCTGTAGGACCTTGAAGTATGTCTAGAGGGGGGGGTGATTAGACTACTTGACCAATTAAAAACTTAACCTTTTCCCAATTTTAGAGTTTGGTAGATTTTAGCTATCTTAGGACAAGTCAAGCAATCATCACACAATTCAAGCAAGCATGCAAAGAGTATATAGGCAGCGGAAATTAAAGCATGCAACTTGCAAGAAAGTAAAGGGAAGGGTTTGGAGGATTCAAACGCAATTGGATACATGGATGTTTTTGGCGTGGTTCCGATAGGTGGTGCTATCGTACATCCATGTTGATGGAGACTTCAACCCACGAAGGGTAACGGTTGCGCGAGTCCACGGAGGGCTCCACCCACGAAGGGTCCACGAAGAAGCAACCTTGTCTATCCCACCATGGTCGTCGCCCACGAAGGACTTGCCTCACTAGAGGTAGATCTTCATGAAGGAGGCGATCTCCTTGCCCTTACAAACTCCTTGGTTCAACTCCACAATCTTGTCGGAGGCTCCCAAGTGACACCTAGCCAATCTAGGAGACACCACTCTCCAAGAAGTAACAAATGGTGCGTTGATGATGAACTCCTTGCTCTTGTGCTTCAAATGATAGTCTCCCCAACACTCAACTCTCTCTCTCTCAAAGGATTTTGATCTGGTGAAAAGAAGGTTTGAGTGGAAAGCAACTTGGGGAAGGCTAGAGATCAAGATTCATATGGTAGGAATGGAATATCTTGGCCTCAACACATGAGTAGGTGGTTCTCTCTCAGAAATGGTAAGTTGGAAGTGTAGGTTTAGTCTGATGGCTCTCTCCACGAATTAAGAGGAGATGGAGGGGTATATATAGCCTCCACACAAAATCTATCCGTTACACACAGTTTACCAAACTCGGTGGGACTGATTCAATAGACTCGGTCGGACCGATTTAGTAAACCTAGTGACCGTTAGTGATTTTCAGTGGGACTGACACGCAACTCGGTGAGACCGATTCGGTTAGGGTTAGGGCATAACGTAATCTCGGTAAGACCGATTACACAAACTCGGTGAGACCGATTTTGGTAATAAGCTTTCCAGAGAGTTGGTCAGGTAAACTCGGTGGGACTGATTTGCTCTTTTCGGTGAGACCGAAATGTTACAAAAGGGAAACAGAGAGTTTACATTGCAATCTCGGTGGGACCGATCGCTCACTTCGGTTAGACCGAAACATTACGAAGGGAAACAGAGAGATTACAATCCCATCTCGGTGAGACCGAGATCCCTATCGGTAAGACCGATTTGCTTATGGTTTGTGGCAGTGGCTATGACTTTCAAACTCGGTGGCGCCGGATAGAAAGAATCGGTGTGACCGATTTTGGCTTTGGGTTTAGGTCATTTGTGGATTTGAGAAAGTAGCTGAGGGTTTTGGAGCATATCACTAAGCACATGAAGCAAGAGGCTCATTAAGCAACACCTCATCCCTCCTTGATAGTATTGGCTTTTTCTATAGACTCAAGGTGATCTTGGATCACTAAAATATAAAATGAAGAGTCTTGAGCTTTTGAGCTTGAGCCAATCCTTTGTCCTTAGTATTTTGAGGGATCCACTTTCATCATCCATGCCATGTCATTCATTGAGCTTTCCTGAAATAATAGTCTTGGAATAGCATTAGCTCAATGAGCTATATGTTGTTATGAATTACCAAAACCACCTAGGGATAGTTGCACTTTCAATCTCCCCCTTTTTGGTAATTGATGACAACATATAGATCAAAGCTTCGACAAAAGATAATAAGATTTAACAACATCGTCGCTTTGAGAAGTATGTGATAAGCAAGAGCTCCCCCTAAATTTGTGAATAGTTTAAAATTTGCTTTGGACTGCAAATGCACAAGGAATTAGGCTCATGGGTTACTCTTCCATGTCATATACATCTTGGTGGAGCGCTCAAAATGATAAAGATTGAATATATGCACTCATCACCAAGCAAAGTGAATGATCACATAGGATAGATAAGATAATATCATCAAACATGCATAACTGTAGCTTATGATCAAACACATGATCATCAATGTCTCACAAGAATAGCATAGTATCTCAAGCAATCAAAAGAAAACAAGTTTAACCACCAAATCAAGAGAGAATAAAAGCAACACACTCTCTTTCGAAGCCTATGATCTATACATTTTTCTCCCCCTTTGGCACCAAGTTACCAAAAAGTTCATAGAAAATGCATAGTGCTAGATCGACTCTCAGGCTTGATCTTCAGGTGGTGGTGTCCGGATAGCTCCAAGAACGAAGGCTTCAGTTGAAGTAGAGGGTGCTGGAGTTGATGCTGGAGCTGGTTGCACTGGAGCTGTAGGAGCTGTAGCTGGTGCAGATGATGTGGCTCTGGTGTCTGTCACAGGCACTGCAACTGACCTCTGGGCTCTAGGCACTCTGGCAAATACATTAGTGGTAGTCTTGCCCTGCCTCTCCTGCATGTCATCCTATACCTGCTCCACAACTGACTGAATCTCAGTTACTCTGACATCAAGATCATGGAATTTTAGTTCCATGATTCTTTCCAAGCTCTCCTGATTCTGAGTGAGGGTGGCCAATCCTTTCTCAATCCTCAGTGTTGATGCTATTATGTAACCAAGCTGCTCCTGCTTGTTCTTCAAGAAATACTCAGATGCCTCCTCTTGAGTTGGCATCTTGGCATCCTTCTCCTTCCTTGCCTTCTCCTTCTTCTCTTGAGCATGTACTGATGATGGATCATTCTCATTCATGACAACCTGATTGTCCTCAAAGTCTGGATAAAGTGGAAAATGTTCCTTATCCAATAGATATTTGTCTGTTCCCATCTTTGAGTTAATCAACTCTTGAATCTGAGGGGCATATCCACAACTCCTCTTCTGATCTGCTGCAGTCCTCTTAATGGTTTCAACCATAAGGCCCATGACTTTGAATTTCTGAGGCACATCAAACAAGTGCAACATGTTGATTGCATGCCCTCTGATCATGTTGTGGTCACCAGACTTAGGCAACAGAGTGTGCCTTAGGATCCAATTGATAGTTGGAAGCCCTGACAGAAGGAAGTGGACTGATCCAAACTTATGTGTCTCAACAGCTTTGTCTGGGATCTCCTTGTACATGTGTGCCATGGAATTGTGGTCCATCTTCTTCTTGGCATATACATCCAGGTCATCATCATTTTCCTTTGGGGCATTGATCAGTCTTGCCCATTCCTCAACAGTGGACTGGTACCTTGAACCTTCAGACATCCAAACTATCCTTCCATCTGGATAGAAGTGTGCTATGGAGTAGAATTGCATAATGAGTTCATCATTCCAGTTGGTGAACTTTTGCCCAACAAAATCAGCAACTCCACAAGCAACAGAACTGTCTTGCACTCCAGGATAGTGTTCCTCATTTTCTTTTATGTAGGTCCAGTCGACCCACCTCATATCACACATTATGGGCTTCTTATCCAACAAGATTGTCTCATAGAAGTCCTGTTGTTCCTTTGTATGGAACCTGTAATCAACAGCAGTTCTTCTCCTTGCGGCATATGGATCTATCAGCCTCCATAGCCTCAACCCTGAGTCTCTTCTGATGTTCATGTCGTCAGCCACAGGATGGGCATCATTGTGGTCTGGTATCTTGGGCTTGAGCTTCCTTAGGACCTGTCCTTCTTCATCTTCCTCATCAGCAACATTAGGCACTGAGACCTTATTCTTCTCAGCAGCTGGAATACTCCTGGTATTCCTCTTTGGTGCAAGCTTGGCCTTGGGGGCAGCTTTGGGTGCTTCCTTGGGCTTAGATGTTGCAGCCCCTGATCTAATAGCATCACCCATAAGCTTTGGTGCCTTTGGTGCTGGTGCAGCAACCTCTTCTTCCTCTTCAGAATCTCTTCTCATTGAGGGCTTTCCAAGAACCTGGGCAGTTGTGGTTCTTGCTCTCTTCTTCTTCTTATCCTGAGCAACTTCATCCTCTGATTCAATGGTAAACTTCATAGTTTCTCCAGTAGGAACTTTCTTGGATTTGGAAGTTGTGACTTTCTTTGCAGGTGCCTCCTTGGGTTCAGTCTGTTCTGGCACTTGAGTGGACCTTCTGACCTTGGGCATAGGTGTCCTCTTGGCAGGAACCTTCTTATTCAGTCCAGGCTTTATGCTATGTGCTGAGCCATACTCCTTTTTGAGTACTACCTTCTTGGAAGTAGCCTCATCCTCTTCAGCTCTATAGTCCTCATCTTCAGAATCTGAGGTTCTCTTCTTCCTTTGCCTGGTGGCAGCTTTGGGCAGATTACTTGGAGTGCTTCTGCTGCCTTCATCTGAAGTGCTTGAGGGACTAGTGCCCTCACTCATGTGAATCTGCTCTTCATCGTTGTTCTGGCTGTCACTCTGGTCTGACATGCTGCAAACACTGACTGCTGACCCTGTGAAGAGTTATAGATGAGATAGAGTGGATGAGCATCACAAAATGCAGAGATTTTTGCAAAAGAATGATTCAAAAATTCAGTTTTAGTTTTCCACAGAAAGCATTTCGGATCAACCGATTTTCAAACTCGGTGATACCGAAGCAGTTTTGGAACCTAAACTGATGAACTCGGTTGGCCCGAGTCACAGTTCGGTGGCACCGAGACTGCTAGGGTTTCACAGAGTCCTAAAATCGGTCTCACCAATTAGCAATTCTCGGTCAGACCGAGAGTTACTAGTGCAATGGCATAAGCCAAATCGGTGGGACCGAATTTTTCAACTCGGTGGGTCCGAGATGGTTTCGGCGGAAACCTAACCCTAAAATTTTGAATCTCATCTAATCTACGGATTGCATTGACTGGATAGGAGTGTTTCAATCGTGGCAAGAATCAATAAGAACACAATGTGCTAGGAATCGGACGAGGATAGCATAGTGATTGAGTCCATACCCTAACTTGGCGATGAACTTGCTACGACGGCAACGGCGGGGTTGAAATCCGTTGATGGCGGCGGAGACCAGCAACAGGAGGCAGCTGGCGACGAGGAGACGATCCGGAGACCTTGGAGGCAGAGCGAGCTATTGCGCGGGCGAAGGGGTTCGGAGGAATTTCCAAATTTTTGCCTGTGACTATATATAGCCCGACCCTGTCGGTGTGACCGAGTGGAACAACTTGGTGGCACCGAGATGCATAACTGTATACAGTTACAGCAACTCGGTGTGACCGAAAAGTTCAAATCGGTTGCATCGAGATTGAAATCTTAGATCGACTTAATGATCTCGGTAGGACCGAAATGGAGGAATCGGTCAGACCGAGAATCACAAAGAAGTTTGGGAAGTTTAAGTCTATGACGAATCAGGGACTCCGAGTGCTCCTCACACAGAGTGGTTCGAATCTGACTTGATCAAATTTTGTGATGTAGCATGAATAGAGTTTGAGGCGAGAAAAGCATAGATAGCTAGAGAAGGTTCTTAGGCATTCTTGTCCATCCACTTGGCGAAAAGAAAAGAAGCCAATCAATCAAAACAACAAGTGGATGTCCTTGAATGAGTAAAATATGCACCAACATGCTCACACAATAAGATGGCAAATGAAATATGTGGCAAAGCATGCACAACCAATTCTAGCATCTATCAAACAATTGGCGATGACTAGGTCATCTATATATGAGTATATTGACTTAGGAGTCAAATGAAAGACATTTGATCATAGGTCATACTCATCGTTTAAGCTCAAGTGGGGTTACCACTTTTACATAATGCATTGATGTGTTCACACCATTAGAGTTGCTTTGACTCAATTCTTAGAGTTAAGCTCCCCCTAGATGTGAGATCCCCCCTTAGAGGGATGAACTAACCTTGGGTTTTGTCGATGATGACTTCATGTAGGTGTTGAAGATGTGGATGCTCAATGTTGATGTAGATCATTTGGAGCAATCCTTTGGAGTGAGTCCCACAAGGAATAAACAAGAATATCCATAGATATAGAGTGATGCACAGACAAGATGATGTCCATGAAATCATTAGGTTACCTTGTCCCTTGCCTTACCAACATGAGGGTTTGTGACTCCTTGAACTAGTGCAAGATGTGGAAGTTGATTGCACTTGTTCTTGCCATAATGATATGAGTGAAGAATGTTGGCGGAGTCACCCTCAAGAACTCTCTAGTTCTTCTTCTTCGGGATCCACATCATCTTGATGGGAATCCTTGGAGTTGTAGTTGTACTTGATGAAGTAGAACTTGAGGTAGTCTTGGGAACCCACTTGAACGAGGCCTTAGGTGCTTCTTCAAATGCATCAATCTCTTCTTGAAGCTTGTCCTTGCCTTTGTTCTTGTGGTCTTGTGGTGAAAGATCATCTTGTGCTTGTGTTCCCTTGAAGGAAGTAGGATCATACTTCTCTTGTTGAGGAACAAACTTCGTCTTGGGGTATTGATCTTCTTCCCACTCAACTCCATTGGCATTGAACTTTCGTTCAAAACCAACACCTTGATTCTTCTGGTGCCTTCCTTGCTTGCGTACAATTTCCTCGAATTGCTTACACCCGGCAAGGCTCTTGTAAACACCTTTCTCTATAATTCCCTTCAATAAGCTATTTTCTTGCTCAAGTGTAACTTGGCTAAGAGAATCATTAGTGGAATCAAGAGAACTACTAGAGGCAACAATATTGGATTTGACATTATTATTGTTACTACTAGAGGAAGTATCTTTCTTGTACTTGTTACTAGACTTGACTTGAGGCATGTAAGTAGATAAGAGTAAACGCTTGGCAATGTAAGAAGAACTTTTCTTACATAGATCATCATTGATTGCTTTTAAGAACTCATGCTCTTGCTCAAGATTGAGCTTTTCAAAGCGTAACTTCTCATGAGCCCTTAAAAGTTCTCGATGATCTTCGAAGATAGTTTCATGAGCTAACTTAAGAGTGTTTAGTTCTTTAGTTAGAAGCTCAATCTTCTCCTTATCATTGTCATTCGTTTTATATTGATTAGCATGATTAATTGACGTTTCGTCATAGTATTCATCACTAGAGTTGTCAACAAGTAAATCATCATCCACAAGCAAGTCATCTTCATCACTATTGAAATCAACATACTCAGGATGTGTTACCTTTGGACCTTTGGCCATGAAGCATCTTCCAATTCCTTCATTTGGTGAATTAAATATGTCGTAGGAGTTGGTTGACACAAGTGCTAGACCGGCAACACCTTCATCTTGAGTATATTCGGAGTCGGAGTGATAGCTTCTCTCGGAGTGATTGTCGGAGTCAGAGCCGGATACCCATTCACCAACATGAGCTTGATGTCTTTGTTTTGTGTAGCTCCGTGATGACTTGTCCTTCCTTTCCGAATCCTTGCTTCTCTGTGAGGGTTTTCGTTCATAACGATCATCTCTACTCCTCCTCTCTCTTGGTGGTGATTCTTCTCTTTTGCTTCTTCTTTTTGGAGAATCTTCTCTTCTTTTGTAGGGTGTCGTACACTCATTGGAATAGTGTCCGGGTCTCCCACAATTGTAGCAATTTCTCTCTCGACTAGAAGATCTTTTGTCATGGTAAGACCTTGACTTGGAGCTTTTTTTTCTTTGCTTCTAATCTTGTAGAATTTGTTGAAGTTCTTCACCATTAAGCTCAATTCTTCATTGAAGGTTTGTTTCTCACTTGATGATGTGGGGGCTTCACTTGAGGCTTTGTAAGCACCACTTGACTTGTTGTGAAGTTCCTCCTTATCCTTGAGCGTCATCTCATGAGCAACAATTCTTCCAATGACTTCCATTGGCTTGAGATCTTTGTAGTTTGGCATCATTTGGATCAATGTGCACACGGTATCATACTTTCCATCCAATGCTCTTAGGATCTTCTTGATGATGAATTTGTCGGTCATCTCTTCACTTTCTAAGCCGGCAATCTCATTTATGATAAGAGCAAGCCTAGAGTACATTTCAGCGACACCTTCACCATCCTTCATTTTGAACTTGTCAAGCTGACTTTGGAGCACATCCAACTTGGATTCCTTGACGGATTCGGTACCTTCATGCAATCAATCAAAGTATCCCAAATTTCCTTTGCATTCTCAAGACGGCTGATTTTGTTGAATTCTTCGGGGCACAATTCGTTGAAGATGATATCACAAGCTTGAGCATTGTATTGCAGCATCTTCAATTCTTCCGCGTTAGCTTCACGGTTCGGCTCTCTCCCGTCAAAGAATTCACCTTGCAAGCCAATACAAATAATTGCCCAAACAGCGGGGTTATGTCCGAGAATATGCATTTTCATCTTATGCTTCCAACTAGCAAAATTAGTACCATCAAAGTAAGGACCTCTACGGTGATAATTTCCCTCGCTAGACGCCATACTCTCCTAGGTTGTGAAACCAAGGCTATGACCACCAAAAGCTATGGAAATCAAAGCAAATGGAGACCAAAGCTCTGATACCACTTGTAGGACCTTGAAGTATGTCTAGAGGGGGTGATTAGACTACTTGACCAATTAAAAACTTAACCTTTTCCCAATTTTAGAGTTTGGCAGATTTTAGCTATCTTAGGACAAGTCAAGCAATCATCACACAATTCAAGCAAGCATGCAAAGAGTATATAGGCAGCGGAAATTAAAGCATGCAACTTGCAAGAAAGTAAAGGGAAGGGTTTGGATGATTCAAACGCAATTGGAGACACAGATGTTTTTGGCGTGGTTCCGATAGGTGGTGCTATCGTACATCCACGTTGATGGAGACTTCAACCCACGAAGGGTAACGGTTGCGCGAGTCCACGGAGGGCTCCACCCACGAAGGGTCCACGAAGAAGCAACCTTGTCTATCCCACCATGGTCGTCGCCCACGAAGGACTTGCCTCACTAGAGGTAGATCTTCACGAAGTCGGCGATCTCCTTGCCCTTACAAACTCCTTGGTTCAACTCCACAATCTTGTCGGAGGCTCCCAAGTGACACCTAGCCAATCTAGGAGACACCACTCTCCAAGAAGTAACAAATGGTGCGTTGATGATGAACTCCTTGCTCTTGTGCTTCAAATGATAGTCTCCCCAACACTCAACTCTCTCTCATGGGATTTGGATCTGGTGGAAAGAAGATTTGAGTGGAAAGCAATTTGGGGAAGGCTAGAGATCAAGATTGATATGGTAGGAATGGAATATCTTGGCCTCAACACATGAGTAGGTGGTTCTCTCTCAGAAATGGTAAGTTGGAAGTGTAGGTTTAGTCTGATGGCTCTCTCCACGAATGAAGAGGAGATGGATGGGTATATATAGCCTCCACACAAAATCTAACCATTACACACAATTTACCAAACTCGGTGGGACCGATTCAACAGGCTCGGCCGGACCGATTTAGTAAACCTAGTGACCGTTAGTGATTTTCGGTTGGACTGACATGCAACTCGGTGAGACCGATTCAGTTAGGGTTAGGGCATAACATAATCTCGGTAAGACCGATTACACAAACTCGGTGAGACCGATTTTGGTAATAAGCTTTCCAGAGAGTTGGTCAGGTAAACTCGGTGGGACCGATTTGCTCTTTTCGGTGAGACCGAAATGTTACAAAAGGGAAACAGAGAGTTTACATTGCAATCTCGGTGGGACCGATCGCTCACTTCGGTTAGACCAAAACGTTACGAAGGGAAACAGAGAGATTACAATCCCATCTCTGTGAGACCGAAATCCCTATCGGTAAGACCGATTTGCTTATGGTTTGTGGCAGTGGCTATGACTTTCAAACTCGGTGGCGCCGGATAGAAAGAATCGGTGTGACCGATTTTGGCTTTGGGTTTAGGTCATTTGTGGATGTGAGAAAGCAGCTGAGGGTTTCGGAGCATATCACTAAGCACATGAAGCAAGAGGCTCATTAAGCAACACCTCATCCCTCCTTGATAGTATTGGCTTTTCCTATAGACTCAATGTGATCTTGGATCACTAAAACATAAAATGAAGAGTCTTGAGCTTTTGAGCTTGAGCCAATCCTTTGTCCTTAGTATTTTGAGGGATCCACTTTCATCATCCATGCCATGCCATTCATTGAGCTTTCCTGAAATAATATTCTTGGAATAGCATTAGCTCAGTGAGCTATATGTTGTTATGAATTACCAAAACCACCTAGGGATAGTTGCACTTTCAACCTCATCTCACAGCTGCTGTACTCGTTAGTTTTCTTAATTTTCCTGTGGTATTCGGTGTTGACCGCAAACCCATGAAACTTTGCATATGTCTGGTAGAATTCCTTTGCTTCTTCGAATGATTCAAATCTCTGCCCAACGTTCGGTGGCTGAGGTACCACGATCTCTGATTGGCCACCATCTTCATCCCCTTGTGCTTCATCATCAGTTTCATCATTCACTTCAGTATCGGCGGCAGTTTCATCTACTTGAGTGTTGCCAGTGCTTGTGTTTAAAGGGGTGCTTGTCGGCATTGCTGGAATGATTGCCATTTCCGACTCTGACTCGGCATTGTTTGCAACATGATTGTCGGCTGGCTGGTGGGACGCATCTTCCGTGCGCTCAGAGCTCCCCATAGTAGATGTCCCCGCGCCGTTGTTCACTATAGTTGTAGGCCTTGTAATAGAAAAAACAGGTACGAGCGTAAGATTTTGCTTGAATAACATGTTTATCATAACGGAGCACATCAACTTCAAGTGATTTGGCATGACATCATTCAAATAACAAGCCGTGAGTCTGCGTGTGGACATGCATGGCAACTGTAGTTGTCCAGTCATGACAGCTACAGTCCAACAAACATGGCAACTACTGATTGCCAATGCATGGCAACCAGCTCCTTTTTAGTACAAAAACTTGGATTCTATATGCATGGCATCTGCAGTCCTGCATACATGACAAATACTGTTACCAATACATGGCAACTAGTGTGTTCTAGCATCAAAACTTTGCATTCTAGACTTGAGCTCACTAGGCAAATGCGATCAACCATTAGTGCTGCACACATGCTTTTAGCAGTTGGCAAATTTCCGAAGACAATATATGACTCATTGCACACAACCACTTGTTAGCGTTTTATGCTTGATTTTTTTCCACCATCACTGCTACAAATTTTTTTTTTCGTCACATGCTATTTGCCACAAAAAAACAAATGCAGCGCTCTTTTGCGGTTCAATTTTTCCTTACCTTGTTGTGCTGCATGTGCCCATCTTGTGTTGTCTGTCACACCAAATTGACGTGCTCTATTTGCAATCTGTGAAGCTTGCCACGAGACGTTTGCCGGGGTTCCACCACCGTAATAACCTGTAAGCATGGTAGTAGTTGGTCAATACATGGCAACTGCAGTTGTCGAGGCATGGCAACTGCAGTTGCCTGGCATGGCAACTACAGTTATCCTGGCATGGCAATTGCAGTTGTTCCTTCATGGCAACAACAGTTGTCCAGGGAGGGCAACAACAGTTGTCCAGGGAGGGCAACAACAGTTGTCCAGGAATGGCAACTGCAGTTTTTTATTTATGGCAATTGCAGTTGTCCAGTTATGGCAACTGCAGTTGTCAACTATGCTCCTTCTGCTAATTCACCGTCCGCAACTTCACTTTTGTGGACTCACCTGTGTATGACATCGATGGCAGGTACATGGGTGCTGCCTGATGCCACGTGCTGCATGAAGGCTCTGCATTTTTCCCCAACATAACTCGTGAGTCTTTTGCCAACCTTTGCAAGTTTATTTTTCATGTCCAGACCAGTATGTATTCTTTTCCGTATGTGTTACCTTGATTTTCCACATTAACTAGTTGAAGTTGGTCGCCCGAACATTTGTCAGTGTTAGCGCCATGTGACTGAACTTGCCATGGAGCCCCCCTGAGTGTGTTTTGGTCATAAGAACCTGCGAAAAAACGACAGTGTAGGACATAAGTAGAATGTCATCTTCATCGTCGCGAACATGGCAAATGTTCTTTTCTTTGTTATCACGCATCATACCAATGCCTGCGCACTGTTCTAGTAGTGGCAGTAACGACCCTGCAGAAATGAGTTGACTGTACTCTGATGCATCCCAAGGGGGCGTTTCTGGACTTTGAGAACCCCAAGTATCAACGCCATCTTCGTGATTCATTCTTTTCGCGTCTCGTTTCTGCCAATGTGTTCTCAATCACTGCATGAACAAGAACGCATCAACAATCCATAAAAATTGTATTCTTTTGCTGCTTGCACATAGAAGATAACACGTCAGTGTTATCACATTTTCATGCATAGACAACCAACACATCACGGCAAGTAGGACATGCACATCCACTCTCTTTTTCTAAAATCTGGGTGCTAGCTATCTGTTCGATTTGATGGCAACAACCACTACAATAGGATGTCAAGCAACAGGTTAACATGGTGGCAGTTAACGACAACGAAAGGTGGCAACTAACGTTAGACACAAGTGGCAATTAATTTTTCCCACCCCCTTTATTCCAAATTTGTCATTTCTCTTCCTTTTTAAGGGATTCCTACTCATACATTTCATTACCAACTACTTGCGTCTAGCGAACTAGGAACTTAAGCTAATCTCAAACGTAGTACATGGCAGATCTGGTGTATTCTGCTTGGCAAATGCGAAGATACACAGAACCATGTAGTGTTTTATCCCTATAGCGTGGATCCAGTCGCCACCTTCATCGGTAAATTTGCAATTTTCTGTCCAGAAGAAGGATGAGAAGCAGTATGAGATCGGTAGATTTCACCTGCTTTTAGCTGATCGTCTTTGGAGGGCGGGGGGTGAGGGAGGGTTGGGGTGTGGTTTGCGGTGGGAAGGCCCTACGGATCTGTTCTGGTTGCCATGGCAACCAGAGAAGGCCGATGATGGAGGTAGGGGTTCGAGAGGTGGGAGACGATGGCGGCAGTCGGGGGTGGGGATCGATCAGAGGCCGGGAACAGCTGGTCGTGCGAGCAGCGGGGTCGTCTGGCCCGGACGGTGTCCTGCGGGCGGGGTTGCCACACACCGGACGTGCGGGCTGTGCCTTTGCGCACCCGGACGCGGTCGTGCGGGCGGGTTCCCATCCATGCCACACGAGGCGTGCGGGCGGGTTCCTGTCCATGCCACACGTGTGGCAGTTATCGAAAAAAAAAAAGAAGTGTTCAACTCTACGACGCTTTGGGTAATAAAGAAAAAGAAATCCAAAGTAAAAATCTCCACAACTCCCAACTCTACGACAGCGTTTTTCACCACCATGGCCTCTCCGTAGTCCGTATCTTTCTCTCTTCCCGCAACCATCTTCTCCCCCAAAATCTCCCCAACTCCCAGCTCCCAACTCCTCCGCCCATCCAAATACCATAAACACACTCCAACTCCTTCCTCCGCGGCCTAAAGTCCCAGTCTTTCCGCTAAATCCCGCTTATCCCCCCGTCTTTCCTCGCCCGTACAGCCCCCGGAACCAAGATCGATCCTTCCTCGAGGTGCAGTCGCCGCATTGGAGCATGAGGCTCCGATCCGCGCCGCCGGCGCCGCCGCGGCTGCTGCTGGTGCTGGCCGTGCTCCTGTACGGCTTCTGCTGCTGCTGCGAGGGGAGGTTCGTCGTGGAGAAGAACAGCCTCAAGGTCACGGCGCCGGACTCTCTTAAAGGCAGCTACGAGTGCGCCATTGGCAACTTCGGCGTGCCGCAGTACGGGGGCACCATGGTCGGCGTCGTCGCCTACCCTAAGTCCAACCGGAAGGCCTGCAAGAGCTTTGACGACTTCGACATCTCCTACAAGGCCAAGCCCGGGTCCTTGCCCACCTTCTTGCTAGTCGACCGGGGAGGTGAGCAAATTACCGTAGAGAATTGTTTCCTTTCCCTTAGCCTGCATGGATATAATTGGCCCTAGAAGTGAGATAAGTATCTTTTGTTAATTCGTCTAGTCTTTTCTGTGCCTTGAAAATTAGATCTTGGCATGTGATGATAGTGATTGAGCTGAATGTTAGTTGACCGGATTTCGTACAACGACGAAATCCCTGTCTCACAGTCTGGGTCACACTTAGGATCTGAAAAGCCTTTACCGTGAACACCTCCTGTGATTTCTTTAGTACCCATGTCACTGTCTTGGTGTTTGACCTCTGTGATGTTCCGCTGATTTTGTTTCAGCCGATTCTTGTTTAACATTCTTATTTGTCTGCTTGGCCATGTTGCATTCTACTCGGTCAATTAAAATATGCTCAATCATGTTGTGTTGGTTAAGTAAAATATGCCGTTGATTACATAAAACATGGTTTTTCGTGTTCTATATAGATTGCTTCTTCACAAAGAAGGCATGGAATGCTCAGAACGCAGGAGTGGCGGCTATTCTTGTTGCTGATGACAAGGATGAGCCTCTAATTACAATGGATACACCTGAAGAGAGTGGAAGGGCTGATTATTTAGAGAACATCACCATACCATCAGCGCTGATAACAAAAAGCTTCGGGGACAGACTCAGGAAAGCAGTCGATGGCGGTCACATGGTTAATGTGAATTTAGATTGGAGGGAGTCCCTGCCTCACCCTGATGAGCGTGTTGAATACGAGTTCTGGACCAACAGTAACGATGAATGTGGTCCCAAATGTGACAGCCAGATTGATTTCGTTAAGAGCTTTAAAGGACCAGCACAGATACTTGAGAAAAAGGGATACACACAGTTCACTCCTCATTACATTACCTGGTATTGCCCGGAGGCCTTCACACTAAGCAAGCAGTGCAAGTCCCAGTGTATCAACCATGGAAGGTACTGTGCACCTGACCCGGAACAGGATTTCAGCAAAGGGTATGATGGGAAAGACGTGGTGGTTCAAAATTTGCGGCAAGTCTGTGTTTATAAAGTTGCGAAGGAGAATAAGAAGCCTTGGTTATGGTGGGACTATGTGACCGATTTTGCAATCCGCTGCCCAATGAAGGAAAAGAAGTATACCAAGGAATGTGCTGATGGAGTTATCAAGTCACTTGGTATGTTGGTCTTTGCATCGCCTCTTTATACCTTTCAAAGTGTGGTGTAGATAATTGTATTGAACACATTTATGATTTTCAGGACTTGATCACAAAGCAATAGATAAGTGTATTGGTGATCCAAATGCTGATGAAGAAAATCCTGTGCTGAAAGCTGAACAGGATGCTCAGGTTAGTACTTGGTACTTTTGTGTGATTTGTCTCTTCTGTTAATCCCACTTGTGATCATGTTGTATCATTTTGGACCGTCTTACATAGATTGGCAAAGGCGCTCGTGGCGATGTCACTATATTACCAACACTGGTCATCAATAATAGACAATACAGAGGTGTGTGCTCTGTCAAACCACAAATGCAATTCACTATAGCTACCAGCAAGTTACGTGGTTCCGGTTGTGCTTATCCTAACATTTGTTTTGCAGGGAAACTTGACAAAGGGGCAGTTCTTAAAGCACTTTGTGCAGGTTTCCAAGAAACTACTGAGCCTGCCGTTTGCTTGAGTGAAGGTTAGTGCATTGATTTCCATACCCTTTTCCTCGGTGCTGCTTTGTGAGTATGGCAAGCATAACCTGTCTGGTATCCTTCTCTCAAGCATCGTCAATTCTTGTTATCAAATTGTAGATATACAAACCAACGAGTGCTTGGAGAACAATGGTGGCTGTTGGCACGATAAGGCTGCTAACATATCTGCATGCAAGGTACTTCTGGTGGTCTTATCTTCTGTGCTAAATTCTAGTTCATGGGACAACACTTTTCTCTTTTTAGCATATGCATATGATGTTACTTGTGTGTTGTATATGTAGGATACTTTCCGTGGTAGAGTTTGCGAATGCCCGGTTGTGAAAGGGGTAAAATTTGTTGGTGATGGCTACACTCACTGTGAAGGTACCTATACCAGGAAATTGGGATAATTTTTTCTTTGTTTATTTTTCAGTATTGAAATAATGTAATGGACCGTACCCTGCCTCAGATAGCTGATTACTTTTTACCACTCTAACCCTTATTACTGAAGATAGTAAGTAGCGACTGGGCTGTGCACAACACAGTTCTTTTCCAGGACATGCAAGTTTAGTCTCATTGAATATTCTTGTACCTGCCCTTGTTATTTTAGCTTCAGGATCTGGTCGCTGTGAGATTAACAATGGTGGATGTTGGAAAGAGACCAGGAATGGCCGGACACACTCTGCCTGCACTGTAAGTAATCAGTTTGGATTTGTTCCTAACCTTAATGCTGCCACATGTATTATCTGAAATCTAAAGGTGTATATCTGGTGTTCATAACCTGCAGGATGGTGGCTGTAAATGTCCAGATGGGTTCAAAGGTGATGGTGTTCACAAATGTGAAGGTAAGAGTCAGTCCCTGAACTCCATTATGCTATCACAACTGCTTATTTGCCCTGCAGATTTGTAGCTTTCTGTGCACAAATATGAATAGGAACCTACTCCGTAGTTTTAAAAAATAACAAAAATATTTGTGTTTGAGTGAACAAATATGAATATCCACCTAGAATTCTGCGACAGTCATAGCGTACTGAACGTTGTTGGTCATATTATTGGCAACTCCTTTGTAGCTGTGCTGATGTGAAATATTTTGTGCTAGATGTTGATGAATGCAAGGAAAGGACTGCATGCCAGTGCAAGGAATGTAAATGCAAGAACACATGGGGAAGCTACGAGTGCGGGTGTGGTGGTGGCTTGCTGTACATGAAGGAGCATGATACGTGCATAAGTATGTCCATATCTCCTATAACAAGCTTACTATCGCCCCAGCAGTAGCGCCTATATACTTGAGCTAAGCTATAATCTGTGATATTTGGAGGCCATAAGATCCCCCAAATTGCAAGGCTAGCTATAATAATCTATATGATGCTCGCTCATTTTATTTGTGATTGTTTCTTCAATAGATTAGCTGTCAAAAGCTTACTAAGTCAACACATTTTATCCAGGCAAAGATGCAGGAGCACGGGTAGGCTGGAATTTCCTATGGTTTCTATTGTTTGGCCTAGCGGCAGTAGGAATCGCAGGATACGCGGTGTACAAGTACAGGATCCGGGTAAGATACCTGTACAGATTGACTGTTTAGACATAGATAACTCTAGGCTGTCGTCTAAACCGTTTCTGTGATGCTTTTTTTTGTACGCACAGAGCTACATGGATTCAGAGATCCGCGCTATCATGGCACAGTACATGCCCCTGGACAACCAAGGAGAGATCCCCAACCATTCTCACCATATTGAGATGTGAAGGGCAGCAGCACAGGCTGATAGGCAGTTTGTTTCAGCTTACGGGAGGGATGATTGGGGGAAGAGAAGAACACTTGTCTTGCATATGTTGTGTGTGGCCATCCTGTAAATTCAGTCGTAGATCAAACTGGAAGAGAAACACTTGTCTTGAATGGTGTGATCATCTCTTTCTTTTCTGTTCTCTAATCAGAAAAGAGATGGCAAACTCATGTCATGTGTGCTTCTTTTTCCTAGGTTCTCCTTTTTAACCCATGGTGATGATTGTCCTAACTTAGAGATTTGTTAAACTGGATGTTGATTAGTAGTACTTCCAGGTGTCTTGTTGGTAAAAGAGAAGGAAGATAAGAGTACACAGTAGTAGATTAATACTATCTCGCTAAAGGCTAAGTAGGAGTATAATAATAATTGCATGCCAGTACTTGAATTAGAAAGGGTGGCTGGATCATGTTAGGTTGTTGTAGAAGCCACGTCCGATTTTGATTGCAGGGAGAGGGACTCTCCAACAAATTTTGTAAAGGAATGGAATGACCTGTCTCTGTGCTCACTAACCCTGTCCCCGCCTTGTGTACGAAAAAATAAAAAGGCAATGGTGGATGCAGGAAGATGCTAGTAAGTATAAGCATGCTTGTCTTAGATTTACCCTAGAATGTTGTACTCCCTCCGTTTCTAAATCTAAGTCTTTATAGAGATTCCATTATAAACCGTATATGGATGTATATAGATGCATTTTAAGTTTAGATTCATCCATTTTACTCCGTATGAGCGGAATCTCTATAAAGACTTATACTTCCTTCGTTTTAAAATAGATGACTCAATTTTGTACAAAATTAGTACAAAGTTGGGTCATCTATTTTGGAACAGAGGGAGTATTTAGGAACGGAGGGAATATCTTCTACACCATACCCTGTCCCTGCCTTTAGAAAAAAACAAAAAGACAATGGTAGATGCAGAAAGATGCTAACAAGTATTACCCTCATCCCAAAAATCTTATCTAGATACAGATGTATATAGCACTGGAAACATCTAGACAAATTTAACCTTTGTCTCAAATTACTTGTCTTAAATTTATCTAGACATAGGTGTATCTAACACTAAAACGTGGCTGGATACATCTTTATGTAGACAAATCTAAAACAAATACTGTAATTAGAAACGGAGGAAGTACGTAAAAAGAGAAGAAAACAACAGCCCCCTCAAAGCTTCATCTAAAAAAAGCTCTCTCTTCTTTCTATTAGGAGGACCAGCTGAGCATTCCTCGTGTTTCTGGGAGGTTAAAATACCAAGGGCATTTACGCGAAAGAAAAAACTAGTATAATAGGACGGCAAATTTGAAAAATTTGACCTGTGAATGAAATCAAATCGCAAAATGAACTGCCCGTGAAACTATTTCACGCGGTTGACCTTTTTGTGTGATGCCCGACACGAAGGCGTTACACTACACTGTGCAACGCCTCACAGATAGGCGCTACACGCCTGGCCAGCGTTGCATCCTAGACTGCCTAAAAATTGCTAAGTCAATGTGCAGAGCCTAAGAGCTAGGCGCTGCACTGTATAGTGGGGCGCCTAGCTCTCAGGCGCTGCACTAGTGGTTGCACTACAAAATGAAGCAACCACTAGTGCAATGCCTAGAAGCTAGACGCTACACTGTATAGTGTGGCGCCTAGCTCTCAGGCGCTGCACACTGACTTAGTAATTTTCGGATCACATGGGTGCGACGCTGGACAGGCGTGTAGCGCCTATCTGTGAGGCATTGCACAATGTAGTGTGGCGCCTTCGTATCAGGCGTCACACAAAAAGATCAACCGCGTGAAATTGTTTCACGGATAGTTCATTCTGTGATTTGATTTCGTCCATAGGTCAAATTTATCAATTTTGCCTAACAGGACCATTTGCGTGAACGATTGTTGACCACGAGATGCACCTAACCCCCTAAACCCTCCGCTGTTTGTTTGGACGCTTACTTCAGTGGTAGTTGTATCTCACAGTCTCAGTACAGCCACATGTCCACTCCTGCTATTCCCACCTACCCCTACTCCCACCCCCATCGCACGGAAGCACGACGATAAAACGCCCACGCTCTTCCATCTCTGCCATAACAAACGCAAAGCTGCTCCATCATCTTCCTCTTTGTTTCTCTTTCATCTGTTGACCTCTGCAAGAAAACAAGTAAGCCTGTCCAGCTCTACTCTCATTTCTGCTCTTTTTGTTTCAAACAAATTTTAACACGCCCAGGTCAGCTAGTATCATGAGTGGCAAACGAGAAAAAGAAACCAGAGTCAGCTTTTGATCGGATTTCGCTTGAAATTAACTGCAGTGGGATCGGAGCAGGAGAAGAAGGCCGCCGCCACGGTGGAAGTGGAAGGCATCCCGTTCCCGCGGGAAATCGCCGGCGCCAAGACGCTCTCGCTCGTCGGCCATGGCAAGCACTAGAATCTCTGACTGAAGAACAGACACGAACGAATCATTTTTTTTTTTTTGACACAATCAAGTTCAACTTCAACGTGCAGGCGTCACAGACATTGAGATCCATTTCCTTCAGATCAAGTTCAACGCCATCGGGGTCTACCTCGACGTCGACGGCGCCATGGAGCATCTGCAGGGCTGGAAGGGGAAGAGCCAGCTGATGGAGGACGAGGCTTTCTTCGACGCCCTGGTCTCCGGTGAGACGATGGATGGATGATAATCGACCTCCAACAAGTGACGCTGGTCATATGTTTCTGACACGATGTTGCGCGTGCATTTGCAGCTCCGGTGGAGAAGGTGCTGAGGGTGGTGGTGATCAAGGAGATCAAGGGGTCGCAGTACGGCGTGCAGCTCGAGAGCTCCGTCAGGGACCGCCTCGTGGCAGCGGACAAATACGAGGACGACGAGGAGGAGGCGCTCGAGAAGGTCTCCGACTTCTTCCAGTCCAAGTACTTCCGGCCCGGCTCCGTCGTCACCTTCCACTTCCCGGCCACGGTCACCGCCGCGCCAGAGATATCGTTCGTGACGGAAGGCAAGGAGGAGGCCAAGGTGGCGGTGGAGAACGCGGCCGTGGCGGAGATGATCCAGAGGTGGTACCTTGGCGGCGATTCGGCGGTGTCGCAGACCACCGTCAGGAGCATCGCTGATAGTTTCGCGGCAATGCTCACCTCACCATGATTCTTTTTTTACAAGTGCTGCTTACCTGCTTTTGCAATAAATCGATAAGTCACGATGAAATATTTCAAAAAACACTTGCTGGCGAAGCCCTACCGGTCCTTTGGCAACTCGATCCAAACGCTGTACAAATTATTTCTAAAATTTTCATAAATAACACTTTATTATTTAAATATTACACCCGGTCTCTGAATAATTAAGATGCACACGGCCAAATCAAATTCAGTCTCAGAAAGAGAAAAAAAAGGACAAAATACAGGTATTCATGAAGAGACTGGATGACGCCTAAACCGTTGAAGGGCCAATCCTAATATCATGCTACCATCCATGTGGGGTAGAAGTAGTTTTCTAAGCGTGTACACATATCTGTAAACAAGACTCGATTCTTCACACATTGTAGAGACGAGCATAGAGCGTACTGGTACATCTGTAGATAACCTGCAAAAGGGAAGTACTTTTATGGTTAAATACCTTGCCAAAGCGACCAAATAACAACAAACGCTCCCATCATGAGAAGAATTTTAAACCTGTACTTTATCCCATGTAACCAGTTGTCAAATATATTAGCAACACTACCTGAAGGATACAAGCCAGAAACTACTTGGATGACTAACCATATAAAACGAGCCAATTTGCATTGGAAAACAAGTGTTTTATTGTTTTGTCGTGATGACAAAAACACATTGCGTACTTTCATGCCAATTCTTCTTAATAAGGTTGTACTTGGTAAGAATGACTTCTCGACGAAGATACCACGCAAAGATTTTATTCTTAAGCGGTATCATCATCTTCTAAATCTTCTTATTCTTATCAACTGGCACATGTGACTAGATCAAAGCACTATACATATAATCCACTGTGAATTTACCATTCACGTGTAGGTTCCACTGAAATTCATCGGCTCCCAGTAACAGTAGTACCGTGTATAGTCTTAGTAACAAAGTGTTTCACGACTCAAGTCTAGGGCCAATTAGATCTCTTCTGAATGTCACATTTGACATAAAGGATTCCAAAACCGTGACGATAGTATCAGCCTTGTGACGCACAATATTGTATAGAATCGGATATTGTTCTCGAAGTGTAGCATTGCCTAGCCACTTATCCTTCCAGAATCTAATTCCCGGTCCGTCTTTAATAGCGAAGGATCCACAACGGAAGAAGTATTTCTTCGTAGCCATTAACCCAACCCAAAAGTGTGAGTCCCCATGGCTTAATCCAACCTGGTGGCCTGGATATGCGCTCCCCTCCAAATCCAGGATCATTTCGGTCTCCGGCCATCGTCACGTCCCCGATGCCTCTCATTCCTCCCAACCACCCAACCTCACCCATGTTCGTGACCTGCCCGTCCTTCCGCCTGCTCTGGACCTCACATGTCCGGCGGTGCCCTGTGCCTCCTTCGGCGGCGGGCGTGGTTCTCGTTCCTGTACTGGTCACAGCTTTGACCTATGCCCGACTTCCTCTTCTCCAATTGATGCTCCTACTGCTTGGGATTGCTTGTACTCAGGCCAGGGCAAAATCCTTACATCCTATACTAGCAGCGGCGACACCCGCGAGTGTCTTCCCCTTCTTGGAGGTGCTACCATGGCCGTTATGTGTGCCCCTCTTTGAGCATCAGGGGATACCCTAGGTCCGATTATCAGGATTGGATGGCGACGACATCTTGGCGTCGTTCTTCTTCGTGAAGGCGTTGTCTTGTTTTCTTTGCAGCGTCCTCTGTTCTGGATTTAGAGATGTTGGTTGTCTAATTGTTGGTTTCGATCACTTCTTGAGAATGCGTGTTTAGCCTTGTTTTTCTCTGTTTGGGCTGAGCATTCCATGTATCTCTCGCGTCCATGCCATGTGTACCACCTCTTGTACTCGCTCTAACTTTTTCTTTCAATGGAATGATATGCAAGCTCTGCATATTGGCAAAAAAATATAACACGCTAAGGGCCTATTTGGTAGCTCGCCAGCTCCCAGCTTCCATGTATTTGCGAGCGGAGCTAGCCCGAACGGCGCCAGGAAGCTGGCTTCCCGGATCGAACCAGCATCCACGTACAAAAACTGGGAGCTGGTGTTTCGTCGATCCCAGGAATCGCAAGAGTTGGAATTCGAGCTATTTACGGCAAGCTGCCACCGCGAAGTGGAAGAAAACATTTCGTCAAGCGAAGAAAAGACCGGAGGGACTCCCTTCCCTCCCTACCAGGCCAGAATCGAGCTTAATGGGCCAGCCAGCTCCAACTTGGGCCAAGTTTGGCCTGTCCTCAACTCCCAGTAGACCAAAATCAACTGAAAAAGGCTGCCAACCCATGCGTTGTGAGAGAAAACTGGAGCTGGCACACCGAACGGCTTTCCGATCGCTAGCTTTCATTTGGAAAGCTGGCATACGAAACGGGAAGCTGGATTTCAGGATTTTCAGGAGTTGGGAAGCTGCCCGAACAGGCCCTAAATTCTGCTAAATGGCTTAGCGTGTAGCCCTTGCAAATATTGTAGCACCGACATATCATGCTATTTAAAAACTATGGTATTTGTACACCAGTTCACAACGAAAACATTTTCTGAACTACTGTGGTATGTTTATAGGTTGTTCCAGTCATATGTGTAGCCCAGATTCGACGTGTCATGTCTTTGACTGTATTCACACTTCCCAGTATTATACGGACGTTAGGGGTCAGGGGCGGAGCTAGAAAATTTAGCCACTGGGTTCACTCATTGACTCATTAGAATTTGGTACAAAAAATTAACGTGAAGGCCAATTTTCAACGGTCTTACGGCACCTAAAATAACATAAAAATAGAATTATGAAATTACTTGTCCCACTTTTTTACATTAAAAACCGAAGAGTGCAAGACACATACTGGTTGGATGAAATTAGAAAACCACTTGTTTAGATATTACTCATTCCGAAGTATAAATGAAGGAGGAGCAAAATTAATTCATAGCTCGGGTATAGCTTCTCAATTTCCTGAAGGCATTGGAAAAAGAAGAAGTTAGTTTGATAAGCTTAAAATAAGTACTATTGATAGAAAAAAGATTGATGCTCGTATAGTGTCCCCCCTTTTAATTTCTCAGCATATTGACAAGATCAAATATTGCATCATTACTAATGGTAGAAAACATATCTTTCTTCATATGTCAAATCAGACAATCAGTTATCGACTCATCACCCATTTTATTGTGTAATTTTTTCTTGACAACATTAAGTCTCCATCGAGTATCTTCAAATTTCTCTCCGTCGATAACAAAAAATTAGACAATCGCCTCTAAGGTCCCTTCGCAAAATATATGTGCATAATCCCATTTTCCTTCTTAGGATTTCTCATGTGCATTGAAATTCTGTTCCGATCAGACTTATCATAAGGCAACTGACCTAAATTAATTTCTCTAATTCTTTGGAAGATTTACTTGCAATGACATTTGACACACTTTGTCTACGTCTAGTGGGAGACCTGGACTTGCCTGCACCATATTGTCTAGATGTGGTCATTGATTTCTCTCTCAAGAATATCGTTCCAAATCTAGATCAATCGAAATCCATGAAAGAGCAATAAGCATACTAGGGCATAATAATTGGCATGCCAGACTATTATGTTAGACAGAGCACAAAAGAGAGGAAGATGTAGTGATCTGATCTCACGGGTCAGTACCTTAAATTTGGAATTTAATAGATGGCTTGCCGCCGTTATCTACTTGCTTCAGGGTTCGACGACGGAGGTATGGGCGAACAATGGAGACGAGAGAATTTCTTTTCACCCGCAAAAAAAAAAAATGGAGACGAGAGAAGAGAGGCTAGATGTGAATTCGGGAACCGAAGGCTTGGCGGCTGCTGCGTGGGAAACGTACGAGTACAATTCAGCATGGAGAGACCTGCGTACTGGGGCACCCTGACCAAGGCAATTTGCTTATGGGCCTTTTCGGCCTTGTTCGGCCTTTTTTGATGGGGTCAGCCTAATTATTTTATTGGGTTCAGGCCTAATAAGGCCTACCTATACATACGTAACCAGCAGCTTTTGTTGGGTTCAACTGCACCCAACGCTACAATGGTAGCTCCGCCGCTGTTAGGGGTTTTCAGTTCTGCTTTAGATATTTTCATGTGCTTTCATTCTTTGCTTCTTGCGTGTGTTTCTATTTAAAAAGTTCTTGTGTGTTTTTCTGTTTGAGTGTTTTCCCTAACCTGCATGCGTGCTAACGGAGCCTGGGCATTAGAAGGAAAACGTCTCGTAGTTAATTTGGAGCGGTATATTGTGTTGTGGAGTACAAAATCATGACACAGAAAGTCCAAACTAGTGGAGATCTCGTTCATTTGGAACACAAAAGTGGCCACGGCGCGTATTGCACGCATGCATCTTCTGGCTCAAAACATCCGTATAGTGTCCAATGTTCCATCATACTGCTGGATGGTGCAATAGCTAGGTACACACATACCTGAACATCCATGCACATCAATAATTAGGAAAACAATTACTATTCATTAATTGCCTGAACAAGTAGGTCAGGCACATCAGACGTACACATCGGCTAGGACTGGAGTACAGCAAGGAGTTGACAGTTCACTCACGCATACGGACGCGTGCATACATGTCGCATAAATATATATGCACACACAGTGTGTGTGCAAGGTACAGACATAGACACACTACTGAAATAACACACACAGGCAACTTCATTTTATTTTTTAGTAGCTCAACATCGTATGAGCACTCCATCAACGTAGAAATTAAGCTCCACGCAAGCGCGTCCATGCATGCACGTAGGAAGGATTATATATTGAACTAGTTGACACTGCATAAGAATAAGACATATATATTATGTCAGAGAAAAACACGGCAGATGTAACATGCTAAAAAAACACAATCGACCGTATTTCTTAAAATATGAACTTAATATCACTGTTTTGTTACTATATATTTACTTCCTACTCCTAGCTCTTAAGAAAATACTATGCTTGTACGTGTTTGCTCATGAGTTGTTCTATTTTTCCTCCTTTTTGGGGAGTCATATTGTTTGTATTGCCTGGTGTAAAAAACCGTTTGCTTTTTATAACGTGGAAACAGACGGTTATGGAGTAGCGCCACATGGAAATATGCACAAGATCTGGACTACACGGCTGCGCGAGAAGATGAAAATGCATGCATTTGGATGAGTAGACCGAAAGATTAGAACATACTTGTTGCAGTTGGTGGACATGCTGATGGGGAAGGGCACGCTGACGCCGCACTTGCCGGGCACGCCGGAGACCTTGCCCATGTTGATGGACTTGATGCTGGTGGCGAGGCTCTTGAGGCACCTGCACGCTATCTTGCGGTCCGGGCTGCTGCGGGCCAGGCCGTTCAGCCCCTGCACGCCGGAGCAGCACTCCTTGCTGATCGAGGACGCCCTCCCCGTCACGTACGCCACGCACGGCGCGAGCTTGGAGTCCACCTGCCCGCACGACAGCGCCGCCGAGGCCTCCCTGCCGGCCATCATCAGCACCACCGCCGCCAGGACCACGGCGGCCGCCACAGCCTTGCTGTTGAGACGAGCCATGGATCGCTAGCTGCAAGCTAGTTCCTTAAGCTGCTAGCTGGCTAGCTAGTGGGTGATCAGATGAGTGTGGTTAAGCTGGTGGAGTGTGATGGTGTGGAGGAAAGGGTGTGGCGTGGAGGGTATAAATAGGGGAACGGTGAACATGCAGCAGGATTGATTGAGCAATTGATGCCCGTCGCTGCCAGGTCGTTGGCTGGTGGAGTTAATTGAGAAGGTCGATCCACCCTGCAAGTGCATGTACCCGCTAGAAAGTACGCTCGATCTCTTTGTAATTGGCATGTGTCTCTTTGCTTTTACTTTGTTTTTTATATGTTTTTCTTTTGCGGGAAGAAAAGTTACTGGTGGTGTGAACTTCTTGGTTGCTGCCCTGACCCTGAAACTGCCTCATGGCTCCACATATTCAAGACAGTGTTTGGCTGCTCCCATGGAATTGTAACCATGACTGAGTAGCTAGTTTTTGGGCGCAAGGGCCCCTTTTCTATCCCTGTTGCCGCTGTCACCCATTTGATCACTTAATCATACCATGTTTTCCGTCTGCTCTCTCACTACCGGAACAAGGCCATACCCCGACGGCCAAAACAATGCCGACGGCCCTCGTCGGCTTCCTGGGAGATATGCCGACAGCCTGGTTCTGGCCGTCGGCGTACAAAGGCCGTTGGGTTACGCAGAGATAAGCCGACGGTACCCGTCGGCATAGAATGGCCGTCGGCCTAGCTACATATACGCCGACAGCTCCCGTCGGCTTACATAGGCCGTCGGCATACACGTGGGGCCCGGCCACCCCCTGGCTAACGGCGTCAGAGCTATGCCGACGGCCTAGACGGGGGGCCGTCGGCATAGGTCCGCAGGCCACGTCATTGATCCAGGCCGCACCATGCAGAGCCTATGCCGACGGCTGCCGTCGGCATATCTGCCACGTCAGTGATCCGCGGCACGCTGGTCGGATCTATTTTCGGTACATATTTTTTAATGCTTTTTTATGTATTATCATATCAACTAACATGTAACATGTTAAATATAAACATACATATGAATATATATGTAGTTTGTATTTTTTCATATATTATGAATATATATATATATAGTTTGTATTTTTTTCGAGCACGTTAATAATGTGCGGTCATGTTCTTTTAAATATAGATCCTTATATTTTATTAAAATCAAAAACAGCTATGCCGACAGAAGTTTTGTGGCAGTTGCAAATGCCCGACACCCGTCTCCAGAGAGTGACCCCCCTCACATCCGCGGTGTGCCCCCCTCATGGACGGCGCCGCCGCCGGCACCTGGAGGGGGGAAACGGACGCGTCGGGTCTACACGGAGTGGATGTAGCTGTGGTTTTGGCCCGGATGTTGCTCCCGGGTGTCCCTCTGGGCCGACCTAACACAACCGGGTGGAGAGGTCCACTGGTCAAAGCCCGTCCGTGGGAAGTCAAAAGGCTAGATCTCGTGGTCAACCGCTCCAGGGTTAGGCGGGACGGGGGCCCTGGAGGGGTAGCAATGCCACCGGAGCGTCGTACCGGGCCCTCATACATGCGGGGTGGTGTTGTGGCATGTCCAAAGAGGCGGCACCTGGAGGGGGAAAACGGACGCATCGGGTCTACACGGAGGGGATGTAGCTGTCGGTTTGGCCCGGATGTTGCTCCCAGGTGTCCCTCTGAGCTGACCTGACACAACTGGGTGGAGAGGTCCACTGTTCAAAGCTCGTCCGTGGAAAGTCAAAGGGTTAGATCTCGTGGTCAACCGCTCCAGGGTTAGGCGGGACGCGGGCCCTGGGGGGATGGGGGGTAGCAATGCCACCGGAGCGTCGCACCGGCCCCTCATACATGCAGGGTGGTGTGGTGGCATGTCTGAAGAGGCGGCACGCGTCTCCGGGGTTCGGCCCCCTCACGGACGGCGCCATCGCCGGCACCTGGAGGAGGAAAACGGATGCGTCGGGTCTACACGGAGGGGATCTTGCTGTGGGCCTGGCCCGGATGTTGCTCCAAAGTGTTCCTATGGGCTGACCTAACACAACCGGGTGGACGCACAACTGGACTCACATTACCCCCTTCACGCAGCTTCCCTATTTTAAGGACCTCAAACTTCCATACAACATCGACGTGATGCACACCGAAAAGAATGTCGCAGAGTCCCTTTTTAACACGATCCTCAACATTCCTGATAAGACAAAGGATAATGTTAATGCTAGAGTCGATCAACAGAATATTTGTGATAGACCACGTCTTCACATGCAACCTCCCACAGGCAGTCGAAAATCTTGGTTCAAGCCAGATGCTGACTTCGTACTTAAAAAGGATCATAAGATGGAGGCATTCAAGTGGCTGAAACACGTCGTGAAGTTCACTGATGGTTATGCGTCGAATATAAGTAAGGGGGTCAATCTTTCAACGGGCAGAGTGACCGGGCTCAAGAGTCATGACTATCATGTATGGATTGAGCGGATTATGCCGGTGATGGTTCGGGGCTATGTTCCCGAGCGTGTCTGGCGTGTGCTTGCAGAGTTAAGCCATTTCTTCCGAACGCTTTGTGCTAAAGAAGTATGTCCTGGGAAGATAAAAGAAATGCATAAGAAGGCGCCGGAGTTGATATGCAAGCTAGAGAAGATCTTCCCGCCAGGCTTCTTTACTCCGATGACACATCTCATTTTGCACCTTGCGAACGAGGTATTGTTGGGGGGCCCTGTGCAGTATCATTGGCAGTACGGCCCTGAGAGACAGAACAAGCATCTGAGACAGAAATGTGGAAACAAAGCTAAGATTGAAGCTTCCATAGCTGAGGCAGTTATCCTAGAGGAGGTGGCAGACCTCAGGACAGCCTACTATCCGGACCATGTTCCCACGTTGCACAATAAGGTGTCTCGATACAATACAGAAGAACCCAAATATAAACCCAAGTTGCCTTTATTCACCGGGCAAGGTGGCAGGGCTGGATGCTCGACATCTTATGTCATGCCACGAGATGAGTGGGAGGATGTCATGTTCTATATCTTGCACAACATCAAGGAAGTTGAGGATGAGTGGATGAGGTAATACCTTTGCACCATTCTTTTAGTCAATTCGTTATGTTCACTTTGCCTAGTTCTTATACCGCTTTTCTTATTGTAGTCGATTCGTTGAAGAAGAATGGACAGGAATGCTGCCTCCTACTGAAGCGGAGGCACTTGCTCTTCTCCGAAAGGGTGCTGATGGAAGGAAAAATTTCGTTGCGTGGTTCATGGAGAAAGTAATTTTTCACACTTTCAATTAAACTCATGCACCCTATAATTTCAATTAAACTCATGCACCCTATAATTTCAATTGAACTTGTAGGGAAATGATCCGACCGAATCAATGGATGAAGAATTGAGATGGGTTTCCATGGGTTTTGACCCTGTCGTCATGACATGCGAAAAGTATGATGTGAATGGGTATCGCTTCCATACAGAGGAGCACCAGAACAGTCGGCCTGATCCCAAAACCATAAATACCGGAGTCTTCACTGAAGGAGATAATAAAATAGATTACTACGGAAGGGTAGGAAAAATATACGAGCTTACATTCAAACTTGGCCGCGAACACCTAAGTCTCACTGTGTTCAAATGCCGATGGTTCGACCCCAAAAAGGGCCTGAGACATACGCCTTCTGTTGGTTTAGTTGAAGTTAAACCATCAAACGTCTATGCCGGAGCTGATCTCTTTATCGCCGCTACCCAGGCCACACAAGTATATTATCTGCCTTACCCATGCCAGAAAGAGTACCTAAAGGGTTGGGAAGTTGTGTTCAAGGTGTCGCCGTATGGTAAGCTACCGGACCCGAACGATGATGATTACTACAACATAAACCCCATGATATACGAGGGACTGTTCTATCAAGAGGAACATGATGACGTGGTCCGAAACAACGAGGATGATGACTTGGGTTATGTTGACCTGGACCCAAACGACAACGACGCACGGATTGATGGTGAGGCAGTTGTGAATCAAAGAGACATAATTATGCTTGAAAAGTTAAATGAAGACGCTGACGATGAGGAAGAGCCTCCACCTCCGTCAGACAACGAAGAAGATATGCGTGATAGTGATGATGAGACCGCTCCACAAATAGATTACAATAGTGATGATTCATATGGGTTCTAGAAAATGTAAGTTCTTTTAATGATCATTAAAATAGTATGCTTAATGTGCTCTTCTGGTATTAATGTTTTTCCTGTATGCTTGTTTAATTGATATCCTTACTAATTGTTTATTCTCTTCTCAATGCAGGTTTGCTAATCATGGGCAAGTCCAACGGTGCCAGTTTCCTCAGTAAATTTAAAGGACTTACTCGGAGTGGACGAGCCCACAAGGTTCCCTCCCGACTACGCGAGGATGACACCTCACAGGGAGGTGGAGGGGTCGGGGGAGGAGACCCTAGAGGAGGAGGCGGTGGGGGGAGAGCCCCTAGAGGAGGAGGAGGTGGGGGGAGAGGCAGCCGGGGCAAAAAACTCCGGGCCGTGTCCGAAATAGGAGGGTCTTCTTCGATGCCCTCCCATACAGAGGCACCTTCTGAGTCTGAGGAGGAGGAGTATGTTCCTGATGGCGAGGAGGAGGAGGCCGAGGAGGAGGGTGAGGAGGAGGAGGCCGAGGAGGAGGGTGAGGAGGAGGAGGCCGAGGAGGAGGGTGAGGAGGAGGGCGAGGAGGGTGGAGGGGAGGTTGATCCCGAGTTGTGGGGTGACTTGCCACCGGGTGCTCCGCAGGGGTGGCTGCGTGGTAATGCCGGACTACCTACACCACCTTCTATCGAGGAGCACAAGTGGCTCATTGAACCTGTGGGGACAGAGTAAGTGCCTCTCAATCATATTTTCAACACATGACAACATTTTCTTATTGTACACATGGCAATCATTTGATTCTTTTGCAGAAACTGGATCCTTCGCGGAAATGGCCGTAAACCGAACGGCCTTATCACTGTCCTGTTGAAGCACTTTTGGCCTGGCCTATTCTGCCCGCGGCCAGACAGGGACCTGCAGCTGCGGGTTTTGGCCACGAGCTAGGCCCACTACGAGGCTTGCAGCAACGCAGAGTACGGGACGGCCGCTAAGGCCGTGATCACCAAATTTTGGGTAAGTTCTCTTCTGAATCACTTGTCTTCAGTTTCGTTCATAGTTTATCATTGGATCACTCAACTCATGCCTTGTTTGCTTCTGGTTTATGCAGCAACTCTATAGAGTTCTTGACGAGCACAAGGCCAGAGCCGACGTGGTCTTGCTTGCGGCTGCGAAGAAGAAAGCTCGTCAGTTGCAGTACGAGGTGCGCTGGGTTGCCGTCTCGCAGTACTACCACTACTACCTGCACCAAAAGATGACCAAAAGTCAAGCGCAGAAGCAGCGACTTACCTTGAACAGGGAGCAGTTCATGATGGTAACTATTACTAAGTTTTCATTGTTTCAAGCAGTCAACTCTATGTTTCGTGCTCACATGTCATGCTTCCAAAATTTGCATAGGTTGTTCCTCGTTGGTGCTATGGAAGGCATGACGGATGGGCGAGTTTGGTGGATAGGTGGCTCGGCGCCGATGCAGATTTTGCTGCCAAGAGCATCAAGGGCCGGGCTAACCGTGGAGCCGACGGGACACACGGCTAAGGAAACAGGAACCAGTGGAGCTTCAAGGCCATGAAGGTATATCTATGTGCATGATGCATTTTTGTTCTTCTTTACCGTCATGTTCTTATGTATGGCTAACTTCTATTTGACGTTGTAGGAGGACAAGTTGAAGAGGCCGCTCTCAGACATGGAGTCGTGGAAGCTGGCCCGCGAGCGGAGTCGTCGCAAGGAGGGCGAGAGCCAGTACTACGGCAAGACCGAGGAGCACCTGGGGTCTTACATTCATCACTATCAGGAGTTGCATCCGGATGTTCCTGTTGCCGAGGTCGCCCAGTCTCAGATCGACGACACGGCGGCGGTGGCCATCCAGGGGAAGAAGAATGGCCGGTATCCGTGTTTCGACGGCTTGATCACTCCTTCGATCTCGTACACACAGCTTCGGGCTAGCAACCCGAGCCAATTAGAGAGTACGGGGCGTTCACAGACTCCTTTAGCCCGCCAGCATGCTGTAAGTACTTCCTCTTTATCTTTTTCTATCTAGCATTCTCAGTTTATTTTCAGCATTGCTCACTTAGAAACAATCTAAATTATGTAGGCATATAAGGAGTTTGTCGAGCATAGGAATCTCGAGGTGCGGGAGTACTTGAAACGAGTGAAGGCAAACGATGATTACAACCGTCAGATGATGACGGCTAGTTCTGCCCTCTTAAAACCAAGCTAAATTTTTGCACTTTCATTCCTTCTGATCTTCTAGTTTGCTTGTTTAACTAACATTCAGGCTATGTTGGCGTCTTGGAGTAACGGCACGGGTCCACCACAAATGGGACCCCCACCACCACCTGCGGGAGAACCCCCACACGTGCCCATGTTCGATGAATGGGTGGCACTAGGCAGTGATGGTCCGGTTAGTACATTTGCCTAACTACTGACAAACTAGTTCTCGTTCATTCAACACTATCATATCATATTTACTGTTAGAATCTTTTCTGAAACATGTAGGGGACCGGTGGCTCGACTCGTGCTCCGTCGACCCCAGTCACTCCGATCTGGCAGAGTGGTGGTGGTCGCGATGGCAGTTTTGGCGGAGGTGGTGTTGGTTTTGGCGGAGGTGGTGGTTTTGGCGGAGGTGGTCTTGCTTGATGATTCCGTGCATGTGGCCGTCGTGCCATGCCTTTCATATTCCTACTTTTATGATGTTTCATGTCTTGCACTACTTTTATGTTCATGAACTTGAGTCGGTGATGATCTTTAGATGATGTGATGAACTTGAGTATGTTTAGATGATGATGGTGAACTTGAGTATGTTTAGATGATGAACTGTCATATTTCTGCATAATTTCATATTGTTCTGTTTTGAAATGCTGTCAAATGAATTGGAAAAGAGAAAACAGGGAAAAAAAACTATGGCATATATAAGCCCAGGAGTCACCAGGGCTCGCCACGTGGCGGATCTATGCCGACGGCTTTGCCGTAGGCATAGATGAAAATCTATGCCGACGGCAAAGCCGTAGGCATACCTCTGCTGCCAGGAGTAACCAGAAGACGACACGTGGCAGAGCTATGCCTACGGCAAAGCCGTCGGCATAGATTAATCTATGCCTACGGCTTTGCCGTAGGCATAGCCCTGCCACCAGGAGTACCACTGGTTGCCACGTGGCAGAGGTATGCCGACGGCAAGGCCGTCGGCATATATCTGCCACGTGGCATTGCATGATTCGTCCGCGTTTTTGACGGCGCCGTCCGTTGCCGTCAGACGAAAAAGACTGCCGACGGCTATACTATGCCGATGGCTGACACTAGGCCGTCGGCATAGGCCCATATGCCGACGGCTTTACTATGCCGACGGTCTGACAAGACTACGCTGACGGCATCTACGCCGACGGGTCTATGCCGACGGCAGCCGTAGGCATAGACCTATGCCGACGGCTTGGGGGCCTATGCCGACGGCCCTTGGCCGTAGGCATAGACCGCGAGTCCGGTAGTGTCTGGTGTCAATGAAAAGCAGCAACAGCTGGATCATAAAAAAACCTACAATCTTCACCCCGTGCTTAGTCCATTGTTTGACCAAAAATGTTACGCATACAGGCTTTTACGGGCCTGCTACAAACCCTTCCATAAATTCTCTTCAGCCCCACCTCCCCCCCCGATTTTCACCCGTGTGGGGCCCGCCCTCACCCATTATTTGATTGAGGTTAGATTAACTCCAACGCGGTGATCCATTTCCACCGCCGTCCGTTTGGGTCACTGTGTACAAAAATGTTGCCCAACGCGCTGACCCATTCCCAAAACACGTCAGCTTTGCATCCGCGCGGACCCATTTTCGGCCCCAATTTGCGTCTGAAATGCATTGGCGTGGACTCGCCGCATGCCCGCTCAGTGTCCGCCGCGTCCTCACATGGCGGCAGGCCAACTGCCTCCCGCGTCTTAATTAATAACGACCATAGACCGCGGGCTCAGGCGTCAACGACGGCGAGCATCCTTTTTAATCAGAGCATGCGGGGGCCCGGCCTCGTCCTCTTCAAGTCTCCCGTCCCCATCTAGCCACTCCTGCTGCTCCCCTGCCGGCGACAAATCCTAGCCAGCTCGCGCCACCATGGGCTTCTTCGCCGGCAAAAACAAGGGCAAGACCCCTGCCTCATCCTCTTTGCACGTGATCCCTCCTCCCCCCGCCGCCGGCGTCAGCCCGCCCCGCGATGCAAAGGATAGGCTTCCCAGTGCACCAGGCGAGGTGGCACTAGGAGCACCTTATCCCCCTCACGTACCCTGACGTTACGATGCTGCATGATTGCCATTTGGATCCAAATAGGATCCCAGTGCCGGCGGTGCCGTGGACGGTGCGGGCTCACGCGGAGGATGTGCATCGCCGTTGGGATATGCCGCCACCAGCGCAGCATCTCAACCCCGCCTACACAAGCGACTCTTCCGGCTGGGAGGTCTGGTTCGCCGTCGAACACGAACAGTAGTGCCGGATCGGCGTCCAGCACATGCGGGCTGACACCCCACCGCCCCACGTCATGCGCGACGAGGACTGGGTGGTGGAGGCTGCCTACAAGGCGACATTGGCGGCTGTCCTTCGTGAAAGCAAAGAGGAAGAGCGGCGCAAGGAGAAGGAGGTGGTGGCGTACCAAGCGCGCATGGCGGAGGCCATGGCACTCTCCGCTGCCGGAGACTATGCCGTGCCATCGCTGGCGCCGCCGTCCCCCGTCAAGACCGAGCCGACGCCGTCCCCTATGCTGGCGCCCCAGCAGTGGACCTGGCAATGAGAGATACGCGAGTGGGTCAGCGCACTACCCATCTGGCTTGGGACGACGCCGGCTCAGGAGGAAATGTACCTCAAGCACTGGCGACAGCGCCGATTGGCGGAGGAGTGTCATGAGGGCGAGCGTCTGGAGCAGTGGGAGCGCGACGCCGAGGAGGAGCGGCGGGGGGCGGAGGAGCAGGATCGCCAGGTCCGCGCTGTCCAGCCCGCGGCGGTCACGCCGGCGCAGCAGGACGTCGCCATAGCCTGGAAGACGACGTAACCCTGGGCTGGCCCGGCACTGACGCTCATCGACCTCACCGGCCTCGACCATAACGACGAGGAGGCCTCGGGCGGCGCTCCTCCACCTAGTTTTTAGTTGAATTAAATGCTTTTAATTAATGTAACGTGGACTCGTGGACTATAGCCGGCGACATTTATGTTTAATTAATGTCTTTAATTTCAAAATATTTGCGCTTTTTTTTTGTGCCCGAACTAAAAAGAAGGGTCGGCCCTTCGTTGGGCGCAAGCGCCGATCCAAACGCGAAAACGAACATGAATGTTTGCTGGACCGATCAAATGGACAAAAAGTGAACAAAATCACTGTCCGTTTGCCTGTTGGAGTTGCTCTTACAGTAGTCTTTTTTTCTTCTTCGAAAAAACTTTCAATCCATTTCTTTAATCATAGAACACTAGAAATAAAAATTACATTCAAATCCGTAGACTATCTAGCAACGACTACAAACACTATTGTGTCAGGGTACATCCACCTCCATGAATCCCATTTTGTGAACTCTTGAACCCATCTAAGGTAAGAGTGGGGAGGAGAAAATTTACTCTACAAGACAGAGCAGCGATTGTACGTGTATCAAAGCAGAAGCTCAGGCTACCGATTTCCTAGGCCCGAGTCCGGCAGCTCTACGCAGCCAAGACGATAACCTCCAGCAGATGAAAGGAAAGGCAGACCATGCATCTGCGCTCAGGGTATGGGTGGCAATCAAACAGTCCAGTCGACATCTAAAGTGGTCTCCGGAACGTCTCCTACGGCAACTGAACTTTCTACAATTCCGTAACCGAGCGGCAACTCCACAGTATGAAACGAAGTATTAATGCCTGATAGATCCACAACCTAACTGTTCATGCCTGATTTTGTTGGCCTTATTACTAATTCCATGTAGTTGCCACCTACGTAGCTTGCGTCTCCCAACAGGACTCGGGTCTGAAACGCTGCAATATTGCTTTCGATCTATGCATGCGGGGTAGCATATCCCAACCTAGCTATCTAGCAGGTGAAGTAGATTTTCACCTCATCAATCCTCTACAGTAGCAGCTTTAAATTGTTTGTTAACTCGGCACGTCTCTGCATTCTTCTTTTCCTTATGCTCAAACTTGCAACCCAAATATTGTTAAAGAAAAGAAGCGTGATAGTAGCCTACACCCTCGTCCAGCGTTCATCACTCCTTTCACTCTTCCAGGGATGCCCAGTAGTGATGGGCTCTCACTGCCGGCCGCCACTGATAACATGGCTTCAGTGACGGGCGTGTTGCCCACCACTCTTATTGTCAGTACTTGTCGCGGGCACTGATTGGCGGGCGCTAGTGACATACTTTGCCAAGCCAAAAGAATAAGAGTTGTCATGGCAGTGTCTTTTACTGCCGTGACAGCTGTTTTCATTTTAATAATAATATGATTATTGTAGAGTTCTATATAGGAGAATGAACGTTTGTTTTTGAAAAAAAATAAAAATTCAAAATTTTGGTTTGAAAAAATCTGAAAAAAATTGTATGACTAAACAAGATGTGAAGCGTATGTGTGTAAAATTTCAATGTACAATCTTATATTTGTTTTTTTTGCACAACCCTCATTTCAGCGTATTTCATTCAGAAAATTTACACACCTGTGACTATGCCTTCATCTATCTCCGTATTTGTTTCAGAATTTTTTGAAATGTAAAAATATGAATTTTGAATTTGGAGGCCTCCACGGAGCTCGGCCTCCAAAAGCAATTTCCGCATATATAGCACAATTGAATAACATACTTTCATTGTTGAACACTTTCAGATAACACTAGATTAACCACATACAATATGTATGTTCAACGAAGTTGTAGTACGATAGAAGTTTGAACACGAAATCGAGATCAACACCAAGAAGCAGCAATGGTGACTGCGAGACATTGTACCACAAATAGTGAAGGAAATATGCCCTAGAGGCAATAATAAAGTTGTTATTTTATATTTCCTTATATCATGATAAATGTTTATTAATATTCATGCTAGAATTGTATTAACCGGAAACTTGATACATGTGTGGATACATAGACAAAACACTGTGTCCCTATTAAGCCTCTACTAGACTAGCTCGTTAATCAAAGATGGTTAAGTTTTCTAACCATAGACATGTGTTGTCATTTGATGAATGAGATCACATCATTGGGAGAATGATGTGATGGACAAGACCAATCCGTTAGCTTAGCATAATGATCATTCAGTTTTATTGCTATAGCTTTCTTCATGTCATATACATATTCCTTTGACTATGAGAGTATGCAACTCCCGGATACCGGAGGAATGCCTTGTGTGCTATCAAATGTCACAACGTAACTGGGTGATTATAAAGATGCACTACAGGTATCTCTGAAGGTGTTTGTTGGGTTTGGCATAGATCGAGATTAGGATTTGTCACTCCGAGTATCGGAGAGGTATCTCTGGGCCCTCTCGGTAATGCATATCATAATAAGCCTTGCAAGCAATGTGACTAATGAGTTAGTTGCGGGATGATGCATTACAAACGAGTAAAGAGACTTGCCGGTAACGAGATTGAACTAGGTATGAAGATATCGACGATCGAATCTCGGGCAAGTAACATACCGATGACAAAGGGAATAACGTATGTTGTCATTAAGGTTCAACTGTTAAAAGATCTTCGTGCAATATGTAGGAATCAATATGGGCATCCAGGTTCCGCTATTGGTTATTGACTGGAGAGGTGTCTCGGTCATGACTACATAATTCCCGAACCCGCAGGGTCGCACGCTTAACGTTCGTTGACGCTAGAGTAGTATTGGGATATTTGATGAGTGGTAGCCAAATGTTGTTCGGAGTCCCGGATGAGATCTCAGACTTCACGAGGAGTCCCGGAATGGTCAAGAGGTAAAGATTTATATATGGGAAGTCATATTTTGGGTTTTGGAAGAAGATGCTTTTTCGGTATTGCACCAGGAAGCTTTTAGAAGGTTACGGAGGATTCCGGAGGGGTCCGGAAGTCCACAAGTGGTTCCACCATGACCCAAGGGCTGTCATGGGCTGCGGGGAGGAGCCCTGGCCTTATTGGGCTAGGCGCACCAAGTGCTCAAAAGCCCATGTGGCTAGGGAAGGCAAAAAAGGAAGGAGTCCTAGTAGGAATAGGATTGGACTTGGAGTCCAAGTCCTCTTCCCCTTAGCTGCGCCCTAGGGATTGGAGGGGCTGTTTACCACGCCCCTCCACCTATATATAGTGGGGAGGGGGCACCCCAAGAGGACACACCAAGACCTTGGCACCCCTCTCTCTCCTGTTACTCCGTAGTTCCACCGCCTCGTCTCGGTGACGCTTAGCGAAGCGCTGTCGGTGTTCCACCACCACCATCACCACCATGCCGTCGTTTTGGTTGTGATCCCATCTACTTCTCCTCCCCCACTTGCTGGATCAAGAAGGAGGAGACGTCATCGATCCGCACGTGTGCTAAACTCGGAGGTGCCGTCCGTTCGACACTAGATCGGTTGGATCGTGATCGGATCGTGGAGAGTACGATTGCATCAACCGCGTAATAAACGCTTCCGTTTAACGATCTACGAGGGTACGTACACACACTCTCGCCTCTCGTAGCTATGCATCTCCATGGATAGATCTTGCGTGTGCGTAGAAATTTTTGAAATTGCATGCTACGTTTCCTAACAGTGGCATCCGAGCCAGGTCTATGCGTAGATGATATGCACGAGTAGAACACAAAGAGTTGTGGGCTGTGATAGTCATACTGCTTACCACCAACGTCTTATTTTGATTCGGTGGTATTGTTGGATGAAGCGGCCCGGACCTACCTTACATGACCACGTTCATGAGACCGGTTCCACCGATAGACATGCAACTAGTTTTGCATAAAGGTGGCTGGCGGGTGTCTGTTTCTCCAACTTTAGTTGAATCGAATTTGACTATGGCCGGTCCTTGTTGAAGGTTAAAACAGCAAATTTGACGAAACACCATTGTGGTTTTGATGCGTAGGTAAGAACGGTTCTCACTAGAAGCCCGTAGCAGCCACGTAAAACTTGAAAAAACAAAATAGAGGACGTCTAACTTGTTTTTGCAGGGCATGTTGTGATGTGATATGGTCAAGACATGATGTGATATACGTTGTTGTATGAGATGATCATGTTTTGTACAAGTTATTGGCAACTGGCAGGAGCCTTATGGTTGTCTCTTTATTGTATGAAAAAAAACGCCATGTAATTGTTTTACTTTATCACTATACGTTAGCGATAGTTGTAGAAGCAATAGTTAGCGAGACGACCATGATGCTACGATGGAGGTCAAGGTGTCAAGGTGTCAAGCCAGTGACGATGGAGATCATGACGGTGCTTTGGAGATGGAGATCAAAGGCGCAAGATGATGATGGCCATATCATGTCACATATTTTGATTGTATGTGATGTTTATATTTTATGCATCTTATTTTGCTTAGTACGGCGGTAGCATTATGATCCCTTAACTAAATTTCAAGGTATAGGTGTTCTCCCTGAGTATGCACCGTTGCGAAAGTTCTTCATGTTGAGACACCACGTGATGATCGGGTGTGATAGGCTTTACGTTCACATACAACGGGTGCAAGATAGTTTTGCACATGCGGAATACTCAGGTTAAAGTTGACGAGCCTAGCATGTACAGACATGGCCCCTAAACACTGGAGACCGAAAGGTTGAACGTGAATCATGTAGTAGATATGATCAACATAGAGATGTTCACCATTGATGACTACTCCATCTCACGTGATGATCAGGCATGGTTTAGTTGATTTGGATCACGTGTCATTTAGATGACTTGAGGGATGTCTATCTAAGTGGGAGTTCTTAAGTAATATGATTAATTGAACTTAATTTATCTTGAACTTAGTCCTGATAGTATTTGCATATCTATGTTGTAGATCAATAGCTTGCGATGTAGCTCCCCGTTTATTTTTTGATATGTTCCTAGAGAAAAATGAGTTGAAAGATGATAGTAGCAATGATTCGGCCTGGGTCCGTGATCTGAGAATTATCCTCATTGCTGCACAGAAGAATTATGTCCTTGATGCACTGCTAGGTGACGGACCTATTGCAGGAGCAGATGCAGACATTTATGAACGTTTGGCAAGCTCGGTATGATGACTACTTGATAGTTTAGTGCGCCATGCTTTACGGCTTAAAACCAGGACTTCAAAAATGTTTTGAACGCCACGGAGCATATAAGATGTTCCAAGATCTGAAATTGGTATTTCAGACTCATGCCCGAGTTGAGAGGTATGAGACCTCTGACAAGTACTTTTCCTACAAGATGGAGGAGAATAGCTCAACCGGTGAGCATGTGCTCAAAACGTCTGAGTATTACAATTGCTTGAATCAAGCGGGAGTTAATCTTCCAGATAAGATAGTGATTGACAGAGTTCTCTAGTCACTATCACCAAGTTACTTGAACTTCGTGATGGACTATAATATGCAAGGGATGACAAAAACGATTCCCGAGCTCTTTGCGATGCTAAAATTGGCGAAAGTAGAAATCAAGAAAGAGCATCAAGTGTTGATGGTTAACAAGACCACTAGTTTCAAGAAAAGGGGCAAAGGAAAAGAAAGGGAACTTCAAGAAAGAATGGCAAGCAAGTTGCCACTCCCGTGAAGAAACCCAAAGCTAGACCTAAGCCTGAAACTGAGTGCTTCTACTGCAAATGGAATGGTCACTGGAAGCGGAACTACCCCAAATACTTGGCGGATAAGAAGGATGGAAAAATGAACAAAGGTATATTTGATATATTGTTATTGATGTGTACTTTACTAGTATTCATAGTAAACCCAGGGTATTTGATACTGGTTCAGTTGATAAGATTAGTAACTCGAAGCAGGAATTGCAAAATGAATAGAGACTAGTTAAGGGCGAGGTGGCGATGTGTGTTGGAAGTGATTCCAAGGTTGATAAGATCACGATCGCACACTCCCTCTACCTTCGAGATTAGTGTTGGACCAAAATAAATATTATTTGGTGTTTGCGTTGAGCGTGAATATGATTGGATCATGTTTATTGCGATACGGTTATTCATTTAAGTTGGAGAATAATTGTTGTTCTGTTTACATGAATAAAACCTTCTATGGTCATACACTCAATGAAAATGGTTTACTGAATCTCGATCATAGTGATACACATATTCATAATATTGATGCCAAAAGATGCAAAGTTGATAATGATAGTGCAACATATTTGTAGCACAGCCGTTTAGGTCATATTGGTGTAAAGCGCTTGAAGAAACTCCATATGAATGGATTTTTGGAATCACTTGATTATGAATCTTTTGATACTTGCGAACCATGCCTCATGGGGAAGATGACTAAAACTCGTTCTCTGGAACAATGGAGCAAGCCACTAACTTATTGGAAATAATACATACTGATGTATGCGGTCCGATGAGTGTTGAGGCTCGCGGTAGGTATCGTTATTTTCTGACCTTCACAGATGATTTGAGCAGATATGGGTATATCTACTTGATGAAACACAAGTCTAAAACATTTGAAAAGTTCAAAGAATTTCAGAGTGAAGTGGAGAATCATCGTAACAAGAAAATAAAGTTTCTACATCTGATCGCGGAGGCGAATATTTGAGTTACGAGTTTGGCCTTCATTTAAAACAATGTGGAATAGTTTCACAACTCACGCCACCTGGAACACCACAGCATAATGGTGTGACCGAACGTTGTAACCGTACTTTATTAGATATGGTGCGGTCTATGATATCTCTTACCGATTTACCACTATCGTTTTGAGGTTATGCATTAGAGACAGCTGCATTCACATTAATTAGGGCACCGTCTAAATCCATTGAGACGACATCGTATGAACTGTGGTTTAGCAAGAAACCTAAGTTGTCGTTTCTTAAAGTTTGGGGTTGCGATGCTTATGTGAAAACGCTTCAGCCTAATAAGCTCGAACCCAAATCGGAGAAGTGCTTCTTCATAGGACACCCAAAGGAAACTGTTGGGTACTGATGACCCACAAGTATAGGGGATCTATCGTAGTCCTTTCGATAAGTAAGAGTGTCGAACCCAACGAGGAGCAGAAGGAAATGATAAGTGGTTTTCAGCAAGGTATTCTCTGCAAGTACTAAAATAAATGGTAATAGATAGTTTTGTGATATGATATATGGTAACGAGCAACAAGTCACAAAAGTAAATAAAGTGCAGCAAGGTGGCGCAATCCTTTTTGTAGCAAAGGACAAGCCTGGACAAACTCTTATAATAGGAAAAGCGCTCCCGAGGACACATGGGAATATCGTCAAGCTAGTTTTGATCACGCTCATATTGTTCGCGTTCGGTACTTTGATAATTTGATATGTGGGTGGACCGGTGCTTGGGTGCTGTCCTTACTTGAACAAGCATCCCACTTATGATTAACCTCTATTGCAAGCATCCGCAACTACAACAAAAGTATTAAGGTAAACCTAACCATAGCATGAAACATATGGATCCAAATCAGCCCCTTACGAAGCAACGCATAAACTAGGGTTTAAGCTTCTGTCACTCTAGCAACCCATCATCTACTTATTACTTCCCAATGCCTTCCTCTAGGCCCAAATAATGGTGAAGTGTTATGTAGTCGACGTTCACATAACACCACTAGAGGTTAGACAACATACATCTTATCAAAATATCGAACGAATACCAAATTCACATGACTACTAATAGCAAGACTTCTCCCTTGTCCTCAGGAACAAACGTAACTACTCACAAAGCATATTCATGTTCAAAATCAGAGGGGTAATAATGTGCATAAAGGATCTGAACATATGATCTTCCACCAAATAAACCAACTAGCATCAACTACAAGGAGTAATCAATACTACTAGCAACCTACTAGCACCAATCCCGGACTTGGAGACAAGAATTGGATACAAGAGATGAACTAGGGTTTGGAGATGAGATGGTGCTGGTGAAGATGTTGATGGAGATTGCCCTCTCCCGATGAGAGGAGCGTTGGTGATGACAATGGTGATGATTTCCCCCTCCCGGAGGGAAGTGTCCCCGGCAGAACAGCTCTGCCGGAGCCTTAGATTGGTTCCGCCTCGTGGCGGCGGAGTCTCGTCCCGATAGGTTATTTTCTATTTTTTTTCTCATCGAAAGACTTCATATAGGAGAAGATGGGCATCGGAGAGCCACCAGGGGGCCCACGAGGTAGGGGGCGCGCCCAGGGGGGCGCCCCCACCCTCGTGAGCAGGGTGTGGGCCCCCTGGCCTTCATCTTTGGCGATGATTTTTCTTTATTTATTTTAAGGTATTCCGTGGAGTTTCAGGACTTTTGGAGTTGCACAGAATAGTCCTTCAATATTTGCTCCTTTTCCAGCCCAGAATTCCAGCTGGCGGCATTCTCCCTCTTCATGTAAACCTTGTAAAACAAGAGAGAATAGCCATAAGTATTGTGACATAACGTGAAATAAAAGCCCATAATGCAATAAATATTGACATAAAAGCATGATGCAAAATGGACGTATCAACTCCCCCAAGCTTAGACCTCGCTTGTCCTCAAGCGAAAAGCCGATAACAATAAATATGTCCTCATGTTTAGAGGTAGAGGCGTCGATAAAAATAAAATACGGACATGAAGGCATCATGATTACTTCATAACAGCAACATATATAAATTTTGTCATATTATTACTCATGTTCAAGTGATGATCTTTTCACAAAGCCAAAATATGAATCAGAAACCTTATTGGGCACCAACAATTATAATCTCAGTCATTGAAGCAATTGCAATTTATCATAACATCGGAAAGAGTCTATGTCAGAGCTTAAAAGCAAGTCCACATACTCAACTATCACTTAGTCCTTCATAATTGCTAACACTCACGCAATACTTGTAGTTACGGAGTTTTAATCGGACACATAGAAAGATAGGGGATTATAGTTTTGCCCCACAACTTTTTACCTCAAGGGTAATGTCAACAATAATAATTCATGCTCCCCCACATCCAATTAGATATATATATCATGTTCTTTCCAACATGCTGAGCTTGCCAAAGGATAAAATAAACAGGAAAAGGTGAAGATCACCGTGACTCTTGCATAAGGTAGAGGATAATAATAAAAGATAGGCCCTTCACAGAGGGAAGCATAGGTTGTCATGCGCGTTTAGGGTTGATGCACAAAATCTTAATGCAAAAGAACGTCACTTTATATTGCCCCTTGCATGTGGACCTTTATTATGCAGTCTGTCGCTTTTATTGCGTCCATAACAAGTTCGTACAAAGTTTATTTTCTCCGCACTAATAAGTCATGCATATTTAGAGAGCAATTTTTATAGCTTGCACCGATGACAACTTACTTGAATGATCTTACTCAATCCATAGGTAGATATCATGGACTCTCATGGCAAAACTGGTTTAAGGGTATTTGGAAGCACAAGTAGTATTTCTACTTAGTGCTGAGAATTTGGCTAGCATGAGGGGGAAAGGCAAGCTCAACACGGTAGAGGAACCATGACAACATACTTTATCTCAGATGTAAGAAAACATAACTCATTATGTTGTCTTCCTTGTCCAACATCAACTCTTTAGCATGTCATATTTTAATGAGTGCTCCCAATCATAAAAGATGTCAATGATAATATATCTATATGTGAAACCCCTCTTTCCTTATTACTTCCTATTAATTGCAACGATGACCAAAGCTATATTTGCTAACTCCCAACAACTTTTAATCATCATACTCTTTCTATGTGAAGTCATTACTTTCAATAAGATCAATATGAACTCCCTGATTCTTTTTATTCTTTTTCTTCTAATCACCCAAGATCATGGCAAAATACTCAAGCCCCTGACTCAACACTAATCTTTATTATATAGCTCATGGACTCGATTACAAAGAAAGATCATAAAGCAAAGCTCAAAACTAGATCATGCCATGACTTTATTCTACTAAATCAAGATACTGCTAATAGGATCGAACTAAGAAAAAGGTAAAGATAGGAGTTGTGATGGTGATACGATACCAGGGCACCTCCCCCAAGCTTGGCAGTTGCCAAGGGGAGTGCCCATACCCAGGTGATTATGTCTCCTTCTTTGTTGTTGGTGTAATATTCTTGGCGATGATTCCCCTTAAGATACGGTTCTCCTCCTCGAGCTTATTGACCTGATGCTTGAGGTCCATTATTTCCTTGCGAAGCTTTCTTGTAACGGCTAAAGCTCCTTGCACCCAAGGGTGTTGCATAGCTGCGGGAGAACCAGAGATACTTCTCCTCATATTTTCATAGGAAAGAAATTTAACATTGGAAGGGATAACCGAGTTTGGAATAGCTAAGCTCTGTAGTTCCCCCATCGTAAACCCAGCTCGAAAGCGAGAGGTGACTTCTTGATCTTCCATGGCATCTACTCTCATCAGGTCAGCCTCCACCTCTTCCTCCGTTGCTGGCCCAAAGTGGTCAGCATCGCTGTTTGCCCTTGGTTCCAGTGCCGGGTCAGATACCCGGCTCTCCCCGACTGACTCTTGAGAAGCCATCTTGCTCTTATCTGCAGCAGCAACAGCTCAAAACAAAAATAGAGGATATTTGCGTGATACAGGAGTCAAAACCTTCGGGAGTATATATAATGAATTTTTACCAACCAAAATATGTAATGTGCAAGGAAACGGAGTCCGGAGGGCACACGAGGTGCTCACGAGGTAGGGGGGCGCGCCCAGGGGGGTAGGGCGTGCCCTCCACCCTCGTGGAGGCCTCGTGTCCTCCCCGGACTGCTACTTATTTTTCTATTTTTCTAAATATTCCAAAACGGAGAAATATTGCCTTAAAAATTGTTTTGGAGTCGGTTTACTTACCGTACCACATACCTATTCCTTTTCGGAGTCTGGAACATTCTGGAAAGTGTCCCTTATGTATTCCTCCGGGGTTACGGTTTCAATAATATTAGTTTCAACATTTATAGGATTACCTGAGATATAGTGTTTGATCCTTTGACCGTTTACCACCTTCGGATTTGTGCCTGCGAAGTTGTTGATTTTTATGGCACCAGAACGATAGACCTCCTCGATAACGTAAGGACCTTCCCATTTGGAGAGAAGTTTTCCTGCAAAAAATCTAAAACGAGAGTTGTATAGCAATAAATAATCACCTACATTAAACTCACGGTTTTGTATCCTTTTATCATGCCACCTTTTAACCTTTTCTTTAAACAACTTGGCATTTTCATAAGCTTGGGTTCTCCATTCATCAAGTGAGCTAATATCAAATAACCTCTTCTCACCGGCAAGTTTGAAATCATAGTTGAGCTCTTTAATAGCCCAATATGCCTTATGTTCTAGTTCGAGAGGTAAGTGACATGCTTTTCCATAAACCATTTTATACGGAGACATACCCATAGGATTTTTGAATGCAGTTCTATAGGCCCATAATGCATCATTCAGTTTCTTGGACCAATTCTTTCTAGACCTATTGACAGTCTTTTGCAAAATTAATTTGAGCTCTCTATTGTTCAATTCTACCTGACCACTAGACTGCGGGTGATATGGAGATGCAATTCTATGATTAACGTCGTATTTAGCAAGAATCTTACGGAAAGCACCATGGATAAAGTGTGAACCACCATCAGTCATTAAGTATCTAGGGACTCCAAACCTCGGAAAAATAACTCACTTAAGCATTTTAATAGAAGTGTTATGATCAGCACTACTAGTTGGAATAGCTTCTACCCACTTAGTAACGTAATCAACAACAACTAAAATATGAGTGTATCCATTAGAGGCAGAAAAAGGTCCCATATAATCAAAGCCCCAAACATCAAATGGTTCAATAACAAGTGAATAATTCATAGGCATTTCTTGACGTCTACTAATATTACCAATTCTTTGACATTCATCGCAAGACAAAACAAACTTACGAGCATCCTTGAAGAGAGTAGGCCAATAAAAACCGGATTGCAATACCTTATGTGCAGTTCTATCTCCAGTGTGGTATCCTCCATAAGCCTCGGAGTGACACTTGCGTAGGATCTGTTCCTGTTCATGCTCAGGTACACAACGTCTAATAACACCATCTACTCCTTCTTTATAAAGATGTGGGTCATCCCAAAAGTAATGTCGCAAGTCATAGAAAAACTTTTTCTTTTGTTGGTATGTGAAGCTAGGCGGTATAAATTTAGCAACAATATAATTAGCATAATCAGCATACCATGGAGTGCTATGAGAAGTACTTATGACATTTAATTGCTCATCAGGAAAGCTATCATCAATAGGTAGTGGGTCATCAAGAACATTCTCTAGCCTAGACAAGTTGTCTGCAACGGGTCTCAGCTCCTTTTCTATCAACAATATGTAAATAAAATTCTTGAAGCAAGAGAACCCATCTAATGAGTCTAGGTTTTGCATCTTTCTTTTCCATAAGATATTTAATAGTAGCATGATCTGTGTGAATAGTTACTCTAGAATCAACAATATAGGGTCTGAATTTATCACAAGCAAATACAACCGCTAAAAGTTCCTTTTCGGTAGTAGCATAATTTCTTTGAGCATTGTCTAGAGTCTTACTAGCATAATGGATAACATTCAATTTCTTATCAACTCTTTGCCCTAGAACAGCACCTACAGCATAATCACTAGCATCACACATAATTTCAAAGGGTAAATTCCAATCAGGTGGCTGAACAACAGGTGCAGAGACTAATGCTTTCTTAAGTATTTCAAATGCTTCTACACAATCATCATCAAAGACAAATGGTACATCTTTTTGTAATAAATTAGTCAGAGGCCGAGAGATTTTTGAGAAGTCCTTAATGAACCTCCTATAAAATCCGGCGTGACCAAGGAAACTTCTTATACCTTTGATGTCCTTGGGACATGGCATCTTTTCAATAGCATCAACCTTGGCTTTATCAACTTCAATACCTCTTTCAGAAACTTTGTGCCCCAAGACAATACCTTCATTAACCATAAAGTGGCACTTTTCCCAATTCAAGACAAGATTAGTTTCTTCACATCTCTGCAAAACTCGAGCAAGATTGCTCAAGCAATCATCAAAAGAGGAACCATAGACGGAAAAGTCATCCATGAAAACCTCACAAATTTTCTCGCAAAAGTCAGAGAATATAGCCATCATGCATCTTTGAAAGGTAGCAGGTGCATTACATAAACCGAAAGGCATACGTCTATAAGCAAAAGTACCAAAAGGGCATGTAAAAGTAGTCTTTGATTGATCTTTAGCCGACACAGGTATTTGAGAAAAACCAGAATAACCATCTAGAAAGCAATAATGTGTATGTTTGCATAATCTTTCTAGCATTTGATCAATAAAAGGTAAGGGGTAATGATCTTTCTTAGTAGCCTTATTTAATTTGCGGAAATCAATTACCATCCTATAACCTGTGATAATTCTTTGCGGAATCAATTCATCTTTATCATTAGGGACAACAGTAATACCTCCCTTCTTAGGGACACAATGGACAGGACTTACCCACTGACTATCGACAACGGGATAAATTATACCTGCCTCCAGAAGCTTGAGTATTTCCTTTCTTACCACTTCTTTAATTTTAGGATTCAAACGTCGTTGAGGATCACGAACTGGTTTGGCATCAGCTTCCAAATTTATTTTATGTTGACATAGAGTGGGACTGATGCCTTTAAGATCATCCAGAGTATATCCAATAGCGGCACGGTGCTTCTTCAGAGTTTTCAATAATCTTTCTTCTTCATGCTCTGAAAGGTTAGCACTAATAATAACAGGATATATTTTTTTTTCATCAAGATAAGAATATTTAAGATTATCAGGCAACGGTTTAAGCTCAAACACGGGATCACCCTTAGGTGGAGGAGGATCCCCTACGATTTCAACAGGCAAATTGTGTTGCAGAATAGGTTCCTGTTTAAAGAATACTTCATCTATTTCCCTTCTTTCATTCATGAACATATCATTTTCATGGTCTAGCAAATAGTGTTCTAAAGGATCACTAGGAGGTACAACAATAGAAGGAAGACCAATAATTTCATCCTTACTAGGCAATTCTTCCTCACGACGTTGTTTACTAAATTTAGAGAAATTAAACTCATGAACCATATCATCCAAGCCAACAGTAACAACATTCTTTTCGCAATCTATCGTAGCATTAACAGTACTCAAGAAGGGTCTACCAAATATAATGGGACAAAAGCTATCTTGTGGAGAACCAAGAACAAGAAAATCAGCGGGATATTTGGTTTTCCCACACAAGACTTCTACATCTCTAACAATTCCCATTGGAGATATAGTATCTCTATTGGCAAGTTTAATTGTAACATCAATTTCTTCTAACTCAGCAGGTGCAATCTCATGCATAATTTCTTTGTATAAGCCAATGGGTATAACACTAGCACTAGCACCCATATCACATAAGCCATGATAACAATGATCTCCTATTTTAACAGAAATAACAGGCACGCCTACCACAGGTCTATGTTTATCTCTATCACAGGGTTTAGCAATTCTAGCAGTTTCACCAGTGAATTGAATAACATGCCCATCAATATTATCAGACAAGAGATCTTTAACAGTAGCAATATTGGGTTCTACTTTGACTTGCTCAGGAGGTGTATAAGTCCTAGTATTGCTTTTACGAACAACAGTTGAAGCTTTAGTATGATCCTTCATTCTAACAGGGAAATGTGGTTTCTCAACATAAGAAGTGGGAACAATAGGATCATTGTAAGTGACAGTCTTTTCTTCAACTTTAATAGGTGCAACTACTTTTACTTCTATGGGAGGATGATATTTAAACCACTTCTCCTTGGGGAGATCAACATAAGTAGCAAAAGATTCACAGAAAGAAGCTACTATCTCAGAGTCAAGTCCATATTTAGTGCTAAACTTACGGAAAATATCGGTATCCATAAAAGACTTAACACAATCAAACTTAGGTGTCATACTTGACTCCTTACCTTCGTCGAGGTCCCAATTTTCAGAGTTGCGTTTAATTCTATCCAATAAATTCCATCCAAATTCAATAGACTTCATCATAAAAGAGCCAGCATAAGAAGTATCGAGCATGGTGCGATTATTATCAGAAAGCCGAGCATAAAAATTCTGGAGAATTGTCAACATTGATTTAAGCCTCCCCCAAGCTTGAGCGATGCTTTCTCCTTCGTGAGGCCAAAAATTATATATATAATTGCGATCACGATGAACAAGATGCATAGGGTAATACTTTTGATGAAATTACAATTTCACTCTTTTATAGTTCCATGATCTCGTATCATCACATAGCCTATACCATGTCAATGCGTCTCCCTCCAAAGATAAAGGGAAAGCCTTCTTCGTAACAACATCATCGGGTATACCTGCAAGCTTAAATAGTCCACAAATATCATCCACATAGCGTAGATGTTCGTCAGGATGCTTTGTTCCATCTCCTGCAAAAGTGTTAGCTAGCAGTTTTTCCATCATACCCGAAGGAATCTCAAAAGGAGTTTCATTTTCAATAGGTTCAGTAGGTTCAGTAGGTTGAGGAGCAACTCTTGGCTCAACTGGACGGGGTGAAGATACCCCGAACAAGCCCCTCAGACAATTACTTTCCATAGTAACAAGTGACAGAAAATTTCAGCACACTAAATAAATTTTTCCTTACCAAATTCCACCTACCAAAGGCGCTTCACTCCCCGGCAACGGCGCCAGAAAAGAGTCTTGATGACCCACAAGTATAGGGGATCTATCGTAGTCCTTTCGATAAGTAAGAGTGTCGAACCCAACGAGGAGCAGAAGGAAATGATAAGCGGTTTTCAGCAAGGTATTCTCTGCAAGTACTGAAATAAGTGGTAACAGATAGTTTTGTGATAGGATAAATTGTAACGAGCAACAAGTAACAAAAGTAAATAAAGTGCAGCAAGGTGGCCCAATCCTTTTTGTAGCAAAGGACAAGCCTGGACAAACTCTTATAATAGGAAAAGCGCTCCCGAGGACACATGGGAATATCGTCAAGCTAGTTTTCATCACGCTCATATGATTCGCGTTCGGTACTTTGATAATTTGATATGTGGGTGGACCGGTGCTTGGGTACTGCCCTTACTTGGACAAGCATCCCACTTATGATTAACCTCTATTGCAAGCATCCGCAACTACAACAAAAGTATTAAGGTAAACCTAACCATAGCATGAAACATATGGATCCAAATCAGCCCCTTACGAAGCAACGCATAAACTAGGGTTTAAGCTTCTGTCACTCTAGCAACCCATCATCTACTTATTACTTCCCAATGCCTTCCTCTAGGCCCAAATAATGGTGAAGTGTTATGTAGTCGACGTTCACATAACACCACTAGAGGTTAGACAACATACATCTTATCAAAATATCGAACGAATACCAAATTCACATGACTACTAATAGCAAGACTTCTCCCTTGTCCTCAGGAACAAACGTAACTACTCACAAAGCATATTCATGTTCATAATCAGAGGGGTAATAATGTGCATAAAGGATCTGAACATATGATCTTCCACCAAATAAACCAACTAGCATCAACTACAAGGAGTAATCAACACTACTAGCAACCTACTAGCACCAATCCCGGACTTGGAGACAAGAATTGGATACAAGAGATGAACTAGGGTTTGGAGATGAGATGGTGCTGGTGAAGATGTTGATGGAGATTGCCCTCTCCCGATGAGAGGAGCGTTGGTGATGACGATGGTGATGATTTCCCCCTCCCGGAGGGAAGTGTCCCTGGCAGAACAGCTCTGCCGGAGCCCTAGATTGGTTCCGCCAAGGTTCCGCCTCGTGGCGGCGGAGTCTCGTCCCGAAAGGTTCTCTTCTATTTTTTTCTCATCGAAAGACTTCATATAGGAGAAGATGGGCGTCGGAGAGCCACCAGGGGGCCCACGAGGTAGGGGGGCGCGCCCAGGGGGGCGCCCCCACCCTCGTGAGCAGGGTGTGGGCCCCCCTGGCCTTCATCTTTGGCGATGATTTTTCTTTATTTATTTTAAGGTATTCCGTGGAGTTTCAGGACTTTTGGAGTTGCACGGAATAGTCCTTCAATATTTGCTCCTTTTCCAGCCCAGAATTCCAGCTGGCGGCATTCTCCCTCTTCATGTAAACCTTGTAAAATAAGAGAGAATAGCCATAAGTATTGTGACATAACGTGAAATAACAACCCATAATGCAATAAATATTGACATAAAAGCATGATACAAAATGGACGTATCAGGTACACCTTCTATCACAGATCCGAAGGCAAGATCTTTGTTGCTAAGAATGGATCCTTTCTAGAGAAGGAGTTTCTCTCGAAAGAAGTGAGTGGGAGGAAAGTAGAACATGATGAGGTAATTGTACCTTCTCTCGATCTGGAAAGTAGCTCATCACAGAAAAACGTTCCCTTGATGCCTGCACCAACTAGTGAGGAAGCTAATGATAATGCTCATGAAACTTCGGATCAAGTTACTACCGAACCTCGTTGGTCAACCAGAGCACGTTCTGCACCAGAGTGGTACGGTAATACTGTTCTGGAAGTCATGTTACTAGACCATGACGAACCTACAAACTATGAGGAAGCGATGATGAGCCGAGATTCTGATAAATGGCTTGAGGCCATGAAATCTGAGATAGGATCCATATATGAGAACAACATATGGACTTTGATTGACTTGCTCGATGATCGGCGAGCCATTGAGAATAAATGGATCTTCAAGAGGAAGACGGACGCTGATAGTAGTGTTACAATCTACAAAGCTCGAATTGTCGCAAAAGGTTTTCGAAAAGTTCAAGGTGTTGACTACGATGAGATTTTCTCACTCGTCTCGATGCTTAAAGTCTGTCCGAATCAAGTTAGCAATTGCCGCATTTTATGAAATTTGGCAAATGGATGTCAAAACTGCATTCCTTAATGGATTTAGTAAATAAGAGTTGTATATGATGCAACTAGAAGATTTCCTCAATCCTAAAGGTGCTAACAAAGTGTGCAAGCTCCAGCGATCCATCTATGGACTTGTGCAAGCATCTCCGAGTAGGAACATACGCTTTGATGAGTTGATCAAAGCATATAGTTTTATACAGACTTGCGGTGAAGCCTGTATTTACAAGAAAGTGAGTGGGAGCACTATAGCCTTTCTGATAAGTATATGTGAATGACATATTGTTGACCGGAAATGATGTAAGCATAAAGGAGTGTTTGAAAGGAGTTTTCCAAAGAAAGACCTCGGTGAAGCTACTTGCATATTGGGCATCAAGATCCATAAAGATAGATTAAGACGCTTCATAAGACTTTCGATGAGTACATAACTTGATAAGATTTTGAAGGAGTTCAAAATGGATCGGTCAAAGAAGGAGTTCTTGCCTGAGTTGTAAGGTATGAAGTTGAGTAAGACTTAAGACCCGACCACGGCAGAAGATAGAGAGAGAATGAAAGTCATTCCCTATGCCTCAGCCATAGGTTCTATAAAGTATGCCATGTTATATACCAGACCTATTGTGTACCTTGCCATGAGTTTGGCAAAGGGGTTCAATAGTGATCTAGGAGTAGATCACTGGACAGTGGTCAAAATTATCCTTAGAGGACTAAGGAAATATTTCTCGATTATGGAGGTGATAAAGAGTTCATCGTAAAGAGTTACATCGATGCAAGCTTTAACACCGATCTGGATGACTCTGAGTCTCAATCTAGATACATATTGAAAGTGGGAGAAATTAGCTAGAGTAGCTCCACGCAGAGCATTGTAGACATAGAAATTTAAAAAATACATACGGATCTGAATGTGGCAGACCCTTTGACTAAACTTCTCTCACAAGCAAAACATGATCACACCTTAGTACTCCTTGGGTGTTAATCACATGATGATGTGAACTAAATTACTGACTCTAGTAAACCCTTTGGGTGTTGGTCACATGGTAATGTGAACTATGGGTGTTAATCACATGGTGATGTGAACTATTGGTGTTAAATCACATGGCAATGTGAACTAGATTATTGACTCTAGTGCAAGTGGGAGACTGAAGGAAATATGCCCTAGAGGCAATAATAAAGTTGTTATTTTATATTTCCTTATATCATGGTAAATGTTTATTATTCATGCTAGAATTGTATTAACCGGAAACTTGATACATGTGTGGATACATAGACAAAACACCATGTCCCTAGTAAGCATGTACTAGACTAGCTCGTTAATCAAAGATGGTTAAGTTTCCTAACCATAGACATGTGTTGCCATTTGATAAACGAGATCACATCATTGGGAGAATGATGTGATGGACAAGACCCATCCGTTAGCTTAGCATAATGATCGTTCAGTATTATTGCTATAGCTTTCTTCATGTCATATACATATTCCTTTGACTATGAGATTATGCAACTCCCGGATACCGGAGGAATGCCTTGTGTGCTATCAAACGTCACAACGTAACTTGGTGATTGTAAAGATGCTCTACAGGTATCTCCGAAGGTGTTTGTTGGGTTGTCCTAGAATGAGATTAGGATTTGTCAGTCCGAGTATCGGAGAGGTATCTCTGGGCCCTCTCGGTAATGCACGTCATAATAAGCCTTGCAAGCAATGTGACTAATGAGTTAGTTGCGGGATGAAGCATTACGGAATGAGTAAAGAGACTTGCCGGTAACGAGATTGAACTAGGTATGAAGATACCAATGATCGAATCTCGGGCAAGTAACATACCGATGACAAAGGAAATAATGTATGTTGTCATTAAGGTTCAACTGATAAAAGATCTTCGTGCAATATGTAGGAATCAATACGGGCATCCATGTTCCGCTATTGGTTATTGACTGGGGCAGTGTCTCGGTCATGACTACATAATTCCCAAACCCGCAGGGTCGCACGCTTAACATTCGTTGATGCTAGAGTAGTATTAGGATATTTGATGAGTGGTAGCTAAATGTTGTTTGGGCTCTCGGATGAGATCCCAGACGTCACGAGGAGTCTTGGAATGGTCGGGAGGTAAAGATTTATATATGGGAAAATCATATTTTGGGTTCCGTAAAAAGATGCAGTTTTTTCGGTATTGTACCAGGAAGCTTCTAGAAGGTTCCATAGGATTCCAGAGGGGTCCGGAAGTCCACAAGTTGTTCCACCACGACCCAAGGGCTATCACGGGCTGCAGGGAGGCGCCCTGGCCTTATTGGGCTAGGCGCAGCAAGTGCTCAAAAGCCCATGTGGCTAGGGAAGGCAAAAAAGGAAGGAGTCCTAGTAGGAATAGGATTGGACTTGGAGTCCAAGTCCTCTTCCCCTTAGCTGCGCCCTAGGGATTGGAGGGGTTGTTTAACACGCCCCTCCACCTATATATAGTGGGGAGGGGGCACCCCAAGAGGACACACCAAGCCCTTGGCACCCCTCTCTCTCCCGTTACTCCGTAGTTCCACTGCCTCGTCTCGGCGACGCTTAGCGAAGCGTTGTCGGTGTTCCACCACCACGATCACCGCCATGCCGTCATTTTGGTTGTGATCCCATCTACTTCTCCTCCCCCACTTGCTGGATCAAGAAGGAGGAGACGTCATCGAGCCGCACGTGTGCTAAATTTGGAGGTGCCGTCCGTTCGGCACTAGATCGGTTGGATCGTCATCGGATCGCGAAGAGTACGACTACATCAACTGCGTGATAAACGCTTCCGCTTAACGGTCTACGAGTGTACATAGACACACTCTTCCCTCTCGTAGCTATGCATCTTCATGGATAGATCTTGCGTGTGCGTTGAAATTTTTGAAATTGCATGCTACGTTTTCCAACAGATAGATGTCGTCGGTATCATTTACTTTGCCACGAAATAACCTGCACGCGCTCCCAGCTTCCATCTTCATTTCTGTTGCAATCTGTATCCAACTAGGACACTGAAGTACGTTTGGTGTGACTCGTCAGTGACCAAGGGTATGCCCTTTTTTTAACAAGGTCATCTCGATCTCAAATGTGCCCTCCACCTCTATAGGCAGTTTTGCACTATGTATGAAGTCCTCCCTTCCCCAACAAGGAATGCACTGCGCATTGTTGAAAGAAAACAGCAAATAGTCATTTTGGGGTGCAACTTTATAAACGTGAGCAACTCATCAGCCACAACACAAGTTAAATTAAAACATACCAACCACTCGAGAAAATCCTCCTGAAGATCTATTGGATTTCATTGCAATGAAGGTGCACCCTGTGGCAGGCACCTAGCCTGTTGCTGCCACACCATGGCCATTCTTTGTTTATTCCCTATGTTAATGTTTAGAAATGAAATAGAAATAACATAGTCTTTACATTGTTGCGTCTTTAATCTAAATCAACAAGAATTAGAACAAACACGTATAACCACACTATAGAACATTTAAGTAGCACAAGTGTAGAAGAAATCAAATAGAAATCACGTAGTTTAATGGCATCATTTATACATAGTACAATCAGCACATCGATAAAAATAAACATAAAAAGTATGGATTGATGAAAAATTTGCATAACTTATGATAAAAATATCAAGTGCCAGAAATGTGCCAAAACAAAAATTAATCAATGTTTTCCATAATTTTGACACTCATTTTGAAACCCTGTAAAGTTTGAGCACTCCGAATAAAAATGGGCACTCCATACGGATAAGGGAATAATAGAATAAACAATTAAGTACATATAAGTCAACATCTAGAACACCAACCTTGTGAATTGTAGGCTGGGCTCCTTCTCGACCAAGTATCTTGGGATTCTATTATCATTGTTTGAACTTATAGCGGCGAATTTTTTTTCCCTATTGTGCTCATGGCTGGATCTAGTGTGGCTCGTTGGCGCGACACCATAATTCCTGTGGAGAAAAAGTCATTATTATTAATTCTTGCCTCTCTAGCTTTCCTACCTACATCATGGGTTTCTATCGGATCCCTGAACGGAATCATGCCAGTTTTTGACAGAAATCGTGGTGCTTTCTACTAGAACAATGTCGATAATAAGAAGAAATATAGGGTAGTTAATTGGATTATTATGTGTAGACCCAAAACCAATGGAGATTTGGGCATTATGAGCACATCCATTATGAATAATTGCTTCATCATGAAGTGGTGGTGGTGGCACATTCATCACAATTCTCCACATTTTGTCTGGCTTAAGATTCTCAAAGCTAATATTTTCTTGACATGGCGCCACTCAATGCTAATTCTAGGGGAGGATCTCATTTAATTTTGGAAGTCTTTGATGAAATTTTGTGAGGAATTTCATGGCTTGATCAAGTTTGAGGTTGGCTTAGGGAACTTAGTTCGATTTTCTTATTGGTGGTAGGGGAGTGGCCACCTAGTCGTTCTTTCCCTGTTCTGTTAATATATTGTCCCAACCAAGAGGCCCCCATTTTAGAGCTCGTGACTAAAATTTGGGACCTTGATCTACGACGGTTTTCGTATTCGGAAGATATGACAAACTGGCAAGACCTCACTGCTCTTTCTCTTCCATCTAGGAGACTCTAGATCAGATCTTGTGGCCCCATTATTCTTTTGGCAAATTCTCAGTCAAGTCCATTTATTCGAAGATTGTGCAGGGGCACGTCCTAACCAGTTCATAGGTGTTTGGCGGCCCCGTATTCCAGTTAAGATCAATTTTTTCTTTGAAAGACAATCATGTTACGTCTCCCGAATAGGGAAAAAAAAATCCTTAGTCGCAATGGAAATGCAACGACAGGGTGTTCTTTAGCTTTTCACTTTGGCATGTTTGCCTATGAACCTTGGCATTGTATTATCCACCTTTTCTTGAATGAAGTTAACCGATATGGTAGTATCTATAAAGATCGGCAACTGTTCTTTCTCTCTAAAAAACACCACACATATGGACTCACATGGCGTTTATCGAAGACATGGCTCGAGAAGCTCGAACACTGATGAATTGATGCACTATGCATCTATCACTGAAAGAAATTCCTTTATTACGAACACACTGAACATTTCGGACAAGCCCCTCTATGCCTTACTCTCTACCCTGTTCATCATTACGGCCGAGCCTAAGGCTCTTTTCGGTGAAGTGTTTGCTTCTGGTATCACTAACATGGGCTTTATCAGATCGCTTATTGTCATGGAAGAGATTGCCTTGGATAATTCGCATTCCCCCATAGTATGTGTTTCCCTTGGTGGGGACCAAGATTCCATCAGCTTGGAGCTGGAATCCTCGCTTAAATTCTCAGTCAAATCTACCTATGCCAAGCTGGTTCGTGGGCCTAATATCCGGTATGCCAGGGCATTTTGGGCTTCTTGAGTGCCCCCTACAGTACAGACTCTCCTCTGGCAAGCGGCTTAGGATTGTCTACCTTCTACCTTCTGCTATCAACCTTAAAAAATTCAACGGCCCATCTAATGGATGTTGTGCTTTGTGTGGTATGCCGAAAGACGCTAGTCACATCTTGTTTCGATGTGCCCCCCCCCCCCCCCCCCCCCCCACCCCCAAATTCCCGTTGAGCCGCCTGCGCAACTGCTTTGACCCTAGTTGGAACCCTACCTCTATGACCAAGATCCTTAAGTTGTTAAACAACTCCCATGGGCAACATCATCGTTTAGCTTAGAGAACAGTTACTGTTGTAGCTTGGGCGCTTTGAACTACTCAAAACAAGCTGGCCACTGGAGGATCTATTCCGTCCCACCCTGCTAACTCTTTTTCTAAATGGTCTTTATTTTTTAGCCGTGACGCCCTCTAGGGAAGACGAACGACAGCAAGCGGAGACGGTTACCCTTCTCAAAATCACGTAGCTTCACGTCATCCATAGAAACACCTGAATTGGAGTTCGTCGCCCCGTTGTTTAGATAGCGCTCATCCATGAGTCACGAGTTGTATCTGTACTTTTATTCTCCTACTTAGTTTATAAGACTTTAACACAGCTGTATCTTGTCTTTTGTTGGCTTTATTAGTTCAAACGAGACGCTTCTTATGCCTGTTTTCTAAAAAAAAACTTGGTTTACGCAATAGCGCGCAATGACCCAATTAGATTATCGATCCTACAATATGTGAGTTCCATCTACTCCCTCTGTAAGACGTTTTGATAGTTTAAATTATACTGCCAAAACGTCTTATGTTTTAGAGCAGAATAAGTACTAACTATGGAAGCAAACAGACTTATTTTTCTATGAGATGAAAGAAAAAAAAACTTAGTAGTTTTCAAACCACAAATTGACCCGTACAACTCATTAGTCAGAGAGACAAGACCCCGCATCGCGCTAGTTATCTACTACCTCTCTCTCAGTTTACAGGGCGTGCGCGTACCCCTAGGTCGTTGATTTGACCAACCTAATACAAGTCATATATTACAAAAAATATACCAACATAAACTACGGAGTTTCTACTTTCAAAAGGTATAATTTTTGTGTTATATAGTTTATTTTAGGGTGAGAAAATTGGCAACCTAGGTATACGCGCAGGACTTGTAAACTGAGACGGAGGTAGTAGCTAGAATGAGCTATATTTGTTTGCGTTATTTGGATTAGGACGTCTTTCAGCTTTCGTTTTCTCGGCTTAAATGGCCTACATTCGATAATTAATCAGACCCACTGATCACTCTCAGCCACGTGATCTGTGCTCGCGAATTTAATTTCCAACTGTACATGGGTTCTCTGCTGTATTTGTTAGCTCATCCTTTTAATTCCAGCAATAATAGGCTTCTAAAGATAAATAAAAATAAGTAAGCATAGGCTCCACAGTATCTCTACTCCTAAAGGAGCAGTCCGTACGTCGTTTCGTTCGTTCGCATCCCTCCCATCGATAGAAGGCATCCCACCTCGCACGTATGCCTTACCATCCCCACCGATTTTTTCTCCGCCCGCAGAAATCGTGGACAAATAAGCAGGAAAAAAACATCGTCAACTCACATGGCCACGTTGTATTTTCCATCGTGAGCCCACTTCCCTCGGACGAGACTTGCCTGCTCCCCGCGTGTGTGTTCATCCGTGCTCCCGCATACGTGGCATGATTTGATTGGAACAAAATAAGGCCCGGCCTCACCCCCTTAAAATCAGGAGGGAGATGATTACATTAGAAAGGAAAAAGGAAAAAAGACAACCGTAGAATGAAGTGGGAGTACGGATGGAAGCACGGGGAGGGAGCAGGCAAGCCTGATCCACTTCCCTCACGTACCACAATCGATCTCTATCCACTATTTCCTTCCACATCACCAGTTTCCTAAGATATCTATTCAAATCGTGGCCACAATCAATCTATTCAATTAAAAATAATTAATGCCTTATATGAATCATCCAATCATTCCAAATACAACACCAATCATCGTCAAGGCTCCAAGGCGACGGCGAGTATTCCCGATTCAATCAATCGGGGCGGCGAACCCTGCTTCAGCGTGTTCCAGTGCTCGGCGAGCATCCTTGAAGATACGCACCTGAAACTACGAAGTGAGAGGGAGGCGCTGATGTCCTTCCTTCCACAGCACAGGTCAGCGCACGCAAGTTCTCACCTTTGGGCGGCAGGTTTTATGCACTTTCGTTCGTCTCCGATGGAAAATGGTTAACTGCCACGGCACAGGTCAGCAAACATAGCACTCGAGGTGCAAACGCACAACCCTAACACCCACTATTATCAGTCTCGGATGTATGGTCTTTTTCCCATTGAGTTGATCATCTGTATAAGACCTAGGTAACTGCTAAAGGTAAAAACAATATTCTACATAGTGCAATTCCAGGTCAACATCAAACGTACCATAGTTTTGGTATTTCTCTGAGAAGTTATATAGAAGGCTTCACAATGGCGTCGTATTTCATTCATTTCAGATGTCCCATATGCCTGGAAAGGAAATAGCAGAGAGTTTTCCCCCCTCTTGGTGATGCCTCTAACGGAGCCCCTCTTGGTGACAACTCTAATGTTGATCATCATTCCCGAATGACTCCAGTGCCAATGCCAGGTAATTGCGAGCATACTTTCTTATTATTTATCACAATAAGCATACATATAGTTGATGAGGTTTTTCTACTGTTATTAAATGGTTGTAACATTTGTAGCCTCACACGACCTTACCCCGTATGGATCTCACTGCGGAAGGGTAAATCTTTCTAGCAACACCAACATAGCAAGGAAAAAGAAACGATCAATGCGAAAAATGCCAGTCGGTGCCATCTTAGCGGCATCTCCACTATCGATCATCTCCCCAAATGGAGTCCAAGTATAATCGCACGACACAACCAAAAGGGCAATTCTTAATGTCTAATGTCTGGAGGTACTCTTCACTGGTTTCAATTGTCTTTCTACTCATTTCAGTAAAGATTGTTCCTCTGTTATTAAATGGATGTAACATTTGTAGCCTCACACGACCTTACCCCGTATGGATCTCACTGCGAAAGGGTAAATCTTGCTAGCAATACCAACATAGCAAGGAAAAAGAAATGATCAATGCAAAAAATGCCAATCGATGCCATCTTAGCAGCATCTCCACTATCGATCAACTCCCCAAATGGAGTCCAGGTATAATCGCACGACACAACCAAAAGGGCAATTCTTAATGTCTAATGTCTGGAGATACTCTTCACTGGTTTTAATTGTCTTTCTACTCATTTCAGTAAAGATTGTTCCACATGAACTATCAGAGACCGCGACATCTGACCGTAACAGGACCTCATCAACAGAAAAAGGGGCATTTTAAACAGAAAAAGGAGAAAAAAGAAAAGGAAAGTACATCACTCCCAGCCTGACGGACTGCATGATAGTCGGATGGGACGAAAGAAATTGACTGTCAAGGAATGTACCCGTCTGCACCTGCCTGCACCCGGCACAACCATCGCCTTCACCACTGCTGCATCGCCTCCGAAATCCTTGGTGAAGATTCTGAAGCAAATAGGAGAACTAATGAGTAAGCCAAATGAAAAATCAAAGAGAGATTATCTCTACAAAGCAGATGATATGGGAAAACAGGACCAACTGCAAGTAGAGGAAAAATCACAAGTAACAGTTAAAAGCGTCTACAAATTAACAGCTACTCCCTCCGTTCCAAAATAGATGACCCAACTTTATACTAAAGTTTGTACAAAGTGGAGTCATCTATTTTGGAACGGAGGGAGTAGGTAGTATGATGCTCCTAATTAAGTAATAATAGGAAGACGTATAAGTAAGTATTGATCATTCATTTGTTCCTAATCAAAATAATCTGTGTGAAAGTTTTTGAGCTACGACTTAAATTTGTTCTGACAAACATGATAGTAGAGATTCATGCATTTTCAAAGGACATGATAAACATAACATGGAGAGAGATTATCCTATACCTAAATCAGAGGCCCATAGTTCTGAAGAAATTCTCCTACACCTAAATCAGAGACCGTAGTCCTGAACAAATTATCCGACACCTTGTATTTCACTACAGTTACAAACTGGGTGTTTTGATGTGAGATTCACTCAGAGTGAACAATGGATATTAAGTGATCTGGTTTACTACTAAACAGTTGGATCAATGCTCAAATCTAAAGTTTGCTATGGGTGTAAAACAGAGAACAACCGTGGATCACTTAATTCACTCCTTGCGGCGTACCTACCAGCGTCGTGGCGCAGACCTCTGGTCCCTCCTGAGCATGGCCTCCTGCTAGCCATGCCGATGCAGGCATCCCTGTGCATCTCACCGCGCACTTGCTCCTGTCCAAATTACAGCAGTTGCTGCTGGAACCCACAAGCGCACGACGATGAGAATTGAAACAAAGCAAACAAGCAGAGTGGGAGGAGGACGGGGCGTACACGGAGGCGGGGCCATTCCGACGTTGTGGCAGTCTAGGAGCCCGACGGGGGCGTGGCGACCTGTGTGCCGTGGGCAGCCATCAGGAACGTCGAGCCGCGACGCGGCCTGTTGGCGCCGGATCCCCAGCAGCGTCACAATCGCCGGCCCATCCATCCCCGCCACCGCGTGCCGTCCTCCACCTCCTGCCCCCTCGATACATCAATTTGATCTCCTCAATATAGCCGCGGAGCGAGTGCTAAAGTGTCCACTCTGGCACAGCCGGGAACGTGCGTGGTGAGATCCACCGGCACCGGTGAAGGTGAGAAGTGAGGAGGGAAGGAAGGAAGGGCATGTGGAGCGAGGCGTCATGAGAGATTGAAGCAGCCTCCGTGGCGGCTGGGCGAGGCCATGGAAGCGGATGAGAATGGGGTGAGCAGAGTGAGGGGAGTGGAGTGACGGAGTGGCTTGTCAGTAAGATTTTTTTTTAGAGGTCGGTGAGAAAATGTGCTACTGCCCAGTACAAATCCAGCCAAAGCCCAGGCCAATTTATACCGGTTAAGGTTGACTGTGTCCATGGATGCCTTTAGTTTTTGTTTTATCTTTTGAGCAAAGGATGCCTTTAGTTGAATAATAAAGCTCTCTATATTCCTTGAAAAAAAGCAGGTGCGCCCCATAGAGCCAGGTACTCATTCTCTTTTTTTTTTTTGTTAAAAAGATCAATTGTCTGGTTGCCAAATATCTTTACCTATGATTTTTGAAAAAATCTCTTTAAACATATACCCTTGGTAGAGCTGCAGCGAATAGATCGTCTCTGGAGCGAGGCATCGTGGGGTGGGGGCTAGAGGTAGAAGAGCTCATCGGCGAAGTGTCTGGAAGACTCCGCAACACCATATGGATCTCTTGGACGGTAATGGAGCGCCGGTGGACCTCGTACGACGGCAAATCGAAGATGGCGGACGGCGGCCAGAGGCCGCGGAGATTGCGTTGGATGCAGAGTTGCAGGGCACCCGAGGTCACGATCTTCAGCATGGGGATGCTCTGTTTTACGACGGGTCTTGCAGACATGAAAGTGCAGCTTCTTGTTGTCGTTGGCCACGTGAACGGCGGCGCTCGGGTGAGCGCGCAGGCGAGACGCCCTCGGCCTTTGAAGAGGAAGAAGACGACCAGCCAGTGGGCTGGGCTGTCCTGGGCCAAAAGGTAACCATGCACTCTCTCTTTTCTTTATCAATTCCTGTTTTATTTTTTCCAGAAGCAAAAATGTCCAAAAAAGGGTCAAAGCCCTTTGACCGGATGGAAACGACATGGAAGTGCATTTTTGTAAGGGCACCTAACGGCACGAGGGACAAATTTGAGCATGCTTCAAAATTAAAGGCAAATCTGAATAGGTCGTTTGAGTTAGGGACAGAAATACAAATGGCCCTATATTTTTATAGTGTCTTTATATCAAGAAAAATATCGCCCGTGGCAACGCACGGGCAGTCTACTAGTAATATATTAGGACACAATCCATAGATGATGAATAAAACTCGCGTCCTATGTATTACAAGAGTGATGCTTTTTCATAAACACGGCTGCAAAGTGATGTTTAGAGATCTCTAGTAGACCTCTTAAACCGCAGAACTGAAAACGCGGTTTTTAGTTCGCAAAAAAGCGTTTTAAGGATTGGTTTGAGTTGCTCCTGGACAGACCCCTTAAACTTAAACTATAAAACCGAATATTTGCATTTTTTCCACATATCGTCTTCCTCTTGCTCGTGTCTACGATCAGTTAGCTCGCACCTACGAAACCGGCGAACAACGCACGAAGTGGCCAAATATGAGGCTGCCGGCGTCCAGCTAGCTCGAAGCGACCAAATACAAAGCCGCGGGCGACCAAATATAGCGCACGAAGCCGAATCAATCCAGAAGCTAGCTAGCTTTGTCCGCCGAATCGATTGATTCAGCTCGCTAGCTTCGTCCGCCAAATCGATCGTTTCATCCGTCGAATCGATCGATTCAGCTAGCTAGCTCCTTCGTCCGTCGATTCGAGCTCGCTCACTAGTTAGCTAGCTCCTCCGTCGGGCGGACGGCCGGCGGGCGCGGTGGTCGGGACGAGCGCGGTGGCTGGGGACGGGCAGACGGGAAGGATTCATGAAGGTTCCGATGGCAGTTGGATTCCCGCCAACGGTTTTCGTGTATAAAGAGCATTCTCGGGTTGTCTCCAAAATCCTTATTTTTACGGGTTTGGCCCGGATGTTTTCTGCGCCCCTTAAAAATTTTTACGGGTCGGAGTCGTTTACGGGTTTTATTCGGGTCGCTTTTTCGTCTAAAACTATAAACTAGCGCTTATTTTATAGTTTCGTGCATTTTAAGGGTCTGCTAGAGATGCTCGCTAAGGCATAACATGGAATAAAGCTTACAAACACCCTTATTATTTGAAATTATTTAATAACTTTACATAATCATATGCAGAAAAGAGGATTTTTTTACATCTTTGCATTCTCTAATCTCCCTAGAAAGAGAGAGTCCTTGTTGCTCCAGAAAGTGAGTCTCGTGTGGGCCAGTATGTTAGCGGCCAAGAAGTATTTTTTAAGTGCGTCCACACATGTTTCATGTGAAACCCTATTTCATGAATTAAGTGACAAATTGACAGGGTTTCGCACAGAGATGCGATGCTAACGGTCGGGTGGGGCAACCCAGTATCGGCTAGCGCATGCATTGGTTTTGCGAACCTTCCAGAGGTTCCTTCTATTTTTTTAGCGGTTTTGGGAACCTTTCCTAAGGTTTAGTTATGATTTTTGTTTTCCCTTCTGCTTCTAATTACCGGGTTTCTTTGGGTTTTTCTTTTCTTTTTCAAATAAGTTCTCTTTGTCGAAAAAATTCAAAAAATTGAAAACCATTTGAAGTTTAAAAATGTTAGCAGTTTCAAAAATTAATTTGTAATTTTTTCAAAAATATTCATGATTTAATATATTGTTCCAAATTTTAAAAGTGTTTCCGTTTTCCAATTTTATTCACAAATAAAGGAAATCTCATCTCCTTCCCTTTAAAAATTATTTCAAAAGTTTCAATTTTTTTTGTTTCTTAAATATTTTGGTATTTTAAAAAATGTGCATGGTTTTCAAATATTCATCCGACTTTTAAAAAAAATTGCCGTTTTAAAATTTTATTCACAAATTATAAAATGTGTGTGTTTCAAAAAATGTCCGAATTTTCAAAAAACTTTCAAAATTTAAAAAATATTCCTATTTTGTTTTCTTTAAACTAAAAAATGTTCAGATTTTTCAAAATATTTGTGTTTTTTCAAAAAATGTTTACGTTTCTAAAAATATATTCTGGAATTCCTTTGAAAAACTTTCTTCTATTTATTTCGTTCATAATTTTAAAAATGTTTCTGTTTCCAAAATTAGTTTAAAAATAAAAAAGTTCAGGTTTCCAAAACTTACTCGTAATTTCAACAAAGTTCTCGTTTTAGGAAAAAATCACAGTTCAAAATATGTCTGGAATTTTTTTAAAAGTTCACATTTCAGAAAGTGTTGGAAAATTTAAAATATATTCACGCTTAAAACATTTCTATATTTAAATATACTTTTGCGCGATAATAAATAGGGGAGCTACAGTATACTGATGTAGTAAAATGTGTTGTACAGTAATTCGCTTCTTGAAATGGGTCGCTATAGTATAATGTTCGCTACAACAACCGCCCGCTACGGTGCACGATCCCTCCACTCGCGGTACAACATGTAGGCCATCCCATCAAGATGCCTACTGTGTGGCAGCCTCTTATTTGACGCAAAGAGCATCAAATAGGAGCTCCCATGTTTCATTTCCCCCATGTCATTTGTGTATGCTTTCCTAGGTTATGTATGTGTGGTAAGATTGCGGAAGGGGTTCATTATTGCATGAGGCTAGTGGGACTGAGATATCATATGGTCTCTCTGTAGACGACCTTGCGCGAGTGCGGCTGAGAGTGTCTACGTGGTGATGAGGTCTATGAAAGGAGGTGTTTCTTCCAACATTAGATTTGTGTTGGTCCACTCCATCATTCATCTTTTGATTCCACAATTTAATTCTTATCTTCCCTTTAATTCGCCGTGTTCTGATTAATGACTTTGCTACGGTTTAGGACGCCGACTATGTGGAATTGGGAGGGGTTTTAGGGGCTTCAATGATCTAGGATTGCTTGGGCGGCAAAATGTGCGTGTGACGCATCTTTAGTACGCATTGTATGCTAGATTTGGGTGTTTGTGGTTTGTGTTTTTAAGGCTAGGTGTGCGGAGCTCACACTTTTGTGTCCACAATGTCGTCGGCGTTATTCGAATTGGTAGATTCTTTGGTCACTTATTTATTTATTGATGCTTGTGCGCAATTGGTGTCATCATTGGGGTGGAATTAATTGCCTGCACCATGGTTTCGCCATTCTGGGTTATTGCCTCGTCACTTATGTGCGTTTTCTTTGGTTTCATGCCAGATGGAGGGTGTGATGCCTGATCATTGACGTCGTGGTCAAAAGTGTCCTAGCATGGCCGAATTCTCTTGTGATGAGTCTTTGGTTGTAACTGGGGAATATGTAATGGGGTGTTTTGTTGGTAGTTTACTTACTTATCCATATTTTGTCTTTCAGGTGGCATTGTCCTTACTATTGGTCATTCGTCCACGTATATTCCTATGCCTCCGTCCATAGAGGGAGAATAATTGACAAGGGGACCTTACATAGAAAAGTTGTGGGGCAAGACATGCAACTGATTGTAGTCTATTTTACTACCAAAGTACATATGATATATGGAGGCAATGGCTACACACACCCCATGCTATGTCGCTAACATCGAAAGTTGTGGGGCCGCCACCCGAAACACCGTCAACGTATCCACTAGATCCTTTATGCCGTGATGTGTCATACAGTCTCTTCTCTAGTTCGGACATAAAGTAGTTGGGTCGGCATACTGTTCTCCCATCAGAGATAAATAAGGTTATGGTACATGATGAAGATGAGCTCTTGTTGATGCTTGTCAACTGTGGGACAGTGAGACCATCTCACTGGGGGTGTGGAGTTTGGGTGCCATGTCGCACTTGTGAGTTCTCCGGCCAACAATCTAAATCTATTTTTGTTGAAGCGGGTTTTGCAGCCTTGAATAGAAGTTGGATCATCTCCGTTGTCATTTCTCCAACCTTAAAAGACATGAACTGTACTATGCATGCATGTGTGTGTGGCGTTGTCTGGTTGGGTGGCTCCATATTAATGTGAGTTGAGGAGGAAGGGCAGGATGAAGGGAGTTATAGTGGCTAAGACCCTCCTTCCACCACTGTTGCCACATAGCCTCTCTAAGGTTTGTACTATTTGAGAGACAAGACCAAGAAGAAGAGATGTTGTTGACCACATGCGCATGGATTATTATGATACCTTTCGCGGGAAGTACTGATAAAAGATTTCTCGGACCATGAAAGCAAAGAAAAGTATTAACAAATGGCGTAACTTGGAGATATTTTATTATATTTATTGCTTGGCACACGATAACAAAAACGGTAATGGACTAAATGAGAAACTAAGGTAACTCAAATTAATACTAAAAGATTAACTAAAAATGATCTAACTTAAGGATCACCTGACCATATTGCATGTCTAGGTCTCGCTATTACTAGTGGGCAATTGATGACACCATTCTCATGCACATGAGGAAGTTCCCAAAGAGGTGATGCTCTTATCCATGCTTTGGAATCACAACGTTGCTTGTCCATTTCTCAACACTAACAATGCACACAACTATCGAAGGTATGAACAACATGAAGTACTAGACCAACGCATTAGGTATAAAGGCTAAACAATACTATTTAGACGAATAAAAAGACCCCTTATGGTTACAAGGAGTGTGTCACTCGTGTCATGCACTATATTTCCGCAAATATTTTTTTCACTTGGAAGAATTGGATAACACACTACAAAGCAAAGGTTCTCTAAAAATTCATTTACCTCTTTGTGTGGAGGTGATTAATTGTCTCCAACCACACTTATGGTCGAATATCCTCAGTCACTGGTCTTTAAAAAAATGATGAGCCATGTATAATATAACATCAACCATGTTCTAACTTCACATATGGAATACAACAGGATGGAACCAACATTTACTCAAATAGTAGATACATCAAAATGGGAAGAGTTGAGTTTACAGTAGAGATACGTATTTCCCTCGGTGAAAACCAAGGTTATCAGACCAATAGGAGAACCAAGCAAATTCCCTTCGACAACACCTAAACACACAAAAGCAAATACTTGCACCCAACGCGGGCAAGAGGGCTGACAATCCCCTTGAAGTCGTTACTTGCAAGGATTAATTCCAATAATGATAGATAGATAAAAAGTAAAGTAAAACAAAAGTAAATAAATTGCAGCAAAGTATTTTTGGTTTTAATAATATGGTAAAAGTAGACCCGGGGGCCATAGTTTTCACTAGAGGCTTCTCTCTTGAACACATAGCATACGGTAGGTGAAAAATTTACTGTTGGACAATTGGTAGAAAAGTGCATAGTTATGACATTATTCATGGCAATGATCATGTATATAGGCATCACGTCCGTTGCAAGTAGACCGACTCTTGCCTGCATCTACTACTATTACTCCACCAATCGACCGCTATCCAACATGCATCTATGGTATTAAGTTCATGACAAACAAAGCAACACTTTTAAGCAAGCTGACATGATGTAGATAAATTAAACTCAATCAATATGAATAAACCCCATTCTTTTAACCTTAATGGTGACATCACAATACGTGCCTCGCTACCCCTACTATAACTAGGTGAGGACACCGCAACCCATCACAAAGCATCTCTCCCACTGAAGATAAATGAATCTAGTTGGCCAAACCAAACGGATAGATAGGGGAAAAATACAAAGCTATAACAATCATGCATAATAAAGTTTAGAAAAGACTCAATCACTTTCAATGAATACTCTGATCATAAACCCATAATTCATCAAATCCCGACAAACACACCGCAAAAGAAGATTACATCAGATAGAACTCCAAGAGGATCAAGGAGAACATTGTATTGAAGATCAAAGAGAGAGAATAAGCCATCTAGCTACTAGCTACGGACCCGTAGGTCTGTGGTAAACTACTCACGCATCATTGGAAGGCAACAAGGATGATGTAGAAGCCCTCTGTGATCGATTCCCCCTTCGGCAGAGTACCGGAGAAGGCCTCCAGATGGGATCGCAAAAGAATAGAAGCTTGCGGCGGCAGAAAAAGTGTTTCAGGTGGCTCTATGGGGGTTTCTCAATATTTGAGAATTTATAGAAGTGGAATTAGGTCAGATGGAGCCACGTGGGGCCCACAAGGTAACGGTGGGCGTCTTGTTGCTTGTCATCTCCTCGCTTCATGTCTGGTCTCCTCCCCGAAGCTTCTAGGACTCTTATGTCTAGAATAAATCGTCAAAAAATTTCGTGGCATTTCGACTCCATCTGGTACTGATTTTCTGGAAAACCAAAAACAAGAAGAAAATAGCAACTGACACTAGGGACTGGGTTAATAGGTTAGTTTCCAGAAATGCTATAAAATATCATAAAAATGCATATAAAGCATCCATGATTGATAATATAATAGCATAAAACAATCAAAAATTATAAATGCATTGGAGACGTATCAAGAGCCCATGTTGAGCAATGGAGAGGAGGGGTGGAGTCAGCGATGCAGTGGCGTGGTGATGGAAATGGTAGTGGCCCTAGCCCGTAGGGCTTCTGACATTGATGGCAACTCCCATCTTCATCTTCCTCCGCAATCCTTCAAGGTGGGATACATCTGGAAAAATGAGGCTAGGCAGAACCTGTAAATGTATGTGGATTCATAACAATGAGGTTTCTTGATAAGTTAGGGCTAGCTAGCTTCTTAGTGATGCATATAAAGGCCTAGTGAATCCCCTTCTTCGTTGATCGTCCTCATCTTGTTTGATCCAATGTCTAGTTGGTAGTTTATATGTATTCATTATGTTCCTTATTGTTTCCTAAATCCTAAAAGATCTAATGCGCCATGAAGATTGGATGATTGGAGAAGAATAGTTGTATTGATTGGGGCCTCAATGGGCTGCTTATATAAAGCCCAAGTCTTGGAGTCCAAGAATACTAGAGATAGATTACAAGTCAAACTACCAAAACTATATAAACCGACTATACTCTAAGATCCCCCTGCAGTGTCAACGTCAGGTGAAATGATGTTGAGACTGGAGCGTATGTCGGTGAAGGATGCATACAGGAGCCCCTTGGCGAAAATGTCAGCAAATTGCGCACTCGTTGGAACATGAAGAACACTGACCTCGCCAAGAGCCACTTTCTCACGAACAAAGTGGATATCAATCTCAATGTGTTTGGTGCGACGATGTTGAACATGATTGGATGCCATATAGACTGTAGAAATATTGTCATAGTAAACAATCGTGGCACATTTGATTGGTCGATGAAGCTCAACAAGAAGCTGACGTAACCACATCGCCTCGGCCACGGAATGAGCAACATACCTATATTTATCTTCTGCAGAGGACATGGAAACTGTAACCTGCCTTTTAGAAGACCAAGAAACAAGATTATCACCCAAATAAACACGATAGCCGGATGTAGATCATCGAGTATCTAGAAAACCTACCCAGCCTGCATTAGAATAAACTGCCAAGCTTGTTGGAGAGGAAGAGTTGATAAGAAGACCATGATTAATGGTTCCTTTGAGATACCGAAGTATTCTCTTGACGTGATAAAAATGAGGAATACGGGGATCATGCATGTATAAGCATGCTTGTTGAACAAAATATGATATGTCAGGACGAGTGAGAGTAGCATACTGGAGAGCATCGGTGATACTATGATAGAGAGTGGGTCAGAAACAGGATCCCTGTCGGCTTACAATTTGGCGCCGATGTCAGCCGGTGTACGACAAGGTTGACAGCCAGTCATACCTACACAAGATAGCAAATCAAGGAGATATTGATGTTGAGAGAGAAATAGTGTAGACGTCGTGCGAGAGGCAGTAATCCCAAGAAAGTGATGAAGAGGACCGAGATCAGTCATGGAAAATTCACGATTAAGAGAAGAGATAATATGGCGGAGAAAAGAATCAGAAGAGGCGGTGAGAATGATATCATCAATGTAAAGTAAAAGATATGCTATATGAATGGAGGAACGAAAAATAAAAAGGGAAGAATCAGATTTAGAAGGTGTAAAGCCTATGGTTTGAATAAAGGTGGCGAAGTGATGGAACCAGGCATGAGGAGCTTACTTAAGGCCATACAAAGATTTGTGAAGAAGACAAACAAGATTAGGAGAAGAGGGATGCTCAAAACCAGAAGGTTGCTGACAATAGATGGTTTCATTGACAGTGCCATGAAGAAAAGCAGTTTTAACGTCGAGTTGATGAATCGGCCAGGAAGAGCAGACAACAAGACTAAGAACAACACGAATTGTACTCAGTTTGACAATAGAAGAAAAAGTCTCATCAAAATCAACACCGTGTTGTCGGGAAAAACCACGACATACCCTGCGAGATTTATAACGCACAAGGGAGCATGATATTTATGGCGAAAAACCCATTTTCCAGAAATGATATTGTCACCGGGTGGTTTGGGAACGAGGGTTCTGATGTCTACTACGCAACTTTATTCTTGTAGACACGTGTTAGTCCTCCAAGCGCATAGTTTTGTAGGGCAGTAGCAATTTTCCCTCAAGTGGATGACCTAAGGTTTATCAATCCATGAGAGGTGTAGGATGAAGATGGTCTCTCTCAAACGACCCTGCAACCAAATACAAGAAATCTCTTGTGTACCCAACACACCCAATACAATGGCAAATTGTATAGGTGAACTAGTTCGGCGAAGAGATGGTGACAAAAGTGTAATATGGATGGTAGAAATATATTTTTATAATCTGAATAAATAAAAACAGCAAGGTAGAAAGTAGTAAACAGGCATAAAAACGGTATTGCAATGCTTGAAAATGAGGCCTAGGGTCCGTACTTTCACTAGTGCAACCTCTCAATGATGCTAATTAATATAATTGGATCATATAACCATCCCTCAAAGTGTGATGAAGAATCACTCCAAAGTTCCTATCTAGCGGAGAACATAAGAATAAATTGTTTGTAGGGTACGAAACCACCTCAGAGCAATTCTTTCCGTTCGATCTATTCAAGAGTTCGTACTAAAATAACACAAAGCTATTCTTTCCATTCGATCTATCCTAGAGTTTGTACTAAAATAACACTAAAGCAAATTCATATTCATAATACTCAATCCAACACAAAGAACTTCAAAGAGTGCCCCAAGCTTTCTACTAGAGAAACAAAAGACGACAACGTGCATCAACCCCTATGCATAGATTACCTCAATGTCACCACGGGAATCCGCAAGTTGAGTGCAAAAACACATATCAAGTGAATCAATATGATACCCCATTGTCACCACGAGTACTCATATGCAAGACATATATCAAGTGCTCTCAAATCCATAAAAGTATTCAATCCGATAACAACAAAATCTCAAAGGGAAAAACTCAATCCATCACAACAAAATAGAGAGGGGAAAACACCATATGATCTGACTGTATTAACAAAGCCTGCGATACATCAAGATTGTGACATCTCAAGAACACGAGAGAGAGAGAGAGAGAGAGAGAGATTAAACACATAGCTACTGGTACAAACCCTCAGCCCCGAGGGTGGAATACTCCCTCCTCATCGTGGTGGCCGCCAGGATGATGAAGATGGCCACCGGAGATGATTCCCTCCTCCGGTAGGGTGCAAGAACGGGGTCTAGATTGGTTTTCGGTGGCTACAGAGCCTTGCAGCGACGGAACTTCTGATCTAGGTTAACCCCCGATGGTATCTCTATTCATAGGATTTTTTGGCGTTTGTTTCACGCTAAGATAGGCCTCAAGGTGAGCACAACCCACCGGGGCAAGCCAGGCCCACCGGGAACACCCTCGTGGGTTGTTCCCTCCTCGTGGCTCTTCTGGCCCTCCCACAAAGCTTCAAGGGTCTCTTTTGTTCCAAAAAAAATCGTCAAAAAGTTTCAGCTCATTTGGAGAACTTCCATTTCTGCACAAAAAACAACACCACGGTAGTTTTGCTGAAAACAGTGTCAGTCCGGGTTAGTTCCATGCAAATCATACCAAAAACATATAAAATTGTTGTAAACATGGCATGAATACTTCATAAATTATAGATACGTTGGAGACGTATCATCATCCCCAAGCTTAATTCCTACTCGTCCTCGAGTAGGTAAATGATAAAAGAAATAATTTATGAAGTGTGAATGCTAGCAAAGTGCATAATTTTGATCAATGATAATTTCAATCACTTTTCCTTACATCATAACAACAACTCTTTCTCATAAAATTTATCATGATAAAGTAGAAATTTAAAACGGAATTTCTGTTGTGGAATGCTACCGATCATATTCATCATATACTCTTTTAGTTTGTAGCATGGACATTTGGACTTGAATGATTCAAAGTAATAGTCTATAATTTGACATGAGGACATCAATACACAAGCATATCACCAAGAAACCATGTCTTTCATAATATCAACGCAAAAATAAGTTATCCCTAGCCCATCATGCTCAATCATTGATCCATTCACGAAACACACTCACATATTAAATACACCCAATGCTCAAGTACGATCATAGTGCCCCCTAGTTAGTGCTTTATAAGAGAAGATGGAGACTCAAATTAAAAATAAAAATTGCATAAAGTAAAAGAAAGGCCCTTCCCGGAGGGAAGCAGGGATTTGTAGAGGTGCCAGAGCTCAAAGCGAAAAGTGAGAGATAAAAACATTTTGAGAGGCATACTGTTCCCACCAACGAAAACGACTTAGAGCTCCCAACACTTTCCATGCTAGATATATCATAGGCGGTTCCCAAACAGAAAATAAAGTTTATTCCTTTTTCCACCATACTTTCACTTTCCATGGCTAGCCGTATCCACGGGTGCCCTCCATACCAACACTTTCCAAGAAATTTTTTATTTGACAACATAAAGTAAATTCATTTTTTACTTCGGGACTGGGCATAATAACTTTGCCTTACTCTCGTGCAATGACAAGTGAATAAACACTAATCGTGAGAATAACACATCTAGCATGGAAAATATTGGCCACCCCTCACCGCCAAGCGAGTGGTACGAGTACACAAAAGAGAAATTTATTTTGAAAATTAGAGATGACACATACAAATTTGCTTAGAACGGAAAAAGAATACCACATATAGGTAGGTATGGTGGACTCATGTGGCAAAATTGGTTTAAAGGATTTTGGATGCACAAGTAGTGCTCATACTTAGTGCAAAATGAAGACTAGCAAAAGATTGAGAAGCGACCAACCAAGAAACGGATAATCTCATAGCGAGCATTGAGCATAAGTAACACCGACCACAAGTAGGATGTAATTTCATTGCACAACTATTAACTTTCATGCTTGCATTGGGAATCACAAACCTTAACCTCAGTATTCTTACTAAAGCATAATTACTCATCAACATGACTCACATATCACATCATCATATCTCAAAACTATTACAAGGAATCAAGTTTATTTTTTTCCAATGGTCTTCATGAAAGTTTTTATTATATCCTTACTGAGTATCTATCACTTTGGAACTAATTTTCATGTGTTGCTTTTGATAAGCTCAAACAAATATAAGTGAAGATCATGAGCATAATATTTCTTTCTCTCAAATTAATTTAAGTGAACCAAGAGAGAATTTCTTGAAAATTTTACTAACTCTCAAATAAATCTAAGTGAAGAAAGAGAGTATTTCTTCAAAAATACTAAAGCACACCATGCTCAAAAAGATATAAGTGAAGCACTAGAGCAATTCCATAGAAAAGAGCTTCGTTGACGGGATGTGAATGCCGCTTACTTAGCCTCCCTGGCAACTATTTGTGGACTCTATTTTATTCAAAAACTTTCAGATCTAAGTATTTTATTAAAACAGCAAGCAAAACGAAAATAAAATGGCATTCTAAGAATAGCAAACATCATGTGAAGAAGCAAAAACTTAGGCTCAACCGATACTAACCGATAATTGTTGAAGAAGAAAGGTGGGATGCCTACCGGTGCATCTCCAAGCTTAGATGCTTGAGACTTCTTGAAATATTATCTTGGGGTGCCTTGGGCATCCCCAAGCTTGAGATTTTGTGTCTCCTTAATTCCTCTCATATCACGGTTTTCCTAGATCTCAAAAGCTTCATCCACACAAAACTCAACAAGAACTCGTGAGATACGTTAGTAAGAACCAATGCAAAAACCTTATCATTCTCTACTGTAGCAAATCACTAAAATTATTATCCAACATTGCATACTAAGTGCCTCTGCATGTTTAATACTCCTATCCTCAAATAGAATCATTAAACAAGCAAACCTATGCAAACAATGCAAACATAACAGCAATCTGCCAAAACAGTACAGTCTGTAAAGAATGCAAGAGTATCAATACTTCCCTAACTCCAAAAGTTATGAAAATTTACCACACTGTAGAAACTTTATCAGAGCTTATTTTGCAAAAGGTTTCAACATCTTATCACATTCTTACTTTTCTAGGGAATTTTTGCAATATCTAAACTTTCTGTTTTCAAACAGCAATATATAGACTTGTAAGGTAAGCATGGTAAAGGCTATCCTTGACATTTTTTAGTGAAAATAAAGATGCAAAACATTATTATAAATAACATCAAGAAAATCCTAAAAAAATAAAATGATGCTCCAAGCAAAACACATATCATTTGACAAATGAAAACATAGCTCCAAGTGAGATTACCGATAATGTTGGAGACAAAAGAGGGGATGCCTTTCAGGGCATCTATCGGTGTCAAAATCGGCGGATCTCAGGTAGGGGGTCCCGATCTTGCGTCTAAGGCTAATGGTAACAGGAGGCAAGGGTCACGATGTTTTACCCAGGTTCGGGCCCTCTCGATGGAGGTAAAACCCTACTTCATGCTTGATTGATATTGATGATATGGGTATTACAAGAGTTGATCTACCACGAGATCGTAGAGGCTAAACCCTAGAAGCTAGCCTATGATGATTATGATTGTGATCTTGCCTCTAAGGACTAAACCCTCTAGTTTATATAGACACCGGAGAGGGCTAGGGTTTACATGGAGTCGGTTACAAAGAAGGAAATATAATATACGGATCGCCAAGCTCGCAAAGGAGAGTCCCATCAGGACACGGGACGGAGTCTTGAGTCTTGTATCTTCACGGTCCAACATTCTGGACAAAGTATATAGTCTGGCTGTCCGGATACCCCCTAATCTAGGACTCCCTCAGTAGCCCCTGAACCAGGCTTCAATGACGATGAGTCCGGCGTGCAGTTTGTCTTCGGCATTGCAAGGCGGGTTCCATCTCCGAATACTCCAAAGTAATTACCGAACACTTAGATCGTTCAGGATATGCAAGACGATCTTCACATACCACCATAGAGAGAATGATATTTCACAAGTGTAATCTGCTAACAACTTTAGACAAAGCGACATGACACTATGGTCGGGTCATTATTCGAACCGTTTTCCCACTACCAGCCACATCGCATGTTGCGAGGCGGTTTCCTCTACATGTCTTGCCGAAGCAGAGATCATGTCCCCTTATTACGGGATTCTCATCAACGCGGGTATGGGTAGCCCAACCGCACCGCTAATTGCGGCGAGTGGGGAACGAGCGGGTTCGACCAGGCAAGTTGGGAGGCGAAAAATGCTTTTACCGCCTCTATAAAGAGATAAGGTCTCTTCCTTTTCACCCATGCCTTTTCCTTCCGCTAGTCCATTCCCCTTTGCTCGAGCCCTAGCGCCCAAGCACTCTTCTTCTCCATCGAAGAGAGGTCCTCCGAAGATGTCCAGATCTAGAGCAGGAGGCAAATGGATGGCCTCTACCATCCAGGAGAGGGATATCAAAAAGCTCCGAGAGGCCGGGTACTTGGCCAAGAAAATCGGCCATCGTCTTCCACCGGTAGGACAGATCGTCCCCACTCCAAAGCCCCACGAGAGGGTCGTGTTTCTTCCTCATTTCGTCCGCGGGCTCGGGTTTCCCCTTCACCCATTTGTTCGCGGCGTCATGTATTATTACGGGATTGATTTTCACGATCTGTCTCCCAATTCTTTCCTTAACATTTCGACATTCATCGTCGTATGTGAGGCTTTTCTTCATATTTTGCCCCACTTTGGCTTATGGCTGAAAATCTTTAACGTGAAGCCCAAGGTGGTGAATGGCGAGCACGCCGAATGCGGCGGTGCCATGGTGAGCAAGATGCCCAAGGTCGTATGGCCGACGGGCGCCTTCAGTGATTCCGTCAAGGAGTGGCAGCAGCAGTGGTTCTGTATCACCAAACCACGTGGTAAAAAGTGGACCGCTGCTCCCGAATTCAGATTCGGAGCCCCACTACGGCTCACATCCTGGCCCGAGAAGGGCCTGAACTGGTCCTCATCTGATGAGTTGTCAGTGCTCCAAACGTGCATCCAGAGCATGGTCGATAAGGACGTCAAACTCGTCAACATAGTCCAGGTGATGTTAGTTCGCCTGGTTCTCCCTTGCCAGCGTCGAGCCTGCAATTTGTGGGAATACGACCCGGCCGAACACCAGACCCTACGGGAGCTCTATGGCTCCTCCCACAAGGACATCTGGAAGGTGCTCTTCAAGTCTGGCAAACCGTGGCCGGGCTCCGCCGAGGACCGCGGGTATCAACTATCCCGCTCTGCAAGTCCGGTAAGTTATTGTTGTGCTATGTCCATCTGTGTTTTAGCCGGCATATCCCGAGGGAGGCGCACTTATCATGCTTTCTACAAAAATCCCAGGAATGGACAAAAAGGGTGGAGCGGATACATTGTCCGGCCTCACTGCCGGAGGAACCGTCCGGACCTCTTCTGACGAAGATGCTGGTCCCAGCGCCTTACGAGGCGCCGAAGAAAGAGGCCTCCAAGAAGGTCAAGAAGACCCAGAGTGGCCTTTGTCGTCGTGATGCTTCGGACGCAAAATCCGAGGATTCCAGCGACTATCCTTCCTCCGAAGATGAAGAGGAGGAGGAAGAAGACGAGTCCCCCGCAGGGGCAGGGAAGAAAAGGACGACCTCCTTATCCCTGGAGGCCAAATCGCCAAACAGGGGGAAAGGTTCCCTCCCCAAGGCGTCGAGCACAGCTGCTGATAGCAGCCCGAAGTGGGATCCCAGGGCCCAGCCCCTGGTAAAGTCGTAAGTATACAAAACCCGCACACACCTACGTGCCCGAGGTCATTAGGATGTAGTAGTTTTAACTGTCGCCATATTTTGTACAGCCCGGCGAGGTCCCACGCCGGACAGTCCTCATCAGAGGATTCGCTGAGCTCAGATGCCCTGGCGAGCGAGACGCCTCCAGAGGCCCCTTCCCCGAAGCCTAGGCGCGACACCGAGGTGTCGTCTCAGCGGGACCTGGGCCAGGGGGGCATATCCCTGGGGCCGGACACACGGGAGCAGCGGCTCTCATGCGTGTCGATGGCGGGGGCGATCTTAGGTTCGGACCGCAGCCGGACATGGTCCTGGAGACCTTTAAAGCTCCAGGATCGGGAGGGCAGCCACCTTTGACGGGGGGAGGCTTGCCTACTCCGCCAGCGACCTCTGTCCAAGCAGAGCTTCCGGGCGGCCTATCGACAGCGCTAAGAAGCACGTCTATCGTCGATGAATATCGTGCCCTCATGGGTGCGGTGATTGAAAAGATTCAGTCTGCTGAGAGCGGACTGAATGAATCCTGGCTTAGTCTTATAAAGGGCTTTGAGGTATGTTTTTAAGAAACCTTTGGGAGATTGTCATAATATGAGTAGTAGCCCCTGATCCACTGTCCGGCAAAATAAAGCCGGACGGGGGATCAAATTTTGCTGTTTTGCAGGAGACTCAGTTAATGACGGGTATCCCTTTGTTTGAAAATAGGAGTCTGCAGAGACGACCGCCGCTCATAGTGCGGAGGTGTCCGGATTAAAGCATCGTCTGGAACGGGCCGAAGAGGAACTTGGCCGCGTGAAGAAGCAGTTGGAGGACAAGCAAGGTATGTCGATGTTGGGGAACGTAGTAATTTCAAAAAAATTCGTACGCACACGCAAGATCATGGTGATGCATAGCAACGAGAGGGGAGAGTGTTGTCCACGTACCCTCGTAGACCGTAAGCGGAAGCGTTATGACAACGCGGTTGATGTAGCCGTACGTCTTCACGATCCGACCGATCCGAGTACCGAACGTACGACACCTCCGAGTTCAGCACACGTTTAGCTCGATGACGATCCCCGGACTCTGATCCAGCAGGGTGTCGGGGATGAGTTCCGTCAGCACGACGGTGTGGTGACGATGATGATGTTCTACCGACGCAGGGCTTCGCCTAAGCACCGCAACAATATGAACGAGGTGGAATATGGTGGAGGGGGGCACCGCACACGGTTAAGGAACGATCACGAAGATCAACTTGTGTTGTCCCTAGAGGTGCCCCCCTGCCCCCGTATATAAAGGAGCAAGGGGGAGGGGGCGGCCGGCCAAGGGAGGGCGCGCCAGGGAGGAGTCCTACTCCCACTGGGAGTAGGACTCCCTCCTTTCCTAGTCCAACTAGGAGAGGGGAAGGAAGGGAAAGAGAAGGAGAAGGAAGGAGAGGGACGAAAAAGAGGAAAGGGGGCCGGACCCCTAGTCCAATTCGGTTTGGGCTAGGGGGGCCGCGCGCCCTGCCTCCTCTCTTCCACCACTTGGCCCATGAGGCCCATTGCTTCTTCCTCGTATTCCCGTAACTCCCCGGTACCCCCGAAAATAACCGAATCACTCGGAACCCTTCCGATGTCCGAATATAGTGGTTCAGTATATCGATCTTTATGTCTCGACCATTTTGAGACTCCTCGTCATGTCCCCGATCTCATCCGGGACTCCGAACTCCTTCGGTACATCAAAACACATAAACTCATAATAAAATTGTCATCGAAACCTTAAGCGTGCGGATCCTACGGGTTCGAGAACTATGTAGACATGAACGAGACACGTTTCCGGTCAATAACCAATAGCGGAACCTGGATGCTCATATTGGCTCCTACATATTCTACGAAGATCTTTATCGGTCAAACCGCATAGAACATACTTGTTCCCTTTGTCATCGGTATGTTACTTGCCCGAGATTCGATCGTCGGTATCTCAATACCTAGTTCAATCTCGTTACCGGCAAGTCTCTTTACTCGTTATGTAATGCATCATCCCGCAACTAACTCATTAGCTACATTGCATGCAAGGCTTATAGTGATGTGCATTACCGAGAGGGCCCAGAGATACATCTCCGACAATCGGAGTGAAAAATCCTAATCTCGAAATACGCCAACTCAACATGTACCTTCGGAGACACCTGTAGAGCTCCTTTATAATCACCCAATTACGTTGTGACGTTTTCTAGCACACAAAGTGTTCCTCCGGGAAACGGGAGTTGCATAATCTCATAGTCATAGGAACATGTATAAGTCATGAAGAAAGCAATAGCAACATACTAAACGATCAAGTGCTAAGCTAACGGAATGGGTCAAGTCAATCATATCATTCTCCTAATGATGTGATCCCGTTAATCAAATGATAACTCATGTCTATGGTTAGGAAACTTAACCATCTTTGATTAACGAGCTAGTCAAGTAGAGGCATACTAGTGACACTATGTTTGTCTATGTATTCACACATGTATTATGTTTCCGGTTAATACAATTCTAGCATTAATAATAAACATTTATCATGAAATAAGGAAATAAATAATAACTTTATTATTGCCTCTAGGGCATATTTCCTTCAGTCTCCCACTTGCACTAGAGTCAATAATCTAGTTCACATCGCCATGTGATTTAACACCAATATTCACATCTGTATGTGATTAATACCCATAGTTCACATCGTCATGTGATCAAAACCCAAAGGGTTTATTAGAGTTAATAATCTAGTTCACATCGCTATATGATTAACACCCAAAGAGTACTAAGGTATGATCATGTTTTGCTCGTGAGAGAAGTTTAGTCTCTGGGTCTGTCACATTCAGAGCCTTATGTATTTTGCAAATATTCTATGTCTACAATGCTCTGCACGGAGCTACTCTAGCTAATTGCTCCCACTTTCAATATGTATCCAGATTAAGACTTAGAGTCATCTGGATCAGTGCCAAAACTTGTATCGACGTAACCCTTTACGATGAACCTTTTGTCACCTCCATAATTGAGAAACATATCCTTATTCCACTAAGGATAATTTTGACCAATGTCCAGTGATCTACTTCTAGATCACTATTGTACTCCCTTGCCAAACCAGGGCAGAGTATACAATAGGTCTGGTCCATAGCATGGCATACTTTTATAGAACCTATGACTGATGCATAGGGAATGACTTTTCATTCTCTTTCTATTTTCTGCCGTGGTCGGGATTTGAGTCTTACTCAATTTCACACCTTTGCAACACAGACAAGAACTCTTTCTTTGATTGTTCCATTTTGAACTATTTCAAAATCTTGATAAGGTATGTACTTATTGAAAACTTTATCAAGCGTCTTGATCTATCTCAATAGATCTTGATGCTCAACATGTAAGTAGCTTTACTAAGGTCTTTCTTTTAAAGAACTCCTTACAAATACTCCTTTATGCTTTCCAGAAAAATTCTACATCATTTCTGATCAACAACATATATTTATCAGAAAGGCGGTAGTGCTCCCACTCACTTTATTGTAAATACAGGCTTCACCGCAAGTCTGTATAAAACTATATGCTTTGATCAACTTATCAAAGCATATATTCCAACTCTGAGATGCTTGCACCAGTCCATAGATGGATCGCTGGAGCTTGCACATTTTGTTAGCACCTTTAGGATTGACAAAACCTTCTGGTTGCATCATATACGACTCTTCTTTAAGAAAACCATTAAGGAATGAAGTTTTGACATCCATTTGCCAGATTTCATAAAATGTGGCAATTGCTAACATGATTCGGACAGACTTAATCATCGCTACAGTTGAGAAAATCTCATTGTAGTCAACACCTTGAACTTGTCAAAAACCTTTTTGCGACAAGTCGAGCTTTGTAGATAGTAACACTATTATCAACGTCCGTCTTCCTCTTGAAGATCCATTTATTTTCTATGGTTTGCCGATCGGGCAAGTCCACCAAAGTCCACACTTTGTTCTCATACATGGATCCTATCTTAGATTTCATGGCCTCCAGCCATTTTGCGGAATCTGGGCTCTTCACCGCTTCCTCATAGTTCGTAGGTTTATCATGATCTAGTAACATGACTTTCAGAACAGGATTACCATACCACTCTGGTGCGGACCGTACTCTGGAAGACCTACGAGGTTTTGTAGTAACTTGATCTGAAGTTTCATGATCATCATCATTAGCTTCCTCACTAATTGGTGTAGGAATCACTCGAACTGATTTCAGTGATGAACTATTTTCCAATTCGGGAGAAGGTACAATTACCTCATCAAGTTTTAGTTTCCTCCCACTCACTTCTTTCGAGAGAAACTCCTTCTATAGAAAGGATCCATTTTTAGCAACGAATAATCTTGCCTTCGGATCTGTGATAGAAGGTGTACCCAACAGTTTCCTTTGGGTATTCTATGAAGACACACTTCTCCAATTTGAGTTTGAGCTTATCAAGATGAAACTTTTCACATAAGCATCACAGCCCCAAACTTTAAGAAATGACAACTTGGGTTTCTTGCTAAACCACAGTTCATATGGTGTCGTCTCAACGGATTTAGATGGTGCCCTTTTTAACGTGAATGCAGCTGTCTCTAATGCATAACCCCAAAACAATAGTGGTAAATCAGTAAGAGACATCATAGATCGCAACATATCCAATAAAGTGCGGTTACGACGTTCGAACACACCATAACGTTGTAGTGTTCCAGGTGGCATGAGTTTGTGAAACTATTCCACATTGTTTTAATTGAAGACCAAACTCGTAACTCAAATACTCGTCTCCGCGATCAGATCGCAGAAACTTTATTTTCTTGTTACGAAGATTTTCCACTTCACTCTGAAATTCTTTGAACTTTTCAAATATTTCAAACTTATGTTTCATCAAGAAGATATACTCATATCTGCTCAAATCATCTGTGAAGGTCAGAAAATAACGATACCTGCCACGATCAACACTCATTGGACCGTATACATCGGTATGTATTATTTCCAACAAGTCAGTAGCTCGTTCCATTGTTCCGGGGAACGGAGTTTTAGTCATCTTGCCCAAAAGGCACGGTTCCCAAGCATCAAATGATTCATAACCAAGTGATTCTGAAAATCCATCTTTATGGAGTTTCTTCATGCGCTTTACACCGATATGACCCAAACAGCAGTGCCACAAATAAGTTGCACTATCATTATTAACTTTGCATCTTTTGGCATCAATATTATGAATATGTGTATCACTATGATTGAGATCCAACAAACTATTTTCATTGAGTGTATCACCATTGAAGGTTTTATTCATTTAAACAGAACAACAATTATTCTCTGACTTTAAATGAATAACTGTATTGCAATAAACATGATCAAATCATATTCATGCTCAACGCAAACGCCAAATAACATTTATTTAGGTTTAACACTAATCCCGAAAGTATAGGGAGTGTGCGATGATGATCATATCAATCTTGGAACTACTTCCAACACTCATCGTCACTTCCCCTTCAACTAGTCTCTTTTTATTCTGTAACTCCTGTTTCGAGTTACTAATCTTAGCAGCCGAACAAGTATCAAATACTCAGGGGCTACTATAAACACTAGTAAGGCACACATCAATAACCTGTATATCAAATATACCCTTGTTCACTTTGCCATCCTTCTTGTCCACCAAATATTCAGGGCATTTCCGCTGCGAGTGACCATTTCCTTTGCAGTGTAAGCACTTAGTTTCAGGCTTTGGTCCAGCTTTGGTCTTCTTCACGGGAGTGACAACTTGTTTGCCATTCTACTCGAAGTTTCCCTTTCTTTTCCTTTGCCCTTTTCTTGAAACTAGTGGTCTTGTCAATCATCAACACTTGATGCTCTTTCTTGATTTCTACCTTCGTCGATTTCAACATCACAAAGAGCTCGGGAATTGTTTTCGTCATCCCTTGCATACTATAGTTCATCACGAAGTTCTAGTAACTTAGTGATGGTGACTAGAGAATTCTGTCAATCACTATCTTATCTGGAAGATTAACTCCCACTTGATTCAAGCGATTGAAGTACCCAGACAATCTGAGCACAGGCTCACTAGTTGAGCGATTCTCCTCCATCTTTTAGCTATAGAACTTGTTGGAGACTTCATATCTCTCAACTCGGGTATTTGCTTGAAATATTAACTTCAATTCCTGGAACATCTCATATGGTCCATGATGTTCAAAACATCTTTGAAGTTCCGATTCTAAGCTGTTAAGCATGGTGCACTAAACTATCAAGTAGTCATCATATTGAGCTAGAACAAACGTTCATAACGTCTGCATCTGCTCCTGCAATAGGTTTGTCACCTAGCGGTGCATCAAGGACATAATTCTTCTATGCAGCAATGAGGATAAACCTCAGATCACGGATCCAATCCGCATCATTGCTACTAACATCTTTCAACACAATTTTCTCTAGGAACATATCAAAAATAAACATAAAAGCAACAACGCGAGCTATTGATCTACCACATAATTTGCAAAATACTACCAGGACTAAGTTCATGATTAATTTAAGTTCAATTAATCATATTACTTAAGAACTCCCACTTAGACAGACATCTCTCTAGTCATCTAAGTGATCACGTGATCCAAATCAACTAAACCATGTCCGATCATCACATGAGATGGAGTAGTTTTCAATGGTGAACATCACTATGTTGATCATATCTACTATATGATTCACGCTCGACCTTTCGGTCTCCGTGCTCCGAGGCCATATCTGTATATGCTAGGCTTGTCAAGTTTAACCTGAGTATTCCGCGTGTGCAACTGTTTTGCACCCGTTGTATTTGAACGTAGAGCCTATCACACCCGATCATCACGTGGTGTCTAACTTCCGCAACGGTGCATACTCAGGGAGAACACTTCTTGATAATTAGCGAGAGATCATCTTAAAATGCTACCGTCAATCAAAGCAAGATAAGATGCATAAAGGATAAACATCACATGCAATCAATATAAGTGATATGATATGGCCATCATCATCTTGTGCTTGTGATCTCCATCTCCGAAGCACCGTCGTGATCACCATCGTCACCAGCGCGACACCTTGATCTCCATCGTAGCATCGTTGTCGTTATGCCATCTATTGCTTCTACGACTATCGCTACCGCTTAGTGATATAGTAAAGCAATTACAGGGCGTTTGCATTTCATACAATAAAACAACAACCATATGGCTCCTGCCAGTTGCTGATAACTCAGTTACAAAACATGATCATCTCATACAATAAAATATAGCATCACGTCTTGACCATATCACATCACAACATGCCCTGCAAAAACAAGTTAGACTTCCTCTACTTTGTTGTTGCAAATTTTACGTGGCTGCTACAGGCTGAGCAAGAACCGTTCTTACCTACGCATCAAAACCACAACGATAGTTCGTCAAGTTAGTGCTGTTTTAACCTTCGCAAGGACCGGGCATAGCCACACTCGGTTCAACTAAAGTTGGAGAAACAGACACCCGCTATTCACCTATGTGCAAAGCACGGCGGTAAAACCAGTCTCGCGTAAGCGTACGCGTAATGTCGGTCCGGGCCGCTTCATCCAATAATACCGCTGAACCAAAGTATGACATGCCGGTAAGCAGTATGACTTGTATCGCCCACAACTCACTTGTGTTCTACTCGTGCATATGACATCTACGCATAAAACCAGGCTCGGATACCACTGTTGGGGAACGTAGTAATTTGAAAAAATTTCCTACGCACACGCAAGATCATGGTGATGCATAGCAATGAGAGGGGAGAGTGTTGTCCACGTACCCTCATAGACCGTAAGCGGAAGCGTTATGACAACGTGGTTGATGTAGTCGTACGTCTTCACGATCCGACCGATCCGAGTACCAAACGTACGGCACCTCCGAGTTCAGCACACGTTCAGCTCGATGACGATCCCCGGACTCTGATCCAGCAGGGTGTCGGGGATGAGTTCCGTCAGCACGACGGTGTGGTGACGATGATGATGTTCTACCGACGCAGGGCTTCGCCTAAGCACCTCAACGATATGACCGAGGTGGAATATGGTGGAGGGGGGCATCGCACACGGTTAAGGAACGATCACGAAGATCAACTTGTGTTGTCCCGAGAGGTGCCCCTGCCCCCGTATATAAAGGAGCAAGGGGGAGGGGCGGCCGGCCAAGGGAGGGCGCGCCAGGGAGGATTCCTACTCCCACCGGGAGTAGGACTCCCTCCTTTCCTAGTCCAACTAGGAGAGGGGAAGGAAGGGAAAGAGAAGGAGAAGGAAGGAGAGGGAGGAAAAAGAGGAAAGGGGGGCCGACCCCCTAGTCCAATTCGGTTTGGGCTAGGGGGGCCGCGCGCCCTGCCTCCTCTCTTCCACCACTTGGCCCATGAGGCCCATTGCTTCTTCCTCGTATTCCCATAACTCCCCGGTACCCCCGTAAATACCCGAATCACTCGGAACCCTTCCGATGTCCGAATATAGTCGTCCAATATATCGATCTTTACGTCTCGACCATTTCGAGACTCCTCGTCATGTCCCCGATCTCATCCGGGACTCCGAACTCCTTCAGTACATCAAAACTCATAAACTCATAATAAAACTGTCATCGAAACCTTAAGCGTGCGGACCCTACGGGTTCGAGAACTATATAGACATGACCGAGACACGTTTCCGGTCAATAACCAATAGCGGAACCTGGATGCTCATATTGGCTCCTATATATTCTAGGAAGATCTTTATCGGTCAAACCGCATAACAACATACGTTGTTCCCTTTGTCATCGGTATGTTACTTGCCCGAGATTCGATCGTCGGTATCTCAATACCTAGTTCAATCTCGTTACCGACAAGTCTCTTTACTCGTTATGTAATGCACCATCCCGCGACTAACTCATTAGCTACATTGCTTGCAAGGCTTATAGTGATGTGCGTTACCGAGAGGTGCCAGAGATACCTCTCCAACAATCGGAGTGACAAATCCTAATCTCGAAATACGCCAACTCAACATGTACCTTCGGAGACACCTGTAGAGCTCCTTTATAATCACCCAGTTACGTTGTGATGGTTGGTAGCACACAAAGTATTCCTCTGGTAAACGGGAGTTGCATAATCCCATAGTCATAGGAACATGTATAAGTCATGAAGAAAGCAATAGCAACATACTAAACGATCAAGTGCTAAGCTAACGGAATGGGTCAAGTCAATCATATCATTCTCCTAATGATGTGATCCCGTTAATCAAATGACAACTCATGTCTATGGTTAGGAAACTTAATCATCTTTGATTAACGAGCTAGTCAAGTAGAGGCATACTAGTGACACTATGTTTGTCTATGTATTCACACATGTATTATGTTTCCGGTTAATACAATTCTAGCATGAATAATAAACATTTATCATGAAATAAGGAAATAAATAATAACTTTATTATTGCCTCTAGGGCATATTTCCTTCAGTCGAAACCTTGTGCTAAGTTTAGCACGAATTAGAAGTTGTGCCTGACGAAAATCTTTGTATTGTATGCTCTAGGGGCGAGTGCCGAAATTGAGGCACTGAAGAAGGCTATGGCCGAAGCCGACAATAACACCGTTGCCGAACAGGCTCTTCGTGAGAAGCACGAGGCTAGGGTCATTGAAGCTGAGCGAGAGCTCCAGGAGGCCGTGAAGAAAAGCGAGGCCTTGGAGCAGAGTCTGGCAGGGAAAAATCCAAACTCGCCCAAGCTCTCCAAGCCGCGGAGGATGCTCAAGAAGAAGCCCGAGGTGCTCTGAAGGACATTCAGGAGGCCCGGAAGGTTGCGGTTGGTAAGGCCTTTTGTACTCAAGGCCATTTTTGTATAGCAATGGGAGGAACTCTAATCGACAAGCTGAATTCTTGTTTCTCCAGGGGCGTTCACAGATCTGCCACGCAACATATCAGATGGTGCCAAATTCTACCGGACTGAGGAGAAGATATCTGCGGAGAAGCATTTCTGGTCGCAGTATTTGGTGCCGAATTATCCGGTGCCCTTTATCGATCAACTGAAGCAGCTGGTCGAACTGCACCAGGCGGCCGAACTAGCCATGAAGGACTTGGTTGTCCGGCTGTGGCCCACGGAGCCAATTCCAAGCAGTTACTTTAGACTCGTGAAGCGGATTGTTGGCGCTTGCCCTCGGGTTGATGTCATTCAGCGATCAGTCTGCATAGAGGGTGCACGCATGGCGTTTGCCCGTGCGAAGGTGCATTGGGGGAAGCTTGATGCTGAGAAGCTGATGACTGAGGGACCGCCGGAGGGTAAGGAGCATCACAAGCCCGAGATATACTATGAAGGTGTCCTGAAAGGAGCCCGCCTTGTGGTGGATCAGTGTACCAAAGACACTATATTTCCCTGAAGGCAGTCGTGCCATTCTTTGTAATGCGGGATAATGGCATTGTTATTATTTATTGCCTGTTTATTTGAACGTTTGTTCTTCCTATGCGGCTGTTTAGTGTATATAAATCCCGAGAGTTGGCCAGTCATCGGCTTCTGCCCCAACGTAAAAAGTACGGGGGTGTTCGGGACATACTTGAACACTCTTTTTCCCATTGTTGGGTCCTTTTAAGGAGGTATTCCTCACCACGAACCAGGCAATCAGACTATAGGGCTTTATCACTCTCACTTAGCCATAGGAATTCGAGTATGGTGGGCGCAACCCCTGGTGTTCGGAAGACCGTACTGGGGGCTCTATCGGTGCCTGATCGGAAGACCGATCCGTCGCACTTTGCATGTATAATGGAATTATGCGGAATAAATCTTTAAAGATTTGACAACCTCTCGAACAGCTGACCAGCTCTCGCTGTATCGTGACAGTCAGTTTTTGGCTTTCTCTACTGAGGTGCTCGTCCGAAAGAACCGGACAGAATCGCAGTAGTTCTCCCAGCGCTACCTTAGCCGATGGAGCGGAACGTAAGGTACCAAAACATGGGAGCCGGGCAAACCCAACTAATGACCCAAGACATGATTCAGAGCTGGTTGCATATAGTGCTATAAGTTCGGGGTGCCGAGCGACCGAAAAGGTGGTCGGACTTTGTTGCCGTACTATGAAGCCCCTGGCATAATGGGGCATAACACAAGGCGTGGGTGCCATTTGTGAAAAAAGGGGCGTCCATGAGGAACGACGGCCGGTAAGGGTTATTTAACTCTACGCATTGTAGTAGAGTGGTATGCATATGAGTACGGTTTATGCTTATGAAAAGAAGTGTTTTTGGCGGAACCTGTCGTGGCCGGACTGGAGGAGGCTGTGCGTGGATCTGAGGTGTATCCGGACTGCCTCCTTTTAGGAGGAGTTTGCTTATGTCCTCCTGCCTTGTGCGTCCGAGCTGATTCCACGTCGCCAATCCTGTTCTGCGCCAAAGTTAGTCTGTAAAGACGAATGCTTAAAGGCAGCTGCATGTCCTGTGGTTGAACCGCGGGTGCCTGATCAGAGCCTGGCTGAACCAGGCTATCATGCCATAAAGTGGCTCGGACTCCTCAGTTGGTGTCCTGGTACTTGGCTACCGAATCAAAATTTGATAAATAGGCATGACTCGCTATTCCAGGAGCGGTATGATTTCCACTCTGAGGGTGGGGTTCGGCCTTGCCCATAATTGTGACTATGTCACGCGGGACTGGCCTAATGTTGTACCCCGTTGGATCTAGCCAACGTGGTTCGTCCTGGTAGAATGTTGTAATTACTGTATAAGGGGACAGTGCCAAAGACTTATTCTTCGGCATGGTATTTGTTTGGTGATCCGAAGACAACCATTAGTATGGTGGGCCAGTTAAAACTTGGCCTTTGCACCTGGCATCTTTGAGGAGATGTTATTGGTAGTTTTATGCCCGTGGGGGCTCGTGTGAGGTGGATGCCCCAAACTATTGGGTAGATAGTGAGTGCAATAAAATTGCTATGGCTGATGTTGTTCGGACGGTCGATGTGATCAGAGACGATTAGCCATTTTGTTTTGTACTGTGGAGGATCTTCCTTTGACCTCACCATGTTTGATCGGTCTTGCGTTGTTTGAAACCTCCCTTCATTATTTCTGGCGCGTGACCGGCCATTTTGTTTTGAGGGTCCGGCATTCTCTATTGGTATGCTTGGCCGCCTTTCTGGGGGTACCATGAATTTCGCATGGTTGATCGAGTATGCTGCTTGGGCCAGGTGGGCTTGAGCTGTTCTTTTTCTGCTGACCGGACTAGGAGCCGCTGAATTCGGCACCAACTTCTCTAGCTTGACGTTTATGACGATTGCGCCGAGGCTTGAGGATGCTGCCTCGTGTTTCCTGCGTATTGTCCTGGACCGTGGTGGTATATTGGCGTCGGGGTATGTGCCTTAGGTTCTCCTTCTTAGGTTGAGGTAGCAAATTGTGTCGTGTGTGCCCTTTGTCGGGGTGGTCGAGTCCATTTTCCTTGGTGGCCAGGACCTTGGTGCATCTGTTAGTGAGCAAATCTTGGTCAGCTTTGAGCTGTTGTTGCTTCTTTTGCAGGCTCCTCGTAGTGGCTATAAGCCGTCTCTTAAAGCGAACTTGTTCCGTGGGGTCCTCAGGTACGCCGAATTCATCATCGCTGAGGCTCACCTTGTCTTCGGAGGGGGGCATGTAGTTATCCCTCTCCAAATATCCCTTTGTTGCCAGTCCGGCCTGCTCGAAGGCAGGCTGATCAGGATTGTATTCATCTTCGGCACCATCTGGACTGTTCTTGACTGCCGTGCTGGTAGTGTTGTGGCGGGGCTTGGGGCGGTGCTGATGACGTTCATGCTTTTCTTCCTTCCTTGAGGGGTTATCCTCCATTGCCTCATCGCCGTTGGTTTCTTTCGGAGTGTCCACCATATATATATATCATATGAGGAGGTGGCTATCCACCGCCCCGTGGGCGGTGGTTCCTATTCCTCTCCTGCATCGTTGTCTATACCGTCGATGTCTTCAGAGTCAAAGTCAAGCACGTCGGTTAAATCATCGACCGTGGCAATGAAGTGGGTGGCGGGTGGGCAACGAATTCCTTCGTCGCATACTTCCCACTCGAGCCGGACATAGTTCGGCCGAGAGTCTCCTGACAAAGAGAGAGATTTTAACGAGTTCAGCATGTCGCCAAAGGGCGAGTGCTGGAGGATATCCGTAGCGGTGAACTCCATTACCAGAGCCCAACCAGGTTCGGCGGGTTCGGAGGTGCGCGGACTGGAACCTACAGCCGGATACAAGTCTGGGGGTCCGGTGTCACAGGCTTCCTTGGGGGTGAAGTCTGTGTTCGGCTCTACCGCCGATGAGTGTGCGGCCTTAGGGGCGGGGTCCATCCACCCATCCTTGGGCGACGCAATCTGCCCCGGATTTAGGTCCGGGGCTTCTGCAGGGGCGATATCCCGAGCATTGTCCGACATCAGGTCTAAGCCATGCTCACCATGACTGTCCGGCGCTCCTGGTGCAGGCCCGAACCCATTGAAGATCAAGTCTCCGCTGATATCGGCCGTATAGTTCGAGTTTCCGAACCTGACCTGGTGGCCAGGGGCGTAGCTGCCGATCTGCTCCAGATGGCCAAGTGAATTGGCCCGTAGTACGAAGCCGCCGAACACGAAGATTTGTCCGGGAAGAAAAGTCTCACCCTGGACCATGTTGTTGTTGATCGAAGGAGCCATCAAGCCTCGCAGCGACGGCACAGAGGAACTCTCAATGAAAGCACCAATGTCAGTGTCAAAACCGGCGGATCTCGGGTAGGGGGTCCCGATCTGTTCGTCTAAGGCTAATGGGAGGCAAGGGACACGATGTTTTACCCAGGTTCGGGCCCTCTCGATGGAGGTAAAACCCTACTTCCTGCTTGATTGAATTGATGATTTGGGTATTACAAGAGGTTATCTACCACAAGATCGTAGAGGCTAAACCCTAGAAGCTAGCCTGTGATGATTATGATTGTGATCGTCCCTCTAAGGACTAAACCCTCCGGTTTATATAGACACCAGAGAGGGCTAGGGTTTACATGGAGTCGGTTACAAAGAAGGAAATATAATATCCGGATTGCCAAGCTTGTCTTCCATGCAAAGGAGAGTCCCATCCGGACACGGTACGGAGTCTTGAGTCTTGTATCTTCACGGTCCAACAGTCCGACCAAGGTATATAGTCCGGCTGTCCGGATACCCCCTAATCCAGGACTCCCTCAGCATCCCCAAGCTTAGTTGCTTGGATCTTCCTTGAATATTACCTTGGGGTGCCTTGGGAATCCCCAAGCTTAGGGTTTTGTCACTCCTTATTCTCCTCATATCGACATCTCACCCAAAACTTGAAAACTTCAATCACACAAAACTTAATGGAACTTTGTGAGATCGGTTAGTATGATAAAGAGCAAACCATTTCACTTTTGGTACTATCAAAGACAAGATTCATAATTGTTCTCACACAATGCCTACTTTAGCATATCATTTCCACAATTTATATTGAGCAATATAAGCCATGGAAACTAGAAAACAAGCAAACTATGCATAGAAAACAGAACCTGTCAAAAACAGAACAGTCTGTAGTAATCTGTACTCCAACCATACTTCTGCTACTCCAAAATTCTGAAAAATCAAGAAAACCTGGGAAATTTGCCTATTAACCTTCTGCAAAAAGAATCAGTATTTTATCACCCTTCTATTAAAAATGAGAATTATTTTCCTGCGTGCAAAAGTTTCTGTTTTTCAGCAAGATCAAATCAACTATCACCATAGACCATCCCAAAGGCTTTACTTGGCACTTTATTTAAACAAAAGCAATAAAACATGATTACTACAGTAGACTAATCATGTGAACACACAAAAACAGTAGGTAAAATTGTTGGGTTGTCTCCCAACAAACGCTTTTCTTTAATACCTTTTAGCTTGGCATGCTGATTTCAATGATGCTTGCATAAAAGATAAGAATTGAAACATAAAGAGAGCATCATGAAGCACATGGCAAGCACATTTAAGTCTAACCCACTTCCTATGCATAGTGATTTTTTGATTAAACAATTTATGGGAACAAGAATCAACTAGCATAGGAAGGCTAAACATCAAGATTTTTCAACACATAGAGAGGAAAGTTGATATTAATGCAATTCCTACAAGCATAAGTTCCTCCCCCATAATAATTTTCAGTAGCATCACGAAGAAATTCGACAATATAACCATCACATAAAGCATTCTTTTCATGACACAAAATCATAGAAAACTTATTACTCTCCACATAAGCAAATTTCTTCTCATCAATAGTAGTGGGAGCAAACTCAACAAAATAACTATCATGAGAGTGAAAATTAAAATCATGATGACTAGTTTCATGGTTATCACTATTCTTTATATCATACATGTCATCATCATAATCATCATAGATATCAACTTTGTTATCATAGTCAATTGAAGCCTCATCCAAAATGGTGGATTCATCACTAAATAAAGTCACGACCTCTCCAAATCCCCTTTCATCATTATAATCATCATAAATAGGAGGCATGCAATCATTATAACAAATTTGCACATCAAATCTTGGGGGACTAAAAATATCATCTTCATCAAACATAGCATCCCCAAGCTTATGGCTTTGCATATCGTTAGCATCATGGATATTCAAAGAGTTCATACCAACAATATTGTAATCATGCTCATGATTCAAAGATTTTTTGGCAAACATTTTATTAACTTCCTCTTCTAACACTTGAGCACAATTTTCCTTTCCATCATTTTCATGAAATACATTATAAAGATGAATAATATGATACAACCTCAATTCCATTTTTTATAGTTTTCTTTTTATAAACCAAACTAGTGATAAAACAAGAAACTAAAAGATTTGTTTGCAAGATCTAAAGATATACCTTCAAGCACTCACCTCCCCGGCAACGGCGCCAGAAAAGAGCTTGATGTCTACTACGCAACTTTATTGTTGTAGACACGTGTTGGGCCTCCAAGCGCAGAGTTTTGTAGGACAGTAGCAATTTTCCCTCAAGTGGATGACCTAAGGTTTATCAATCCGTGAGAGGTGGATGAAGATGGTCTCTCCCAAATGACCCTGCAACCAAATACAAGAAATCTCTTGTGTCCCCAACACACCCAATACAATGGCAAATTGTATAGGTGCACTAGTTAGACGAAGAGATGGTGATAAAAGTGTAATATGGATGGTAGAAATATATTTTTATAATCTAAATAAATAAAAACAGCAAGGTAGAAGTAGTAAACGGGCAGAAAACGGTATTGCAATGCTTGAAAATGAGGCCTAGGGTCCGTACTTTCACTAGTGCAACCTCTCAGCAATGCTAATACAATTGGATCATATAACCATGCCTCAAAGTGTGATGAAGAATCACTCCAAAGTTCCTATCTAGCGGAGAACATAAGAATAAATTGTTTGTAGGGTACGAAACCACCTCAAAGCTATTCTTTCCATTCAATCTATTCAAGAGTTCGTACTAAAATAGCACAAAGCTTTTCTTCCCGTTCGATCTATCCTAGAGTTCGTACTAAAATAACACCAAAGCAAATTCATATTCATAATACTCAATCCAACACAAAGAACTTCAAAGAGTGCCCCAAGATTTCTACCAGAGAAACAAAAGACGAGAACGTGCATCAACCCCTATGCATAGATTACCGTGATGTCACCGCGGGAATCCGCAATTTGAGTACCAAAACACATATCAAGTGAATCAATATGATACCCCATTGTCACCATGAGTATCATATGCAAGACATGTGCTCTCAAATCCATAAAAGTATTCAATCCGATAACAAAGAAATCTCAAAGGGAAAAACTCAATTCATGACAACAAAATAGAGAGGGGAAAACACCATATGATCCGACTATATTAACAAAGCCCGCGATACATCAAGATTGTGACATCTCAAGAACACAAGAGATAGAGAGAGAGAGAGAGAGGGAGAGAGAGAGAGATTGAACACATAGCTACTGTTACAAACCCTCAGCCCGGAGGGTGGACTACTCCCTCCTCATCATGGTGGCCGCCGGGATGATGAAGATGGCCACTGGAGATGATTCCCCCCTTCGGTAGGGTGCTGGAACAGGGTCTAGATTGGTTTTTGGTGGCTACAGAGCCTTGCGGCAGTGGAACTTCTGACCTAGGTTAACCCCCGATGGTTTCTCTATTTATAGGATTTTTGGCGTTGGTTTCACGCTAATATGGGCCTCGAGGTGAGCACAACCCACCGGGGCAAGCCAGGCCCACCAGACGCGCCCTAGTGGGTTGTGCCCTTCTCGTGGCTCTTCTGGCCCTCCAACGAAGCTTCAGCGGTCTCTTTTGTTCCAAAAAAAATCGTCAAAAAGTTTTAGTTCATTTGGAGAACTTTCATTTCTGCACAAAAAACACCACCACGGTAGTTCTGCTGAAAACAGTGTCAGTCCGGGTTAGTTCCATGCAAATCATACCAAAACCATATAAAATTGTTGTAAACATGGCATGAATACTTCATAAATTATAGATACGTTGGAGACGTATCAGGTCCACGTGTTGTTTTGCTGAAGGGCATCAAACTTATTACGCATAGCAGAACACCAAAGAGAATCAAGAAGAGTGCGTTTATAAGATGTTGGAATAGGAGAGACAGTTGGTGTGAACGTGAGATTAAGGCGACGTGTAGGAAGATGAAAATCGTGCTTACCACGAGTGCACATGACGTGGTCATTGGTGGGGGTTAGGATAGGAACATCATTAGGTGGAAGAGGTTGTGTGGAGGAGGAAGGGTAAGTACATGAAACGAGATGTCTGCGATGGAGGCTGACGCAGCAGGAGTGTGGGTTGTTGATGCGGCTGGGGTTTGCGGTGCTGACGCGGCAGGGGTTGGGGGCATGGCAGACTACCTTGGGCTCGCTGAAGCGCATTGCTCTGCTGCGCTAGAGGTGGTGGTAGGAGATAGGATAGGGAGGAGTTTAGATTTTATGTTATCTTGGGAGGGTTGGGGTATAGGTGTAGTTTTTGTGGCAGCGTAGGGAAAGGTGTTTTCATCAAATGTAACATGGCGATAAATAATAACACGACCCGAGGAAGGATTAAAGTAGCGAGAACCTTTATGATCATCGGAGAGACCAACATAGATGCAGGGTAAAGACCTGGGTGCTAATTTATGAGAAGTTGTAGAGGTGGTTGTAAGGGCATATTTATCCCTTAAGGGTTTTGGTGATTGATGACAATGCTTTTGCGGACTAATCGTGTGCCTTGAGTTTCTCACATACTTCATCACTAGGCACGAGACGATTCGGTGCCCCTCGGAGACTATTGAAGTCGACGTTGTTCTACGTTTCTCTTTGGTGGATTTGAGTCATAGGAGAGCCGTACTATTAAGAGGGGGTCCGCGTCGGAAAGGTTTGGGTGGAACCAACACGTACACTTGTCCCTCCTTTCCCTACCCTTTGGAGTTGCCCTTCGTTATCTTGGTTGTGCGGAAACCTGACGACTACTGCTGTACTTGCGGTAGTACTGCAAGTACAAGCGGTAATACCGCTGTGTGTCACGGTAGTACCGCCCCTCTGGAGCGGTAGTACCGCGGCACCCAGGCCTTGTGCCGCTCCGGTGCGGTAGTAGGGGCGGATGTAATTTTTTACATCCGCGCCCCCCACGGTAGTACCGCTCATCCAGCGCGGTAGTACCGCGGGGGCCCACAGTAGTACCGCTCCCTAGGAGTCGTAGTACCGTGGCCCTCCTACCTAGTACCGCAGTGTCACAGTAGTTGGCGCGGATGTAATTTTTTACATCCACGCCCGCCACGGTAGTACCGCGCCTCGCGAGCGGTAGTACCGCGTCGGGTTTTTGTACCACCCCAGTTTCAGCGGAAGTAGGCACGGATGTAATTTATTTCATCCGCGCCCTTCCCAGGCCGTGACTCTCCTGCCTTGCGGTAGTACCGCGAGGGGGAGCGGTAGTACCGCGCAAGCGGTAGTACTGCCCCCTAGTCAGGCAAGTTCCGGCCTGTGCTGCTGTCGCGGTAGTACCGTGGTCCCCCACGGTAGTACCGCGCAGCCTCACGGTAGTACCGCACCCCTGGAGTGGTAGTACCGTGTGTCGCGGGCTGAACATATGGATAACGGTTGGATTTTTCCCATGACTATATAAGGGGTGTCTTCTACCTCTAGTTGACTACCTCTTCCACCTCTAAGCTCCATTGTTGCTCCAAGCTCCATTTTCGCCCGATCTCTCTCCCTAGCCAATCAAACTTGTTGATTTGCTCGGGATTGGGTGACAAGGGCCCGATCTACACTTCCACCACAGGATATTTGATTTCCCCCACTTATCCCTTGCGGATCTTGTTACTCTTGGGTGTTGAGAACCCTAGATGGTTGAGGTCACCTCGAAGCCATACTCCATTGTGGTTAAGCTTCGTGGTGTTGTTGGGAGCCTCCGATTGTTGTGGAGATTTCCCCAACCTTGTTTGTAAAGGTTCGGTCGCCGCCTTCAAGGGCACCAATAGTGGAATCACGGCATCTCGCATTGTGTGAGGGTGTGAGGATAATACGGTGGCCCTAGTGGCTTCTTGGGGAGCATTGTGCCTCCACACCGCTCTAACGAAGACGTACTTCCCCTTAAAAGGAAGGAACTCCGGTAACACATCCTCGTCTCCACCGACTCCACTCTTGGTTATTCCGTGCCTTTACTTTTGCAAGCTTTCTTGTGTTACATCCTTTGCTTGCATATGTGCTAGTTGTTATTGCATCATATAGGTTGCTCACTTAGTTGCACATCTAGACAACCTATTTTGTTGCAAAGTTTAATTTGGTAAAGAAAAGCTTAAAGTTGTTAGTTGCCTATTCACCCCCCCTAGTCAACCATATCGATCCTTTCAGTGGTATTAGGAAAGCAGAGATAGCCAAAGACACAAAGAGAATGATAGTCGGGATGAGAAAGAAAAAAGAGTGAAACATGTTTTGGTTGGCCTAATGTTGAGAAGAAGTGTAGAAGTGCGGAGAGGTTCAACCCAAAAACGGGGAGGGTGAGAGGCTTGAATTACCAATGTGCGGATAATGTCATTGATGGAGCGGAGCGATCTTTCAGTGATACGCCCATTTTGCATCATGTTCTTATGTTGATATTTATTGTGTTATGGACTGTTATTTCATATTATGGTACAATTCGTATGCCTTTTCTCTCTTATTTTACAAGGTTTACATGAAGAGGGAGAATGCTGGCAGCTCGAATTCTGGACCGAAAATGAGCAAATCCGAGAGACCTATTCTGTACAACTCCAAAAGTCCTGAAAATTTACGGAGAATTATTTTGGAATATATAAAAATTATCGGGCAAAGAAAATGCTAGAGGTGATCCACCAGGTGGCCACAAGCTTGGGGGGTGCGCCTTACCCCCCTGGGTGACCCCCTAGGGCTTGTGAGCCCCCTGGCAGGTCTCCGGTGCCCATCTTCTGCTATATGGAGGATTTTTGATGTTGAAAAAATCATAAGGAAGCTTTTAGAACAAAGCATCGTCGTCTCGAGGTGGAACCTGGGTAGAAGCAATCTAGGGATCCGGTGGAGCTATTCTGTCGGGGAAACCTCCCTCCTGGAGGGGCAAATCAAAGCCATCGTCATCACCAATAATCCTCTCATTGAGAGGGGGTCAATCACCATCAACATCTTCACTAGCACCATCTCCTCTCAAACCCTACTTCATCTCTTTTATTCAAATCTTTGTCTCAGAACCTCAGATTAGTACCTATGGGTTGCTAGTAGTGTTGATTACTCCTAGTTGACGCTAGTTGGTTTATTTGGTGGAAGATCATATGTTCAGATCCTTATGATATTCAATACCCCTCTGATCTTGAACATGAACATGCTTTGTGAGTAGTTACGTTTGTTCCTAAGGACATAGGAGAAGTTTTGTTATAAGTAATCATGTGAATTTGGTATTCATTTGATATTTTGATGAGATGTATGTTGTCTTTCGTCTAGTGGTGTTATGTGAACGTCGACTACATGACACTTCACCATGATTTGGGCCTAGGGGAAGGCACTGGGAGGTAATAAGTAGATGATGGGTTGCTAGAGTGACACAAGCGTAAACCCTAGTTTATGTGTTGCTTCGTAAGGGGCTGATTTGGATCCACATGTTTCATGCTATGGTTTGATTTACCTTAATTCTTCTTTCGTAGTTTTGGATGCTTGCGAGAGGGGTTAATCATAAATGGGAGGCTTGTCCAAGTATGGACAACACCCAAGCACCGGTTCATATGTCTCCAACGTATCTATAATTTTTAATTGTTCCATGCTATTATATTATCTATTTTGGATTTTTTATATGCATTAATATGCTATTTTATATTATTTTTGGGACTAACCTATTAACCTAGAGCCCAGTGCCAGTTCCTATTTTTTCCTTGTTTTTGAGTTTCGGAGAAAAGGAATACCAAATGGAGTCCAAACGGAATAAAACCTTCGCGATGATTTTTCTTGGACCAAAAGACAACCAGGAGGCTTGGAGATGAAGTTAGAAGATCCACGAGGCAGCCACAAGGACGGAGGGCGCACCCAGGGGGTAGGGCGCACCCCCACCCTTGTGGGCTCCTGATAACCCACAAGTATAGGGGATTGCAACAGTTTTCGAGGGTAGAGTATTCAACCCAAATTTATAGATTCGACACAAGGGGAGCCAAAGAATATTTGAAGGTATTAGCAGCCAAGTTGTCAATTCAACCACACCTAGAGACTAATTATCTGCAGCAAAGTGATAAGTAGCAAAGTAATATGATAGTTTTGATGATAGTAGCAGCAGTAACAGTAACGGTAACAGTGATAGCAATAGTTTTGTAGCAAGTGCAACAGTAATGATAGAAGTAGTAACTTAGCAAGAACAATATAAGATAAAATCGTACGCATTGGATCGGTGACTTGTTGGATGATATTCATCATGAGACATTTATAACTAGGGCGATACAGCACTAGGTCCAGTTCATCAATATAATGTAGGCATGTATTCCGTAAATAGTCATACATGCTTATGGAAAGAACTTGCATGACATCTTTTGTCCTACCCTCCCATGGCAGCGGGGTCCTATTGGAAACTAAGGGATATTAAGGCCTCCTTTTAATAGAGAACTGGAACAAAGTATTAACACATAGTGAATACATGAACTCCTCAAACTACGGTCATCACCGGGAGTGGTCCCGACTATTGTCACTCCAGGGTTGCCGGATCATAACACGTAGTAGGTGACTATAACTTGCAAGATCGGATCCAGAACATGGATATAATGGTGATAGCATAAATGGTTCAGATCTGAAATCATGGCACCCGGTCCCAAAGTGGCAAGCATTAAGCATGACAAAGTCATAGCAACATCAATCTTAGAACATAGTGGATACTAGGGATCAAGCCCTAACAAAACTAACTCGTTTACATGATGAATCTCATCCAACTCCTCACCGACCAGCGAGCCTACAAAGGAATTACTCACTCCTGGTGGGGAGCATCCTGGAATTGGCGATGGAGAAGGGTTGGTGATGACGAAGAACGAAGATCTCCCTCTCCGGAGACCTAAACAGACTCCAGATCTGCCTCCGATGAAGAACAGGAGGTGACGGCGGCTCCATCTCGTGGATTGTGATAATTCTTCCTCCCTGATTTTTTCTGGAAAAATAGGATTTATAGCGTCAGACCCATGGTCTGCGGGGCCACCAGGTGGGGACAACCCACCTGGGCGCGCCAGGAGGGGGGCGAGCCCTGGTGGGTTGTGCCCACCCAGGTGCCCCCCTCCGGTGGGTCTTGGCTCCAAAAATTCTTATTATTGATATAAAAAATTCTCGCAAAGTTTCGTTCCATTCCGAGAACTTTTATTTTTGCACAAAAACAACACCATGGTAGTTCTGCTGAAAATAGCGTCAGTCCGGGTAGTTTCAATCAAATCATGCAAATTAGAGTCCAAAATAAGAGGAAAAGCGTTAGGAAAAGTAGATACATTGGAGATGTATCAACTCCCCCAAGCTTAAACCTTTGCTTGTCCTCAAGCAATTCAATTGATAAATTGAAAGTGAAAAAGAAAACAAACTGTGAACTCTTTTGCTCTTGTTTGCATAAATAATCTTAAACAACACCCAGGTTTTCAGCCAACATTATAACTAACCATGTCGACAATAACTCTTAGAGATTATATTAACTCATATCAATGACATAATCAACTAGTGAGTAATAATAAGATATCTCAAACGGCAACACGTTGTCAAAACAACCATGATATAATATGACAATAGTGGTATCTCGCTAGCCCTTTCTGAGACTGCAAACATAAATGCAGAGCACCTCCAAAGTCCGAGCAGCGACTAAACATTGTAATTCATGATAGAAAATATCCAGCCATGATGCACCCAACATTAGCTACACACAATGCATAAGCATGACAACAGTGCTCTCAGGTTCTGGCGCTTGTTTTAGAAGGTGATGACACAACATAAAAGTAAATAGAAAGTCCCTTCACAGAGGGAAGTAGTGATCTGCAGAGGTGCTAGAGCTCAAGTTTTAAAACAGAGGTAAATGATATTTTGAGACATGCACCTTTCTCATTTACTTCACGACTATCAGTTATCAATATCTTCCATGCTAAGCACGCTAGTGGCTGTTCCCAAGCAATAAAAGTAAAGGTTTACTCCCCTTCCACCAACAATCACACTCCACAGCTTGTCCGAAACAACGGGTGTCATCCAAACCAACAACAGCCCCGGGGGAGTTTTGTTTAAATATTTGCATTTTTTAGTTTAGGACTGGGAATCCCTATTACCGCCCTTTTCTCGTGCGATGGCGAGTGAATAAACACTCGACCTAAGAATAACCGGCTTAGCATGGAAGATACGGACCACCTCATGTCATTCCATGAACGATCCTGGCACACAAAAAGCATATTTATTAGAAGTTTTTAGAGGTGGCACATGCAAATTTACTTAGGACGGCAGGGTGATACCGCATATAGGTAGGTATTGTGGACTCATCTGGAATAACTTTGGGTTCAAGGTTTTTGATGTACAAGCAGAAATTCCCACTTAGTACAGACGAAGGCTAGCAATTAGGTTGAGAAGCGGCCAGCTAGGGAGCAACAACGGTCATGAACATGCATTATGCATAAGTAACATTGGACACTAGCATGAGTAGGATATGCACACCATGAGCACAAATATCATAGAGGCTATGTTGGTGTTGATTCAACTACATGGATGAACATGTGCCAAGTCAAGCCACTTGAACATTCAGAGGAGGATACCATATCATCATACTACATCACAATCATTCACTACAAAAAAGACACATCCATTACATTTTGGGCCGAACGAAAAATTTTCCTGTCATACATATGACACTTCTATGACGATAATTGTGACAAAACCCGGTATCATCATAGATGTGGTGGGCTCCTACATCTATGACAAAAAATCATGACAGAAAATGGGCTTTTTGTCCTGGGCGGGCCGGATACACAGCTGCATGACATTCTTTGGGCCGTCCATGACGGAAAAAACCATGGTAGAAGCGAGGGCGAGGAAAATTTTGGGGAGTTCCCGGTTACGATGGGCGGTTGGGGGCCGAGCGATGCGCATTTCTCTCGTACACGTACGCGCGTGTGTGCGAGGCATTGGCTCTTACTGAACCCGAGCGAGGCGTTGGGCTCTAACTGAACCCGAGCGATTGCACTGCAGGCTACACGTTACTGAACCCGAGCGATCGATCGATGGCTGTTAACTGAACCCGATCGAGCCATCCCTTTACTACTGTTGCTAACTGAAGCCGATTGGTTGGATGAACAGTGAGCGGTGGGGGTGGATGCAGGACCCCGTGGCGTTGCCTCTGGATGAACAGGACGACCCCGTGGAGGGCTGGATGAACAGTAGACGATGGAGGGGTGCCCGTGGAGGGGTGGTTGAACAGTAGCCGGTGGAGTAGCGCACGGTGGAGGCTGGATGAACAGGAGCCCGTGGAGACTGGAGGGGGTCGACGGTAGCCCGTGGAGGCTGGAGGAGGTCGACGGTGGAGATGAACAGTATCCCGTGGAGTCCCATTTTGTGGTATGCCACACCCCTCCCGATGAACAGGACCCCCGTTTCGACCGTAGCGCTCCAACACAAGTCCGGTTCGTCCGTTTTGCGGTACGCCACACCCCTCCTGATCAACAGGACCCCCGTTTCGACCATAGGAGGTCCGTTTCCTCCGTTTTGCGGTATGCCACACCCCTCCCGATCAACAGGACCCCCGTTTCAACCGTAGGAGGTCTGTTTCCTCCGTTTTGCGATACGCCAGACCCCTCCCGATGAACAGGATCCCGTTTAGAACATGGCCGGTCGAACACAAGGCCGTTTCCTCCGTTCTGCGGTACGACGGGCCTCATTTCCATCGCCTGTTCCATCCAAGCCCTCCCGATGAACACGACGACGCATTCCATTCCAACCCAGCCGGTTGGCTCCCCATGAACATGATGACGACGTTGTTTCTCCGTTCTGACCCAGCCTTGTACACAAGCCCTGGCCATACGTATGCGCGAGTAGGCGTTTGAGACCCCGCCCGTATGTACACATACGTGGCCATATTTTCTTTCTTGCACACTGGACGATGTACGTACGTGTACATGCTATGTGCACGCCTCTACTGTGACACGTACACGCCTCTACTACGACACGTGCGTGCCTCTACATCGACCAGTATATATGTACGTACACGTTCGCGACCAGAATGACAATGCTACCTACGCTTCGACCGGGTGGGTCCCGACTGTCAGGCACTTCCTTGCATGCGAAGATGTAGCTGGTGGGTCCCAGCAGTCAGGGGGGCGAATCGTTTTTTTGCCCCGACGCACTTCCTTGCACGCGAAGGTGTAGCTGGTGGGCCCCAGCAGTTGGGGGGCGAATCGTTTTTTTTTCGGACACACTTCCTTGCGTGCGAAGATGTAGATGGTGGGTCCCAGTAGTCAGGGGGGCTGAGGGAGTCCTGGACTAGGGGGTGTCCGGATAGCCGAACTATCATCTTTGGCCGGACTCCAAGACTATGAAGATACAAGATTGAAGACTCTGTCCCGTGTCCGGATGGGACTTTCCTTGGCGTGGAAGGCAAGCTTGGTGATACGGATATGTAGATCTCCTACCATTGTAACCGACTCTGTGTAACCCTAGCCCTCTCCAGTGTCTATATAAACCGGAGGGTTTTAGTCCGTAGGACGAACAACAATCATACCATAGGCTAGCTTCTAGGGTTTAGCCTCTCTGATCTCGTGGTAGATCCACTCTTGTACTACCCATATCATCAATATCAATCAAGCAGGAGTAGGGTTTTACCTCCACCGAGAGGGCCCGAACCTGGGTAAAAACATCGTGTCCCTTGTCTCCTGTTACCATCCGCCTAGACGCACAGTTCGGGACCCCCTACCCGAGATCCGCCGGTTTTGACACCGACATTGGTGCTTTCATTGAGAGTTCCTCTGTGTCGCCACCTATAGGCCCGATGGATCCTTTGATCATCAACAACAACACGGTCCAGGGTGAGACTTTTCTCCCCGGACAGATCTTCGTATTCGGCGGCTTTGCACTGCGGGCCAATTCACTTGGCCATCTGGAGCAGATCGAAAGCTACGCCCCTGGCCATCAGGTCAGATTTGGAAGTTTGAACTATACGGCTGACATCCGCGGAGACTTGATCTTCGACGGGTTCGATCCACAGCCAAGCGCGCCGCACTGTCACGATGGGCATGATCTAGCTCTGCCGTCGGACAGTGCCTTGGAGGCCGCACAAGTGTCCGCTCCGACCCTTAGCTCGGAGCCGACTGCGCCGATCGAGGACGGGTGGTTAGACACCGCCTCGGGGCCTGCTACCTCTATGGCGATAGAGCCGAATACCAACCCTGTCCTTTGCGAAGCCCGTGAGTCCAAGGTGCCGAACTCCTCTCCGGACTCCGAACCTTCCGCGCCCCTGCCAGTCGAATCCGATTGGTCGCCGATCATGGAGTTCACTGCTGCGCACATCTTTCAGCACTCGCCTTTTGGCGACATCCTGAATTCGCTAAAGTGTCTCTCTTTATCAGGAGAGGCCTGACCGGATTATGGTCAGGACGGTTGGGATGCGGACGACAATGAAATTCAAAGCCCACCCACCACCCACTTCGTAGCCACTGTTGATGACTTAACCGACATGCTAGACTTTGACTCCGAAGATATCGACGGTATGGACGACGATGCCGGAGACGACCAAGAACCAGCGCCTATAGGGCACTGGAAGGCCACCTCGTTATACGACATATACATGGTGGACATCCCAAAGGATGGGAATGGCGATGGAACAACGGAGGACGATCCCTCCAAGAAACAGCCTAAGCGCCGGCGTCAGCGACGCTGCTCTAAATCCCGCCACAGCAAAAATGGAGATTCCGGCACCGGAGACAACAACACCCCGGACAGTGTCGAAGACTACCCCCTCTAGCAGGATTCAGCGCAGGAGGATGGAGAAGCCAACCCTCATGAGGGAGCAGCGGACAGAGAGGTAGAGGCCGATAATTATAGGCCTCCCTATGAAGACGAGGCAAGCCTCGGCGATGACGAATTTGTCGTGCCTGAGGATCCCGTCGAACAAGAGCGTTTCAAACACAAGCTTATGGCCACGGCAAGCAGCCTCAAGAAAAAGCAGCAACAACTTAGAGCTGACCAAGACTTGCTAGCCGACAGATGGACTGAAGTCCTTGCGGCCGAAGAGTATGAACTCGAACGCCCCTCCAAGAGCTACCCAAAATGCAGGCTGCTACTCCGATTAGAGGAGGAAGCACCTAAACCTACATCACCAGCGCACAATACGACCGACCGGCCACCTCGTGGCTGCGACAGAGAGGCCTCTAGGCCCTCCACTAAAGCCGCACCCCGGCGTCGCTCAAAAAGTACAAAGCCACGGGGGAATGTGCCAGACTTGCGAGACATACTGGAGGACAAGGCAAGACAAACAAGATTGATCTATGGATCGCGTGGGTGCCCCACGATATGTGATGACAACCGTCATGCCGGATACAGCAATTTCGGCCGGGCCGAACACAGTGGACAAAGCTCGTTTGAGCCGCGTCATGATATAGCCCAATACAGAGGCGCCGCACATCCACTATGCTTCACAGACAAAGTAATGGATCATCAAATCCCCAAGGGTTTCAAACCCGTAAACATTGAATCATACGACGGCACAACAGATCCTACGGTTCGGATCGAGGACTATCTCCTTCACATCCACATGGCCCGCGGTGATGATCTACACGCCATCAAATACCTCCCACTGAAGCTTAAAGGACTAGCTCGACATTGGCTCAACAGCTTGCCAGCAGAATCAATTGGGTGTTGGGAAGACCTGGAAGCCGCATTCCTTGGTAACTTCCAGGGCACATATGTGCGACCACCAGACGCCGATGCCCTAAGCCACATAATTCAGCAGCCAGACAAATCGGCCAGACAATTCTGGACACAGTTCTTAACTAAGAAAAATCAAATCATCGACTGTCCGGATGCAGAGGCCCTTGCAGCCTTCAAACATAACATCCGCGATGAGTGGCTTGCCCGGCACCTAGGACAGGAAAAGCCGAAATCCATGGCAGCCCTCACATCACTCATGACCCGCTTCTGCGCGGGAGAGGACATCTGGCTAGCTCGCAGTAACAATCTGACCAAAAACCCTGGTAGTCTGGATACCAAGGACAGCAACGGTAGGTCGCGTCGCAATAAGCACAAGCGCCGCATTAACGTCGATAATACTGAAGATACGGCAGTCAATGCCGGATTCAGAGGCTCTAAACCCGGTCAGCGGAAAAAGCCATTCAAAAGAACTACTCCGAGCCCGTCCAATTTGGACCGAATACTCGATCGCTTGTGCCAGATACACGGCACCCCCGACAAGCCAGCCAATCACACCAACAACGATTGTTGGGTGTTCAAGCAGGCAGGCAAGTTAATTGCCAAAAACAATGACAAGGGGCTGCATAGCGATGACGAGGAGGAGACCCGGCCACCGAACAATAGAGGACAGAAGGGTTTTCCCCCACAAGTGTGGACGGTGAACATGATATACGCAACCCACATACCCAAAAGGGAGCGGAAGCATGCACTCAGGGACGTATATGCGATGGAGCCAGTCGCCCCAAAGTTCAATCTGTGGTCCTCCTGCCCGATCACTTTTGATCGAAGGGACCACCCCACTAGCATCCGCCATGGCGGATTCGCCGTATTGGTTCTAGACCCAATCGTCGATGGATTTCACCTCACTAGAGTCCTGATGGACAGCGGCAGCAGCCTGAACCTGCTTTATCAGGATACAGTGTGCAAGATGGGCATAGACCCCTCAAGGATTAAACCCACAAAGACGACCTTCAAAGGCATCATACCAGGTGTAGAGGCCAACTGTACAGGCTCAGTCACACTTGAAGTGGTCTTCGGATCCCCGGATAACTTCCGAAGCAAAGAGTTAATCTTCGACATAGTCCCGTTCCGCAGCGGCTATCATGCACTGCTCGGACGAACCACATTTGCAAAGTTCAATGCGGTGCCGCACTACGCATACCTCAAGCTCAAGATGCCAGGCCCTCGAGGAGTCATTACGGTCAACGGAACCACCGAACACTCTCTCCGAACGGAGGAGCATACAGCGGCTCTCGCGACGGAAGTACAAAGCAGCCTCTTAAGGCAATTCTTGAGTCCGGTTGTTAAGCGGCCGGACACCGTCAAGCACGCCCGGAGTAACCTACAACAAGACCACCTGGCACGTTCTGAGCACGTGTAGCAATGCGGCCCCAACCCCAGCCCTTGCGAAATCGCGAGACTAGTACCGCACGTACATAACTACGCTTTGGAGATACCATGGGCACAAGGAGAGGGGCACGACCACGGCATGCCCAGAGTGCGGCTCAACCACACCAGGGGCTTCCAATTGTGTCATTCTTTTTTTTCTTATTCTCAGGACTCCGTTTTCCTGAAGCCCTGTCCGGCAGTAGACTTGCCGAACTCACGATCCAACAGCCAGGGAAGCAGAAAAGCTATGTCGGGTATCCAGGTGGTCTCTATCACAAGCAGTATACCTGTTTTACATACCATTCCGCAGCCTACCCCTGGAGGGGGACATGTTAAATAGTCCCATCCCTTGCTTATGGCACTATTTGTATCGTTCCACTTTCATTGCAGTATATTTTGAATAAATAATGCATCACTTTTTGCTTATTGCATTCCTTTTTTATCTATATATGTTCACTTATGATATGTTGCATGCGTATGCTTTGGTATGGCCAAATACACCAGGGGCTTAAGTTCCCCAAAATATGGTGTGATAAGTCCGAACACTTTCACAAGTGCGGCACCCCGAACTTACAGCACTATATGCATCGGCTCCGAATCATGTCTTGGGTCAATAGTTGGGTTTGCCCGGCTCCCATGTTTTAGTACCTTACGTTCCGTTATATCAGCTAAGGTAGCACTGGGAGAACCGCTGCGATTGTGCCTCAGTTGAGCTGGGTGGAGCACCTCAGTGGAGAAAGCTAAAACTGACCTTCATGATAGGGCAAGAGCCGATCGCTGTTCGAGAGGTTTTTTCGAGTCCCTAAAGACTTATGCTGCTTAGAGCGAGGAGCCGGCCTTGTCTGGCCCAGGCATGGATAGCGCCCCGAAATCGGTCTTCCGAACACTAGGGGCTTCGCCGAAATTTAAAATTATAGAATTCTATGGCTAAGTTGGAGTGTTCAAGCATTATAAGTATGGTTGCCTCGTTCGTTGTGTTGAGCGCCTCCCTCGAAGGACCCAAGAATGGGAACAAGAGCGCTCAAGTTTATCCCGAACACCCCATCACTCGTGGCATGGGGGCTGAAGCCAACGACTTGCCATCTCTCAAATTTGATAAACGGTCGCACAGAAGGTAATATTTTAAATTAACAAGCGTTGCTTAGCGCATATGAACAAAGTTTTCAGTGCACAAGATAACACAAAGCGAGTCTACTCAAAAATTACATCTTTGGAGCATTCACCCGCTATAAGGCGGGCACCCTTCAGGACACCCTTATAGTACATCTCGGGCATGCGATACTCCTTGCCCGGCGGTGGCGCGTCCGTCACAAGCTTCTCGGCGTCCATCTTGCCCCAGTGCACTTTAGCACGGGCAAGGGCCCGGCGTGCACCTTCAATGCAGACGGAATGCTTGATGACTTAAATCCATGGACAGGCGTCCACTAGCCGCCGCACTAGACCGAAGTAGCTCCCAGGCATGGCTTCTTTGGGCCACAGCCGAACTATGAGGCCCTTCATGGCCTGTTCGGCCACCTTGTGGAGCTCGACCAGCTGCTTCAGCTGGTCGCTCAGGGGCACCGGATGTCCGGCCTCAGCATATTGAGACCAGAACACCTTTTCCGTCGAGCTCCCCTTCTCGGCTCGATAGAACGCGGCAGCATCGAACACACTGCAGGGCAGATCTGCGAATGCTCCTGGAGAGCTCCGGATTCGGGTAAGTAACAAGTAATTCACTTTCACGTGCTTGCTTTGCATGAAGAATGCCTTACCCGCCGCTATCTTCTTTATCGCCTCAATTTCCTAGAGGGCTTTTTGGGCTTCGGCCTTGGCGGCTTTAGCACTCTCAAGAGCCGAGGCAAGCTCGGACTCTCGAGTCTTCGAGTCACGCTCCAAACTCTCGTGTTTTTCCACGAGAGCCTGGAGCTCTTGCCGTACCTCCGCCACCCGCGCCTCCTGCTTCTCTCGCTCGGTGCGTTCCGTGGCCGCATTGCGTTTGGCCTCGGACACCACTTCCTTCAGGGTCGCCACCTCGTTCGTGGCCCCTGCAATACTCACGTTGTTCCTGTCATTTTGTGCAACCAAATCCTTTTCTATAAGGTATTACTTTAATAAGTTATTACTTACCTTCCTTGTCCTCGAGCTGCTTCTTGGCACGGCCGAGCTCGTTCTCGGACCGCTCGAGGCTCTGCTTCAATGCATTGACCTCCGCAGTCAGTGCGGCAGAGGTCAGCAGCACAGCCTGCATTCCCATATTGACATGTTTATGTTAGACTCCTGCGTATATCTTTTTAGATCCTCAGTTCGACTTTTCTTTCTGAACACCAAACTGAGCATCAGGGGCTACTGTCTATGCGGTACTATTTTACATATCTAAATTACATACCTCCAAGCCTATTAGAAGGCTGGTATAGGCTTCAGTCAGCCCGCTCTTGGCGGACTGAACCCTCTGGATCACCGCACTCATAACAGTGCGGTGCTCCTCGTCGATGGAGGCGCCATTGAGCGCCTCCAGCAAATTATCCGGCGCCTCCGGTTGGGCGGAGGTCACCAGTGTCGCAGTCTCGCCCTTCTTACGAAGGGGCCGCCCGCCGGACTCCGGAACCACTAAAGGTTCCGGTGCGGAGTCCGGTCCAGGGCCGAACTCAGAACCCTTTTGGGGTTGACCCCCCTTGTGCCCGAAATCCGGGAGGTTGCCCTGCGGCACCTCCGGGACCTCCTCCTCCTGGCTGGGCCCCTTCTGGGATCCCACCTTGGCGTCGTCTGCTTCACGGGGGGAGGAGGCAGTCAGAAGTGAAGTACTATTCACATCCGACGAACCCAGGGAGCCGCTCGACGAAGCGGGGAGATCGTCCTTGGGCGGGCTACATGGTTGTATTCGGCATTAGAAGACACTATGCGATGAAAGAAAAATCATGAGTTATTCTGGAATCCGGACACTTACGATCTCGCCAGGGGCTTGGCCCTCGAAGGCCACTCCACTTCGCCGTCGTCGGCGTTGGTGGAACAGTCCGGAGGAAGGGTCCTTCCCTTCTTGGACCCTCCGGCCTCCCCAGTTGGGGAGGCCTTCCTTTTCTTCTCTCCCCCCGCTGGGGGAGAAGCCTCCTTTTTTTCCTCCTTGTCTTCACGGGAGGAGTCCGCCTCGGAGTCATCGTACGATGAGTCCGATAACACCTGATGCCGGGAACTCTTTTGGGTTCCCGTGGCCTTCTTCTTGGCCTTCTTCTCCGGCACCACGTAAGGGGCCGGAACCAGTAGCCCCATCAATCGGGCGTCCGCTGGGTCTTCTGGTAAGGGAGCCGGACAGTTAACCTGCCCGGACTTCTTCTGCCAGGCCTGTCGAAGATAAGGGAGTTTAGATCCTGCATAGAGTCAAACTATGAAAAACAAGTGTCCCGTAAAGGGTAAAATAGCTTACCTCGCTGGCTTGAGGCTGCGAGCTAAATCCGCGATCTTCGGTAGAGGATGCGGGAGCCTCGGCGCCCTTGAACAGCACCCTCCAGGCGTCTTCGTACGTAGTGTCGAAGAGCCTGCTCAAGGTCTGGTGCTGTGCCGGGTCAAACTCCCACAATTTGAAAGCCCGTTGTTGGCACGGGAGGATCCAGCGGATGAGCATGACCTGGACTGCGTTGACGAGCTGCCCCTCGTCTGGAAGCCGGTGCGCAATATCGTTGTGCAGGTATCCGGCTTTCCTCAACCTTTTGATGTGCCCCTCCGTGACGGAGGAGGCCATCCACTTGCCTCCCGCTCCGGACATGGTTGGAGAAGGTCGAGGCGAGATGTGCGGACTTGGGCGCTGGAGCTCGAGTGCGCGGAGATGGATAAGCAAAGGAGGAAGAAGGCGTAGGTAAAAAGGTGGATCCTATCCCCTTATATGGACGGATGAAAACTATGCGTCCCCAGCAGCCTGGTAAAACTCGCTTATCTCCCAAGCGCCGTAATCAATGGCGTGGTTGGGTTACCCACGCCCGTATTGATGAGAATCCCGGAATAAGGGGACACGATCTCTGCTTTGACAAGATGTGCCAAGGAAACCGCTTTGCTAAACGCGCTGAGGTGGAACAATAAAAACAATTCGAATAAAGGCTTGGCCGTGGTGTGACGTCACGCCATGAAAAACATTAGCAGATTGAACTTGTGTAAATATTATTCTCTCTACGGTGGTATGTGGAACTTATTTTGCAGAGCCGGACACTATCCTGGTGTTCAAAATCTTCTATGAATTATTCGGAGGAGGAACCCGCCTTGCAATGCCGAAGACAATATGCGCGCCGGACTCGTCGTCATTGAAGCCTGGTTCAGGGGCTACCGAGGGAGTCCTGGACTATGGGGTGTCCGGATAGCCGAACTATCATCTTTGGCCGGACTCCAAGACTATGAAGACACAAGATTGAAGACTCCGTCCCGTGTCCGGATGGGACTTTCCTTGGCGTGGAAGGCAAGCTTGGCGATACGGATATGTAGATCTCCTACCATTGTAACCGACTCTGTGTAACCCTAGCCCTCTCCGGTGTCTATATAAACCGGAGGGTTTTAGTCCGTAGGACGAACAACAATCATACCATAGGCTAGCTTCTAGGGTTTAGCCTCTCTGATGTCGTGGTAGATCCACTCTTGTACTACCCATATCATCAATATCAATCAAGCAGGAGTAGGGTTTTACCTCCACCGAGAGGGCCCGAACCTGGGTAAAAACATCGTGTCCCTTGTCTCCTGTTACCATCCGCCTAGACGCACAGTTCGGGACCCCCTACCCGAGATCCGCTGGTTTTGACACCGACAGGGGCGAATCACTTTTTTTCCGGACGCACTTCCTTGCATGCGAAGATGTAGCTGGTGGGTCCCAGCAGTCAGGGGGCGAATTATTTTTTTCTCGAAATATGGTGGCCCGTTTGGTGGGTCCCTGCTGTCAGGTGGAGGAATAATTATTTTACGCGTAATAAAGAGGCACTTCCTTGCGGCTACCATGGACCCAGCTGTCAGCCTCTCCACGTACAGTCCACGTCCGATGGAAGTCGTTCCTTGACCATGTTGACCACGCCGCGCCGGGAGCACCACGGCAGTGGACGACGGCGAGACCTAGGAAGGGGACGACGCGGAGCCGGGGAAGACACGACAGTGGATGCACATGCGGAGAGGAGTATGAGGGTTCACTGGTTCGGCTGCGCTGCCATCGCCGTAGAATAACAGGGAGTGTGGGTGAATGGAGGGATGGCCTGGCCAGCGGTGGGAGTAGTAGGGGGCGGTGAGGCCTTCGCGGCAGCACAACCGGCCACGGGAGGCAGGAGCAGGTGGCACGACCGGCGCTGCTTTGGGCGGCTGGAGCAAGAAGACCAGAGGTTGAAGAAGCACGACGGCCGTTGGATGGACATCGTACGGTCACTGCAGCTAGAATCGTTTATATTGACTAAGTTGACAAAGCCCTTGGTACGTCAACTTAGTAGGCCCACAGGTCAGCTTCCAAAATGATGCGCCCCAGATGTCAGGGGGAGGAATCATTTTTTGGGAGGGTGAAGCTAGAACATCCGAAATTGAAGAAGAAGCATGGCATGCGTTGGATGGACATCCGACGGCCACTGCTGCTAGAACCATGTGTTGACTATAACTTGACAAAGCCTTGCATACGTGTCAACTCTGTTTTTTTAGGGGACGCGTCAACTTAGTAAGGCCAGAAGTGTGTGGCAAAGAACTTATAGCCCATTTGAGATATGTAAGAATGTGCAGCCCATTTTTGAATTCTAATGGAATTTACTACAGCCCATTTACAGTTTGTTAAAAGTACGGCCTATTTCAATCAACCGTTCAAAACAGAATACAATAAAAATTTCCCACATTTTGATGGGATCTGAAATATTTTTATCCCGGAATTTCTAGTCAGATTAAATACAATTTCAATATAAAGTTATATTACGTAAAAATCCAACGAAACATTGCGCTCGCAACAATTAATGAAATTAAAATTTTCAATATCCAAAAATAATATTTTATAAAGTAATTACATGTTTGGTGCATTTTTTTATAGTTACTGCCCAGATTTTATATTTACATCCCATTAATTATTTCTTAAAGCCCATTTTCTTGTTAAGCCTAATGCATCCCTCCTAGGAAAGATTTGCAGCCCAGCGGGGCGGAGAATAACAACTTGACCTTGCCTAGGTATTCCTAAAAAAAGTATAGCTGGGCTAGCCATTTTCAGCTTGAAAAAAATTAATATCTGGGCTGGATATCGGGCCTAGGCTAGACGGGCCACAGCCCGCCCAGTTAATACCTGCAGCGATATTTTCGTTGTTGTTCAGAGGAGAAAAATTAATATCTGGGCTAAACATCGAAAAACTCTGCAGTGCTCACACCTCAAAAACACAAATACTGCTCGAGCTGCTTGGTCCCAGCTGTCGGCCGCTTCTTGTGCAATTCTCTTGTTTATTGACTACTCCCTCCTTTCCAGTTTATAGTGCTCAATTCAAAAATCTCACCAATCAAGGTAGATGGCGAGTGGTGGAATACTTTTTGTAGTTTTGCAAAAGCACCTAATTAATGCTCTTGTTATCCTCAAAAAATTATGTTTACCAATGCATTAATTGCAATGCATGCATGCATAAAGTATATGCATTGGTCAATTTTCTCTTAATACTTGCATGCAATGATTTAATGCACCTTGGAATCTGAACATGTGATGAACAACCAAATTGAGCCTTATAAAATGGAAAAACTAAAATTTTGAGATAAGCCCTATAAACCGGAAAGGAGGGAGTACATAGGTTGACAATGGTGTGGGACCGTGATGTCAAGAAACCAGGAGGAAGCAAAATAAATTATAGTCACACGTCCATCCGCCTTCATGTAAAGTCATCTCCTCGCCCGCGCGCGCTTTCCGCCCGAAACAGTCAGCGTTGCCCGCCCCGCTTCCCGATGCAGGCGATTGCTCCGCCTTCAAACGACACAAGTGCCATCCGTCCGTCCATCTGCCGCCCACATTAATGATATGCGGTTGCCGAGGCGGCTACTCCGGGGCCACACGTCCATCCCTCCGCCGCCCACCATTGCTATATAAACTGCTGCGCCGGCCATAGCCGTTGTCATCCGCATCCGTTCCCTTTCTCCTGTCCACACCACTACTTCCCACCATGGCTTCCTCACGCTCCAGCGCTCTTTAGGATGGGCGGACGATGGACCACAAGGAGATGGCAGCCATTTCTGCCGACCGGCTGGCTGGCAGGCAGCCGGAGGACGACGACGTCCCAATGGAGAACATGGTAGTCGACGATCCGGCGCCGAGCCCCTCCTCCGCGCCATCCTTGCCAGTGCATTGCACCATGACCATCAGCGAGGCCCGTGCCCGATATATGGACATGGTGAGGCAGATGCGTGAGGAGCAGTTCTGGGAGGCGCAGGCCGACGCCGCCTACAACCACCATCTCCTCCAGGAGCACCTGCAGGCGGAGGAGCAGATCGCCACGGAGCGGGCGGAGCAGGAGGCACTGCTCGACTCGTACCACTCTGCCCGCAAGGGCCGCCTCGAGCGCTGGCGGTACCGCATGCGGGTGGCGGAGGCTGCGGCCGCCTACAAAGAGGGCGATGAAGCGGATGAGGCGCTGTTTGGTGAGACCGGGGACGAGGCAGAGGACAATGCCGGCTCCGACAAGTCCCCGCTCCACTGGTGTCAACGAGGCCCTGCTCCGCCGAGACCCCGTGGCGCCAACAACGAGGCAGAGGACACCGCCGGCTTCGCCGAGGCCCCACCCCGCCAACAATGAGGCAGAGGACATCGTCGGCTCAGCCAAGGCCCCACCCTGCCGGCACTGTGGGGGAGGATTTCCACCGCCCGCCGGCAACGAGACAGAGGACATTGTCGGCTCTGCCGAGGACCCGCCCCGCTGCCAACGAGGCCGCGCCACACAGAAAACAAGGAAGAGTAGAACAAGGTAGGCCGCCGCCGCTCGGGTCCAAGTAAGGCCACCGCTGCTACCCTCCGGTTGAAGCCAACCTAGGCGGGTTGACTATTCATGGCCGGTTAGCTTCTTGGCGGCGACGTGGAGTCGGAGAGCTGCGCTGGAGAAGAACACTGCTTCTACATAACTGCTGGTGCAGTTGGCTGACTGACACGTGGGCCCAACAGGCCACATGTTAGTTAGGCAACTGCACCTGCAGTTAAGTCACTGAAGCTTCTGTTCAGCTCAGCGGGACACAGGTGGGTATCTTCGATTAATTAATTATACCTCCAGCGCACCCCTTTTTAGTTGAAGAATGTATGAAATGTAATGAAATCCAGCATGTTTATATGAAATGCGATCGTGTATGAATGAATTTATTTCGATTAGTTCGAATTCCTGTATCACTGTCATTGGATAAACATGCAAAACAATACGTACTAGCATTATTCCAAGGGTGATCACCTCGTTTGCAGCAGTTTCACATGTACTCCCTCCGGTCGTTTCTAGCCTGCATACAAGTTTTGTCTGCAGCCAAAGTATCTCTACTTTGACGAATCTTATACAAAAAAGTATGCACTTCCACAATGTGCGAAGTAAAAAGGAATAGAAGGAGTACAAAGAGTTTGAGCAGCTTTTTAGCGCTTATGTACATAGAAATCAAACACACAGGGCAGACAATTCATAGAGAACATTTAAAACAATCGATGATTATGCATCTCAATGACTCACATGTCAGAGGAAATATTTACTTCACAACTAAAGAATAAAGAAAAAATTGATCGACGCTGCTGACAGCAAAGGGCGTCCCATTCGAAAATATCAAACGCATGTCTTTCTAAAATCAATGAGCAAAATTTGACAAGGTTGTCCCATTCCAAAATATCAAATGTCTATGATTGTGGAATGGGCAGGGTTCGCCATTAGTTCGGACATTGACATGGCACCTCGTGCTAAATAAACCAGCTGTTCTTTTTGTGCAGTTCCACCAAAATCAACCAAATTCGCGCGTAGCTTGTATGATTTCGCCCTTATATGTTGCAACACCTTGAAATTATTGGCACCTCCTTTCTTGTGGTGGAAATGAATGATTCGATGTATTGATGAACATTTTGTGCAGTTCCCATTGAAATCAAGCTGAGCACCCCTGTTTGCACAAATACAAAAAAGTGATTAGTATAAAGCAAAATGTACTATGAATTGACAGTTTAAACAGGCACCTACATGGTCCATGTAGAGCACACTTTTAGAAAAATGGAACTCACCAGAAAGAATCCTAGAACAACATTGTACTCGCACATCACAAAAAAAATGGAGATTTGTCAGTCCTTCTGAGCTGAAGTTAGTTTGGTCTTGTGGGGAGTAATGTAACCATCCTTCAACTGCTCCTTCTGATGAGAAGATAGACAGGGCTTCTTCATCCTAGCATAATCGAAACTAGTCACTTCACATACTCCATATTCTTCTTCAGAGGAAGATGATCCTATTGTGCAAAGACAAGAGGACTACTAAATGCTAGCATCCCTGTTTGCTCAAAAAAGGAAAGGAAATATTTAAAACAACACAGATGAAGCACTTGTCAAGGACAATACCAATTTTTCATGACAGTATCTAAGCAGTAGCACAACACAAATAGAGATGACAAAGCTCAATCATATGGATGAAATCAGTGGGCGAGTACCAACCTTTGTCAGGAGGCTTATTGTGTAGAGCATAAAGATGAATCACTTATCCGGAACCATCTGTTGCTATCTACAGTGGCCATTCTTACTATATACTCCTCGATTAGTTTAATGTTTCCAACATCTTCTTGTGCAGTTCCACTAAAATATATGGTATCTTCAAAGAAGATCCCTGTTTGCACAAGTAGAGATAATTACGTATTACATTAAGAGTGGCATCAAATCAGTGGCAAAACAATTGCTCGTTCCAGCCATAGCAATAAATTAAGATGCAAAACTATATCATTACTTGTGTCATCACAGTTCCAGTGCTTCATTACAGCACCGGGAGTTGATTTTTGTTTTTCTTCTGCTTGTTCTTCCCCTTCATCACTTGGTTCAATAACAGACAAGCTTCGCCTTCAATGTAAGATTTGGCATGTCAATTAGGGAGCACAAGTATAGTACTAAACTTAATTTTCTGATGAAAGTGGCAAAATACAGGCCAACAGTTGTGAAATATCCTTATCTTACCTCAATGGGATATTATGGTGCACATACAGATTAGAAGTCTTGTCTCCATTTGTGCAGTTCACTAAAATCAACCAACATTATCGTACAAGTAGCACAACATATGAAAGCACACTGCAGAATCATGTGAAAGAAGGCTAGTACTGACCTCTCATGATGCGGAATTCAAACACTCACAAGAAGAAGATCTGAACCAAATTTTCCAACATGGATAGTAAGTAAGATCTCCTCTTGTGTAGTTCCACTAAGATCAAGCAATCAAGCAACATTGTCGGTGTGACATTTTGGTTGAACTGCACAAAACACTCTTAAAACAAAAGTGTTTTGTGCAGTGCAACAAAAGGTCACAATGGCAACGAGTTGAAGAAGATAGCCCTGTTTACACAGAGGTGCAAAGGAAACAATTAGTGGTCAATAATGGTGGATGACACAAAAGCCAACAAAAAGAAGCATCTACCTTATCTAAATGGGAAAGAAAGCAAGATAGTAGCATTTCTCAAACGGTGGCATTGATTAATATTAACATAGAGATTATTAACAATAAAATTCGTTAAACATGTAATTTGCTTTAACTGTGGCATTGCATCAATTTTCCAGCGGCATTATTAGAGGGTGTTTGTTTACAGGGACATTTTGGTGTAGGCACTAAAAAAACTCCGTGTCAGTCCCATCTAAACCAAACAGGAGGGACTTTTAGGGACTAAAAGTGGGCATTTGGGACTAAAGAAAGAAGACCTCGAGGGAGTCTTTTTGGGACTTTTTCCAACAGTTGCGCCTACCACGCATCGCACCTTGTCTCTATTAGTTCATTACTAGGGGTAACATGGTCTTTTAGCATGTCATTTAATAACCTCTAGTCCATGTTTAGTCCCTGGAACCAAGCAGGTAGGGACTAGGGAGTTTTTAACCAAACAGGGCCTTAGATTAACAACAACTAATGAGTTGCACGGGAAAATGGACACACCAGCACCATGTGCATCTACCGATGTACTGTGGTCATGCATAGTCTGTTGCAACAAAGAACAAACAACCAAGGAGCATATTTATGTTGGTCCCAGTTTTGTTATCTTTAGACACCTTTCCCTATGTGAGCGCAGCAAATCTAGTCCTGCTCAAACTCTATAGCCTTGTCCCCCAAAACAAAAGATCAGTTCGTTACAGATGTGCGTACTGCGTTTGTCATTGTTTTCCCTTTTCGACCAACGTAGGTGCTGGATAGCCAGTCTGTACTAGTACTTTCGCCCCTTCCTTTCCTCTTTGAACCATGTCCTAGATTTATGCGATACAACTTTCCCCACTACTTTCCCCCATTCCTTTCCTCTTTGAACCATGTCCTAGATTCATGCTATACAACTTTCCCCCTTCATTTCCTCTTTGAACCACGTCCTAGATTCATGCTATATACGAGCAATGCATGTGGAGTAAGTAAATTATACCTTAAGGTTCTTGGGGCATGGTTCGGTGGGCGACGGGAAGGTGGCGAAGAAGAAGGGGTCGGAGGCCCTCCCGCGCCGCCGCTGGGTGAAAGTGAACGGCTGCGCCGTTAGTGGATTCCCTCCCTCGCCGACGGCGACAGTGTTAAGCCTCCTTCCCTTCCCGGTGGACGGATCCTGCCGGTTCTTTGAGCAACAGTGAGGGGAGAGAGAGGCCAACGAAGTCTTGTTTAGATCTGGACAGGGCGAGAGAGTGTGAAGAGAGCAACTACAAGTGCTGAGGCTCCAACGTGTATATATATACTGGAGAGAGAGAGAGAGTGTGAGGCGTGCAAACCCTAGAAAACAAGTTCCGAGGTTGCAGCTTATACGTGATGAGGTGATTATACGGTCACTACGAGATCGTATAGCTCCGTATCCATCCATTTTGACCAGTCAAAGAATCCTCCTGGCACAAATTGTGCTCAAGTGTAGTTATCGAACCCGAGACCTCAAGTTTGATGAGCGAACATTCTAACCAGCTACACAACCCTCCCGTTATGTTCAACAAGAGGAAAATAACCTTTTATACATTCCTGCATTCGTGTGACAAGCATGTCGTGTTTTTTGTGTGTGTGGGAGTCATTGGGATTTCAATCATAATCGTGTCATGTGGCCTTGGTGGTAAGACTATCCATAGTGGTGCAGAAATAATGCAGCCTTAGTCACCTTACCTCTCTCCACGTAGTACGTTGGGTCCCACTAGTCAGAGGGTGAAACAAACAAATTAATAAGAAAAATTGAAAGCGCCAGCGGTGTATCTTACCTCACACATCTCGCTACTGCTCGAGAACACTGTCCAATTGATCCCTCTGTTCGCTCACGTACTATTTTAAGTGAATCCTTATTATAACATGCACACAATTTTGGGCACTTGTATTCGACCTAAGTCAGTGTGCCACCGTATCTCGTACTTACTACTCCCTTCGTCTAGGTGTAATAAGTCACGTTAGGTGTAGCGGGACCAAGGTGCGCGCGCGCGCGTGTGTGTGTTTAACAACATGTGTGTGTTAGACAGAGCGACATATCGACCTACTCCTACAGAGAGATGGTGTTTAGTGTATGATTTCAGCCGCGAGAGTCGGTGCATCCTCTCATTTCCGGGCATGTCTGGTAGGGACATGCGGACAGCTGCCACACCCTCTCCTGACCAGCCTGGCCCACCCAAAGCCCCTCCATCGCCCGCGTGCGCTTCCCGCCCGAAACGGTCAACACCGCTCCAAAGAATCAGTGCCGCATCCATGCCCGGGCAGAGCGGACGCAACCTCTCACTGGCGCATGAGTGATGGTTGCTTCGTCCGTCCAACTTACTGTTGGGTCTATGTGATTTGACGACTCATTGGTCTTTACTACTGAGGTGGTAGGACTACTGGATGTCCCACGCTTTCGGCAAAAGGACGTACTACTAGATTACAATTTTCTCCATTCTTACAGCGAAGGAGTGCAAGAGCAGTGAAAACACGCAGGCTCAGTGATTACATGGCCCACCTCACACTATCACCGTGCGACACCTAACTCTTTACATAGTACTCCCTCCGTTCCTAAATATTACTAGATGAGTCCCCGTGCGTTGCCGCGGAACAGCCGTATATCTCTCTGCGCAAAATTATCGATTTCATAGAACTAAAAAAAACTCTATAACCGCATGACAAATGTGGTAGCCAAACTAAATAAACTCCCATCATCATTTAGATCATCCCACATAAGGAAAAAAGATCAGCCAACTCCTACTGCATAATGGGATTATATTTTTTCTTTTTGAAATGTTAATGGGACTTAAAAGCTCACTTACATGCATGCTACCGGTGCATGCTTGCATGCAGACATGTTGATGTGATTTAAAACCCACTCACATGCATGCCACGGTATTTCTGCATGCTTGCATGTGGCTTATTGCAGATCCTCTCAACGTCTAGATCAGACGGCTATTATGGACTGATTTAGTTCATCTAACGACTACATTAATTTTGATGATGTGGCTCAAGGAGAGGATAGAGAATTCCTAGTAGTGGGGGCTAGCTATTACTAGTAGATAAGTCTTTGTAGAGATTCCACTAGGTGAACTACATACGGAACAAAATGAATGAATCTACACTTAAAATGCATCTATATACATCCGCATGTGGTTCATGGTGAAATCTCTACAAAGACTTATATTTAGGAACGAAGGAAGTACTAGTATAGTACGTACTGTAATTTATCAGCGAGATAAATTTGTACAATGCTATGAAGCTTCCAGCTTCTGTTACACGTATCTTGCGTCCAAGGTTGCCCGTTGCAACATTTCATCAAATACAAAGGAGACTAACATGATGCTATTGCATCTCAATGATTGACAGATCATAGAAAATACGTACTCCCTCCGTTCCAAAATAAGTGTCTCAACTTTGTGCAAACTTTAGTACAAAGTTGTACTACTACTAAAGTTGACACTTATTTTGGAACAGAGGAAACTAAAGAAAAAACGATCCATGCAGTCCCTAGCCCTTGAACCGTGAACCCTAACCAGGCTTCAATTTGCTGGCAACGTTCGAGCTTCCTAATAAATGAAGTTTGCAACCTTTTGACCATCGGATCATTTTGTGCAGTTTCATCAAAATCGAGATGAGCATCCCTGTGGCAAAGAAATTGAAGAAGCGTGATTAGCATAATTACTGGGACCAGTTGATGAGACATAAACTCATCACAAATACAGTACGTAGAAGCCAGTAGAGGTATGTGCGGGGCAAAGAAGTAGAGAAATATCCACAGGGAGTGATGTGGGCAGCTGGAGCAGTGCTGCAAGCCGGCTGTAAAGGGAGTTGTACCTGAGGGACGTAGCTCAACCTTGAGGAGGGCGGCGGGAGGCGGCAACTGCCCACGTCACGGTAGTGAGCAAGGGACGAAGCCAACCTCACTATCTTTGTGAGAGATAACGGCGGGGACCCCTGATCGGGACGTGCCGATAGTGGGTTTTCGCCGTCGGCGACGGCGACCGCATCTACACTAAGCATCCACCCCTTCCCCTAGCGGACATGATCCGCTGGGATGTTAGAGATGTGGCCACAGTCGTTTTGTGCGAGAGAGTGTGAAGGGAGCAACCCCAGCAAGCAACCGTGTAGGATGGCCCGTCCTGACTATGTATATAGTGGAGCGATTTCCTTTTATCTCCATATGAACCTATCACATTGCGTACATGCCACTAAAGAAAAAAAACTTTATTTATAAATGATGCGGCACCTACTACTCATTCTCCTATAACCTTGCGCTTGGCATCTCCAAAATATTAACCTTGCGATTGGCTCTTTGCCTCTTCGAGAAGTCGAGCAATAATGGTAGTGTAGTATATATCATTCTGGCTATATGAGACCGAATGAATTGCTGCACGTCCACCACTGTAACACCCACGATGCGGCTATACCTCCCACGTGTCGAAGCACGACTTAGAGGCATAACCGCATTGTGGTTTTGTCGCAAGAAGGGTCATCTTCACACAATCCCATGTAATGAACAAGAATGGGATAAAGAATTGGCTTACAATCGCCACTTCACACAAGTACTTAAATAAATCATACATCATTCAGAGCACACACATAGTCCGACTACGGACGAAGCCAAAAGAAAAGAAGATAACCCAACTGCTAGATCCCCGATCGTCCCAACTGGGCTCCACTACTGATCAACATGAAACGAAACATAGCAACGACCAGGATCTTCGTTGAGCTCCCATCTGAGCTCGGTTGGATCACCTGCACTGGTATCATCGGCACCTGCAACTGTTGTGATAGTATCTGGTGAGTCACGAGGACTCAACAATCTCAAAACCCGCGAGATCAAGACTATTTAAGCTTATGGGTAGGAAGTGGTAATGAGGTGGAGTTGCAGCAAGCACTGAGCAAATATGGTGGCTAACATACGCAAATAAGAGCGAGAAGAGAAGCAACGAAACGGTCGAGAAGCTAGAAGTGATCAAGAAGTGACCCTGAAACTACTTACGCACAATCATAACACAAAGACTGTGTTCACTTCCCGGACTCCGCCGAAAAGAGACCATCACGGCTACACACGCGGTTGATGCATTTTAATTGAGTCAAGTGTCAAGTTCTCTACAACCAGATATTAACAAATTCCCATCCGCCACATAACCGCGGGCATGGCTCTCGAAATTTTATACCTTGCAGGGGTGTCCCAACTTAGCCCGTCACAAGCTCTCACGGTCAACGAAGGATATTCCTTCTCCCAGGAATACCCGATCAAACTCGGAATCCCGGTTTACAAGACATTTCGACAATGGTAAAACAAGACCAGCAAAGCCGCCTGAATGTGCCGACTAATCCTGATAGGAGCTGTACATATCTCGTTCTCAGGGCACACCGGATTGTCCAAACTTCCAGTAGGCCAGCCCAGAGTTGCCCCTGGTGACCACCGGCGGCTGACAGGTTGGACCAACACTCAGAGGAGCACTGGCCCGGGGGGGGGGGGGGGGGTAAATAAAGACGACCCTTGAGTCTGCAGAACCCAAGGGAAAAAGGCTTAGGTGGCAAATGTTAGAACCAAGGTTGGGCCTTGCTGGAGGAGTTTTATTCAAAGCGAACTGTCAAGGGGGTCCCATAAATCACCCAACCATGTAAGGAACGCAAAATCAAGGAACATAACACCGGTATGACGGAAACTAGGGCGGCAAGAGTGGAACAAAACACCAGGCATAAGGCCGAGCCTTCCACCCTTTACCAAGTTTATAGATGCATCAATTAAATAAGAGATATTGTGATATCCCAACATAATCCTGTCCATCATGGAGCAATCTTCAACTTAACCTGCAACTAACAACGCTATAAGAGGGGCTGAGCAAAGCGGTAACATAGCCAAGCAATGGTTTGCTAGGAAGGGTGAAAAGGTTAGAGGCTGCCATGGCAATATGGGAGGCATGGTAAACAAGTGAAAGGTAGCACAACATAGCGATAGAACGAAGCAACTAGCAAGCAAAGATAGAAGTGATATCGAGGGTAATGGTCATCTTGCCTGAAATCCCGCAAGGAAGAAGAACGAGACCATGAAGAAGACAAAGGGACTTAGTCAAACGAATCCTCACAACTCCGGAACGAAACCGAAGCTCACGAGAGAAGCAAACCGGAAATGAGGAAACAACATGGTAAACACACAAGCATAAACATGTCACGATGCACAAACAAGTATGATGCAGGTCCGGTTTAATGAGGCATGGCATGGCAACATGCACAAACAACACTACAAGTTAAGTGGAGCTCAATATACAACGAGTTGCATATTAACGAAACACCACATCAATTATTTAGTTCTCTCTCGTTTATGTACCCAACAATATTAAATGTTTTTAAACATGGCAAGGGGTGAAGCATAATAAAACTACCTATCTAGGCAAGTTTAAATGAGGCCGAAAACACAAACAACAATTCCGGAAAATCCCCATGTTATTTAGCTATTTAATGCAACAACAATTTTAAACATTTTAAATGTTGTTATCATGATGCAGATGACATATACGAGTTATATGCAATTTTTATGAAAATGTTGACATAAGCATGTTATGAAGCATTTGTCACCGTGGCGGAACGAAAGGGGTGCCACGGCAACGAATTCAAAAATGATGCCACGGCAACATATCGATCCCGATCACTTGATTGAGATACCGATGCAAATGAGAAGTGTGCGGACACGCAAGAGATGGTGGGGGTGCTCCCAACTACCGGGTTCCCACGGGTTAGTGTCATGGAAACGAGTGACAATTCGGACACGGTGCAAACGGTGCATCTCATACAACACACATTCATTCCCGGGCGGTCGTCTTGGTGGTATACCTTTGAAGCGTGCATTTTCGGGGCAGAACGAGTCGGTGCAAAGTAGAGGAAGTAGACGTTCTCGTGGCGGTCGTAGTGGAAGTAGTGGTACACGGCAACGGTAGTGGAAGTAGTGGTACACGGCGACGGTAGTTGTACACGGTTGTAGACGTTCTCGGGTCGTGGGTAGAGGTACTTGGCGCATCGTCGTGTGTAGTCGGACTCGGTGTCCTCGGGGCAATGACTATAGTCGTGGTTCTTGGAGTCTCACCGTGTAGTTGTACACGGAGTCGAACAGAGGGCCTTGACGATTCAACGGGTATGAAGCAATGGAAAAGCACATGCCTCCCCTGTACATGGTGCAAGCCGAGACGATCTCGATGATCCAGCGAGGCGACGTGGTATAGGGCAGTCTTCGTCTTGGCAAGGCAGCGGTCCAAGCGAGCAGCAGCTCTGCTCAATGCAGGGCAGCACGAGGCGATGCCGGGGAAGTCAACATGGGGAAGATGCGGTCGCTCATCTCCTGGATGAGGCCGAGGCGAAGGTGGGATATGTCTCTGAGGAAGGAGGTCCGGCGGGGCGACGACACTGTTGGTGGAGGAGGTCGCCGGATCCAGCAAGGAACTTGAGCGGAGCGGTGGCCTTGCTGTGGTCGGGGACGCGTCAGGAGACACGAGGACGAGGCGCGGGGCTACAAGGCAAGGAGGAGGGTGCAACGGTGATGCTTGGCGGTGGGGAAGACAGAAGCGGCGGCCATGGAAGGCAAGCAGGAGGCGTCGCGCGGAGGGGCAGCGCTCGGCAGCGGGGCTGACATCGAGGAGGAGATCGGGCGCGGGGGAGATGGGAATGGAGGGAGGAGAGATGGGGCGCAGAGGAGGGGGAGGGGAAGATCGAGGAGATGGGCTCCTCTGGCGGCGCGAGGGAGAGATCGAGAGGACGAGGGTTGGGGTAGCTAGGGTTATCGAGCTGGTGGGGGCGGCTGAGCCTTAGAGGCCGGCCCGGTAGAGAAGGAAGTGGCCAGAGGCCTGGCTGGAGGCCTGGCTGGGCTGCTGGGCTCTCTTCTCCCTCTCTCTTATTCTCTAGAAACAGAAAATAACAAAGAAGAAAAGGAGAAGAAAGGAGGTGTTGGGGAAGAAATTGGACACGCGGATAATTTTCCCGGACCCACAAGAATGTGATTGTTTCGAGAAAATAGAAAAGGCCATGATTGAAAGATGTAAATTCAAACTCATTTCAATTTCACTCAAATGGGTTTGAACTAGGACTTGGTTTTTGAAGTGTCCAAAAATGTTGAGATTTTTGGTGGAGCTCCGGAAAATGATGAAAGAAATTTAGGGCAAAGTTTGGAGACCAAACTTGAAGCAGAAAAGGAACGAAATTGCAAGTGTGTTTATGGGTGATTCCGAATTAGTGGAATATTTAATATAGCTCCCTAACAATATTGAGAGACTTTTATATGTTGTAAAGAGAAATCACCATGTGCATTTCCCTCGATTTAAATGGATCGAAGATCCATGCAATTTATTTAGCTAAGTTTTTAAAAGGATTGCATGATGACATGATGCAATGTAAAAGATGCAATGAGATGAGATGCATGAACAAAATGCAAAACAAAAGACAATAACCCAACCACGAAGGAAATATCATATCGCATCTCCGGAAAAGGCAAGAGTTGGAGTTACGAATATGGAATGTTGTATCCGGGGCGTTACAACCACGTGGGCGAGGGTCGAGGGGCGAGGGAGAGTGCTACATACGGAGCAAAATGAGTGAATCTACACTCTAAAATACGTCTATATACATCAGTGTTTTGAGTATGTACTTGTAGTTCATATTGAAATCGAGTAAAGGACATATATATTCCAAACAATATGATATAATCTCTATAACCAAGGTAGTAGGGACGAGGAGTAAACTGAGAGTGTAGTAAATTTTTCTCCTCGTCCTACGAGCCACCGCGTGCATGGGCGAGGGAGCGAGCGTAAGGCGGAGCAAGCTTCACCTCATCCTGCGAGCCACCGCCCCGGTGGGCGGAGGAGACGGCGTACTAAGCAAGCTTCTCCTCGTTCTGCGAGTTGACAGGACACATCAAAAGTAATCCAGTGTATAGAGCCTTGCCTCTAAGGTAGGCCCCACATGGTTTGCCTCTTTTTTTAATTTAACATAACACGTCAAGTCGCAATTTGTTTGTTCACCCGTGGTAGACGATCTTCCCTCCACCAAGTGGACAACCAGTACACATGCCAAATTACCACGTGGGCTGCCTTTTCGTACAGAAATGAGCTCCACCGTGTACCCGCTCAGGTGTGGTTGGGAAAGAGGCGGGAGTACGTGCGCCGTGCATGCACCTCTTGTCTTCGTGCATGTCCCCCACTTACGTGGGTGTGTGTGAGAGATATAAACCACGTTCGTGAGTGTTTTTTGTTTTGGGGTGGGGGTGGGGGGTTGATTTCGTGAATTATTTGTGGGAATATGTGTCAATGACATCTCAAACAAAATTTTGCATGCAATGTGTGTGAAATGGAGGCCTATCCATATCATATATAGAGGGTCGGGAAATCCACGAGAAGAGAGGGAGAGGTCATAGCTATCGATAGAGTCAAAGAGAGGATCAAGTGGGTGGGTGCGAGATCGATGAAGAGAGCCATCGAAATTGTGTGTGTGTGCAAGTCAAAGATATAGGGCGACTGGCCTACCGGAACGTTAGAGGGCACATGTCAAGTTTGTGTGTGGCAGGGAGACATGACTAGAGCACTCGATGTATCGGTGTGTGTGGGGGGAGGGGGTAGGGGGAGGGGTAGGCAGAGGCCTACCTATAGAGGTAGAACGACTCGTATATGTGTTGAGAGGGAGAGACCCAGCTATGTCTTGAGGGAGATCGGTCGACATCCATACATAACTGAAGGACGGGAAATATGATGGGACAAAGAGAGAGAGGAGAGAGAGAGGGAGGGAGAGGGGTAGAGTGCTGGATGGGTGATGGAGTTGGTTCTTGAAGATGGTGGGAGAGGCCTACTAGACAAACTGAGGGTGGAACTGCAATGTTATCAATAAGAGTGGGGATGTGTTTCTGTGTGTGCCTGTGCGTGATAGATCTGTCGGGACGCATCCATGGATGATGAAGGGGAACCATGTGTTTGGTAAGCAAACCTAACTAGATCGGTAGATCAATTGTTGTTTGTCGGAGGAAGGGAGAGACACAACTAATGAGGTAGATCGATTAACGCGTGGGTAAAAATGAATTATAAGGACCTAGCTAGCTATATGTATAGCGAGAGATCGGTCGGTGTACGTCCATTTGTTAGAGGCAAATAAGGCCTAGCGAGACGGATAGACAGAGAGAATGGAGCTAGGAGGTGGTGCGAGAGGCCCAGCTACTAGCTAGATAGGGGGAGGAGTGTGCGGTTGTGAGATCGATGAAAAGAGGGGCAAGAGTTTACATGTGTGTGTGACCATATGAGAGACACGAGGCAAGGACACATAAAGGAGGAGATTTAAGGTGTGTGTGTATAGGTTGTAGGCAGGCATCACTGGAGAGGTTTATCGATCGGTGTGTGTCGGAAAGGAGTTGAGGAGACTCTCGGAGAACGACCTAAAGAAAAAAATGAATGTGCTCGGTGGATAGAATGCCGAGGGAGGGGGAGGGCGAGGAGGGTGTGTGCATGCACGAGAGAAATTTAGTGGTAGCTACAAAGGTTAGAGGATTGTGTGGGTGTAAGAGACTAACAAAGATCATAATTTGATATGAAAGTGGATTCATATATTTGAATAGGAGATCATAGTGTTTTAAACATTGCATGCATGAATATAGCGGTGATACACGTGTTGTGCACATGTTATACCATAATGTGATAATGCATGGCGTTTGCAACTCACAGCTAAATGCCAAACAATCTAAACCATACTATACATCAAACAATCTCAAATTTTATTTGAATTTGTGATAATGTCTGGCGTTTGCAGCTTACAACTAAATATCGAACAATCTAAACAATACTATATATCGAACATTCTCACATTTTATTTGAATTTGTGGTAATGTGTGGTGTTTGCAACTCACATCTAAATACTTGTAGGCGTAGGGGGAGGGGCACCATACATAATGTGATAAACACATTATACATATGAGACATGGTTTAGATTATGAAGATCTAGCTAGAGCTAGAAATGTAATGTGATTTGAAATCAACATAAAGTGGATTCAAAAAATTGAGTTCGAGTTCATATAGTACACATAGTTCATATGTAATTCGAGACTAATCATGTGGTGTGCTGTGAAGATAATACACAAACGATGGTTTAACTTAACAATAATGATGACTGTAGATCTTATTAAAACATAGAAACGAATTCAAATGCTTTGACTTCACAACAATCCTTACCGGAGCCTCTTCCCTGATGACGTCGTCCACAGAAACACCTCGACGTCCCTCATCCACCGTACCGGATGAGGATCCATCGTCGATCTCGTCATCTCGCCAGTTCAGCCACCCCGTCCTCCACCTCCAAGGAGCTGCCCTGACGTTCCCCTCGTCTTTCGCGCCACCTCCATTCCCACACTACCGTCTTCACCTGCACCACCGTAAGAGCATCATCATCACCGTTTCCTTGGATGAAGCTGCGGCCTAATCGGCGCCACCAAAGAGGTTGTACACTAATCGCTGCATTTTCTTCTTGATTCGATCTCACGGTGCCGCCGGCGCTCAGTCCCGAGCCGACACGGCGCGGCTCCATCCACGGCGACATTGCCGGCCACTTCCTCCATGGCGTCTCTCCCTCAGCGGCGACGTCCACATCAGTAGGAGTTGCTGCTGCTTTAGCTCTCGCTCGCGCTGCTGCTCTGCTCTTGCTCTCGGTCCCCTGCCTGGTCTGCTCTTGCTATTGCTCTTGCTCGCGCTGCTGCTCTGCTGTTGCTCTTGGTCCCTTGCCTGGTCTACTCTTGCTATTGCTCTTTCTCGCGTTGCTGCTCTCGCTCTTGCTCCTACTTGCGATGCTGCTCTGATTTAGCTACACTTCAGTCGACTGAATCGACTTTTGGGTCAGTCGATTCTCAGGGGGTGGGGAGCTCGCCGGGGTGAAGGAAGAACCAGCCGCAGCGGGGAGGGGGCTCGCCGGAGAGGTACCCCACTATCTATCTTAGGGTTCAGGGTGGGGGCGGTGGTCGCCGGCGGTGATGGGGTCTTGGCGGGGCGGTGGCGTGGGGATCGCCGGAGAAAAAGCTCGGCACGGGGGGCCTAGAGGGATGGCCGGGGCGGCGGCGGACCGGCGGTGGGGAGTGTTTTAGGGGCGGGCGGGGCGGCGCACCGCGGGCCGCGGGCGGCGGGGGGCTGGTGTTTGGCTGGTGGTGGCTGGTGGCTCAGGGGGGTGGAGGTTGAAGATGAACTGCAGGCCCTTGATTTCGTATCCAACGGCTGCAAAATCAACTGACCAGAGATGAAAAAGTCAGTCGACCGACATGTAGCCTCACCTTGCTAGTGCGTTCAGTTTCGACAGCAAAATTCAGTTTTGACAGCAAAATCCAGTTTCGACAGTTAAGTTCAGTTTCGACAGTTAAGTTCAGTTTCGACAGTTAAGTTCAGAGATGAGCGGCAGATGTATTTTACATCTAGCACTTTGTGGTTATGTATTTTACGTCATGTATTGGAGATGCTATTAGAATTCCACTCAGGTTAACATTGTTTGTTGTCTCTCTTGTCCTGCTTCAGCCTCGGCGTCGTAGAACTCACTGGAGCTGCTCCAACGACGAAACCCTCCATCACAGCGGAGCAGTACCTCGGGCTCCATCTCCAGACGCCTAAGATCTTCTTCCCCTCCTCCGACAGCAAAGTCAACCAGAGCATCCTCACCGGCCAACCCAATCACGCTGAGATCGACATGGCTTCGCCAAAGAGGTTATACACTTGTTGCATCTCTTTTTTACTCTATATGTTATATATATTGTCCACTGAGCACACATATTTGTTCCTTTAGTGTCTCCTTGAAAGAAAAAACATAGGAATTTTAATTTTCACTTGTCCTCCTTTTCAAATTCCTATTCATGAAGCACAAGACTAAGAGATATATAGTAGCATAATAGCATTATAACCATACATTTTCTTGTGGTTTGACTTAATCTCACCATGCTTCTTTGCATCCTGTGATCTTCCAATTGTTGTGAATCAAACACCCAGATTGGCAGAAATCATGTGTTTTTAAATTCTCTGTTTTGCACGTGCATTCCTATCCTATTCCTGTCTATTTCCTATCCCTGCATTGTTGGAATCCTCCAATTCAAACGAGCCCTTACAGAATTACTTCTCTTACAGATAGTTGTCAAAGAAAACCTTGCGTGGTTTGTCCGGCTCCTGCTGCGTCGTCGTCCACCCTAGCTCGGCTGCTCCAACGACAGAAGGGTCCATCAGAGCAGGGATCCGGCCTCCAGACTGTCTTTCACCGCCTCAGATCTTCTTCCCCGCTGCCGGTAGCCATGAAAACTGCATTACCATCATCAACCGAGCAGATGACCTCGAGGACTACACTGGTCCGCAAGAGAGGTCGCACTCTTTCGTGTCTGCTTACGTTATGCATCACTTAATATTACATGCTACTTTATCGTCCTATTCACCGATTAGACTCTGAGTCAGCTCCAAACTAATGGTCAAACTTGAGTTTCTAAATGGTTGTGGGGTACATATCGGGGCCACAGTCAATAGTATCTATCTACTATTTGGTTAATCTCTGGTGTCTACTATGAGTTTCATGTTGGGTGGGAAACAAACAGTAAAGAAGCCGTTATCTGTATTTTTTAACTGAAGCCATTATCTGCCTGCTATTATTGGTTTTGGGTCTATCCACAGGTTGCTACCATCACTCTGGATTTCTGCATGCACTCCTTACATAATCTCATTATGTTTTATTCCTATGCATGACAGTTATTGTAAACAATGGAACTGTACATGTAGAGCAAAAGAGATGAGCCTTGCGTGGCAATAAAATTTCATGCAGACGTTGCTCCATGGTAGGCACAAAGGCAGCCCCCCTCCACGCATTTCGTATTGTAATCGAGAGGAAGATATCTGTTCTGAGGGGGATTCAGAAGGAGAAGACAACTCCTATTTACCCCCTAAGGTCTTCGCTCTAACTTGGCATGCTGATGTTGGTTATATCATGCATATGGTGTCTTGCATTGCTTACTTTATAAATCAAACTAGACCATGATAGCGCGCGCTGCCGCGCCTGTCCATTCTATGATAAAATGTTAAGAATAGTAAAAATACTTGAAGCCAGAAAACATGGAAATTTAAGTTTGTATCAACTTGCTCATATAGTGATCAGTAATCAAAGAGGAAATATTTGAAATAATTAGACAGTACAACTCTTCGAGGAACCTTGGGAAATTTAATACAATATCTCAATGTAGATAGTGCACAATGTATATGTTCAAAGCTTCAGGTATAAGATCATAGTAGATATCTCCATTTCCGAACCTAAAAATTCTAAAATAAAATTGCAGCATGCTTGACACAAAGAAACTAATTTTGTGAATTATTTGTATCGATCCAATTTTTATTGGGTGTATATCCTAAACATGAGGTGTGCAGTACAGAAATGCAAGAGTATAATATTGATATATAACCATCCTATTAATTTTTGATTTGCTACAAAAAAAATCTAGATTGGTAAAAAACACAAACTAACATACCCTGGAAGCACCAGACATTTAATAATCCTTCCTTCTTAATTTAAAGGATCTATACAAATGGACAATAGTAGATCCATCATTTGATCAGATAGAAAATGAAGGAAGTGTGTTGAAACAACTACACGAAGATGTGTTACCTCAAGGCCACTTATCTCTACATAACCCATTTTCCTCAGGGGAGAACTTTATCAGTAAACTGAATTTAAAGAAAGAGATTATTGATTCAAATGTGGTAAGAAAATCAATGCCCATTGATGGGTACTAAATAAATACAACCAGACCATACCGGCAAAAGTATGAATCTTTACAGGTAACTTTTTTCCAGAATGGGAAGACGGCTTAGAATAGATCAGGATTCAACGACAGAAATATTCAGAGTAGGTACTATGACAAATACGATCGTCTGGCAATTGAATTTTTGCTTACCTTATCTTTAGTCTCTGCCAAATAGGGCTTGTGCATATCACGTAGGGGGGAGGGGAGGCATGAGAGTTGTACCTGCAGGGGAGGAACCGGTGACATGGATGGGGTGTGGAAGGGCGTCAGGCCGCATGGGGATGCCGAGTGGGGGTGGCGCCGTCGGGCGAGCTGGCTAGTCGTGGTGGGTGCTACCGCCTGCCGGTAGAGGTAGAAGTCGGTGAATCACAAGTGCCTGTGTGAAGAGTTGAAAGAGATCGAGATCCGAATGAGGGCTAGAGGATTGGATGAGCGACGTCGATACCAAACCTAGGATTTTCGGGGATTGTAGTTTGATAGTCGATACAAAATCTTGGAGGGAACACCGTTTGGGCTCCTTCACTGCCGGTACCTCGGCGTCGCCGTCGCCGCGACCGGTGCCGCCTGACGGCGGCATCGCATCAGTTGCACGAAGAACACTGAATCGGGGAGATAGAAAGGGAGAGAGCGGACGGGCCTCGTGTGTAGGCATGTCAGCTCTTTTGAGGATTTCACATGTTTCAGCCCAATCAACCATAAAGTGTCCAAGTAGACCCGCGGAGTTGCAGCCCTTCAACGTTTGGCTGGCCCAGTTTTCGCGGATTAACGAAGCGAACTGTTAGAGCGAGCTCGGGTAAATGCATCCATCTGGGACGTACGTACACCAGATCGGACGGTTAAGGAATCTAAATCGCTATGGAGGCTCCTAACTAGCTCTATTATACTGTTTTGTAATATGGCATATGCTTAGTTTAGACATCCTTTGTGCGAATGCCATCTGTTTAGTTTATTTATCATTTATGTGAATTATGCAACGCCATCTTGTTTAGCCACGCATCATATATGTGAATTTTGCAATGCCATCCTGCTTAGCCAGTCATCTTATATGTAAATTATATTAGGCCATCCTTTTTTTCGTTACATATTACATTTGTCAACAATGTTAGTACATTCAACTGCTCTTCGTGTGCATCAGCCATTTGACACGGTGATGGCAAATTCTGGAGTGAAAACAAGGTCTTCAGAGCAGACTATGCTATCTGACGAAGCGCATATCTCGCTGGTTACAGATAGCTCCTCAGAGGAGGATTCAGAGACAGATGACCAGTCCTATTCCCCCCCGAGGTGTATGCTCTAACTTGGCAGGGTTATGTTGCTCATATCGTGCGTATGGTGTCTCGCATTGCTATGTCATTTGATTAGTTTAGACATGCTTTGTGTGTATGCCACCTGTTCAGTGTCTAATTACCATATATGTGAATTATGCATTGCCATCTTGTTGCAAGACATTATATATGTGAATTATACAAAGCTATCTTGTTGCAAAGGCATTATATATGTGAATTATGCAATGCCATGTTGTTTAGCCAATCATCATGTATGTGAATTATATCATGCTATCATTTTTTTGTATTACGTGTTCCATTTGTCGACAACGTTTGTATATTCAACTACTCTTCCTGTGCATCAGCCATTTGAAGCGGTGATGGAAGTATCTGGAGTGAAAACAAGGTATTCAGAGCAGACAATGCTACCTGCTGAAGAAAACATCTTGTTGGTTACATAGAGCTCCTCGGAGGAGGATTCAGAGACTAATGACCAGTCATATTTCCCCCCTGAGGTCTATGCTCAAACTTGGCAGGGTTATATTACCCATGTCATGCATGTTGTCTTGCATTGCTTAGTTTTTACATCATATATGGATTGCCATCTGCTTACTTGCTTACTATATAAATCATATATTTGAATTATATCATGCCATCATGTTTACATAGTACTCCCTCCGTTCCATAATGTAGTGCTTATAGATTTTTGGAAAAGTCAAACCTCACAAACTTTGACCAAGTCTGTGGACAAAAATATTTACATCTAGAGTGTGAAACATATATCACTAGATTCATCATAAGATGTAGTTTCACATTATATATTTTTGCTATTGTAGATATAAATATTTTTCTCTACAAACTTGGTCAAAGTTTGCAAACTTTGACTTCTCAAAAAATCTATAGGCACTACATTATGGAACGGAGGGAGTACATACACATCATCTATCTGAATTATGGCATGGCAACCCATTTAATAAAGACATAATATAGTTATATCATCTCATCCTGTTTAGTGTTTACAGTCATCATATTTTGAATTATGGCATTCTATCCGTGAATGTATATGAATTATGGCATGCCAACCTATTTAATAAACACATTATATAGTTATATCATGTCATCCTGTTTACATAGTCTCATATTTTGAACTATGTCTTTCCATCTTTTTTAGTTAGCCATCATAATGTGAAATTGTGTCACGCTATCCTATTTAGTTAGCCATCATATATGTGAAATTGTGTCATGCTATCCTGTTCGGTTAGACAACATAATATGAATTATTTCATGCCCTCTTTTATTCCCCACTATCCATTGCACCTATCTATCATACAATGTCTATACTTCCCATTACTTTTCTTGTTATCAGCCATTTGAATTGGAGAGGGTGATGGCAGTATCTAAGGGAGTAACAACACGGTCTTCAGAAAAGATAGTGCTATCAGTTGATACAGATAGAACCATGGTTGTACTTCCCAAGGACCAGATCCACCACTCATAACCCAGACTCTCACAGATTGTACCCCTACCCAGTTGGACAGAGAACTAGCTACACCCCTTCTAACCCCAACCCCAGCAGATAGTAACCCAATTCCAGTTGACACAGCACCGTCTCCACCACAGAGCACCCAAACACGAGTAGTTAGTAAGGGAACTGCAGTGCCCAAAGCACGAGGACCACCACTCCGAATCCCAACTCAACGCTTAAAGGAGAAGAAGATTTGTTCTCAGGTCAGGTTTTGTAGCTATGGTTCATACTCCTTTGCTCTTGCATTACTGTATTTACTCATACCAACTATTTTCAAATTTGAAGGATGGAATTGAAACTCCAATGGCACAACAGGTATGCTTTAAACCTGTTTCTTTAACTGGTTTGCTGTTGCAACCTGCTCTATGTTGATTTCAGTTTCAATTGAATAAACAGTTATGTTCTCATGTCATGCACATTACACGTGTTGTTATTGCTCTATAGTTTCCCACAATTATATTCTGTCTATTCTGCTTTGTCTTGAACAAATATTATTTGAACTGTGACTCTATCTTGATTTGGCAACAAAAACTAGAATGATGTAGACCATAAAGTGACCATGGTACATAGATATATGTTTGTTTCATGTTGTTATCCTGTCCACTTTACTACTGAACTCATTTACCAAAATGAGTTTCATATACAACATGGTAAACATGTGATGTGTCTCCTTGTTTCTCTTTTAGAATGCGGACAAAATATTGGAGAACAGTACCGCGTTATCCAATGGTAAAGGAAGTAATGCAGATAAGGTTCAAGATAGTGAGACATCCCTGTTGGTCTCCAAGAAAGCTGATAAAAACTATCTTGAGGACAATGAGAGAACCCAAAAGTCTTGTCTTGATGTAGTGATCGAGTTACTGGCCACTACTGCTAGCACAAGCTCTTCGAACTCGCTGCCTGAATCAGTTTGTCTTCTTGAGTCTCAACTTCAAGTTGAAAGACATCAATCAGATGTGCTGCGACAGGAAGCTAAAGGACTGAGGAAGTCCCTGTAGAATTCAGATGCATATTTCCTGGTGCAACAGCAAGTGCTGGGGATTTAAGCGCCAAACAAGAGAAAGTTAATAAGCTTGCTAAGCATCTTGCCAGCATTATGGGTACCCAGGATATTGTTTCTTGAGATCTTCTGAAGTGGTTTCAGTTCTGGAATTGTTTTGCTGCGGCGTTTATTTGCGCTGGTCGTCAAATTTGACAACCAGTGTATATGATATGCTGCTTTGTTCCCTATATTTGCACTGGTGGCGAACTTTGATGCCCAGTGGATGTAATATGTGTAATAGCCATGATAGCCTAGCGTTAGTTGCTTGCTTATTTATTTCCTTGTTGTCTTGTTAATTTGTTTGCTTGTAGTCATTGCAGTTCTTTTTCCGCGGTTTGCTAGTGGCTGCAATAACCTATTTTTTAAAACTAGGCCACAATAACCATGGGCTAATATTTACTGTAGTGACACTGGGCCTCCTACGGGCCGTCGAAATAGTGGGCCTTCTATGGGCCGTAGAAACAATGGGCCTTCTACGGGCCGTAGAAACAATGGGCCTTCTGCGAGCCGTATCATCAATGGGCCTTATACAGGCCGTATGATCGATTGGCTAAACATGGGCCAAACAGACCGCATTATGGCCGTAAACGGGCTAGAGTTGGAATCGTCCGCTCATGGGCCAACCATAACGGGCCATCGTTAATAGGCCGTATTTGATGACGCTATGAAAATGGCCCAACGTATTAATGGACCACAAACGGGCCGACTGTAACCACGAGCCGAATTTGGCCCACAAGCAGAAAATGACAGTAACGGGCCGTAAGTAAACGAATGCTGGAAATGAGCCCAAGAATAAATGGGCTCTAAGAAGGCCAAAAGATAACATGGGCTGGAAGCGGCCCAACGAAATAACGGGCCGTTAATGGATATAAGGTGACACACTGTTCATTACAGGCCAGTTTCACCACGGGCCGTTAATGGGTGTAAAGTGATACACTGTTCATTACGGGCCAGTTTCACCACGGGCTATTAATAGGCCAAGAGTTACAAAGGGCCTCATATGGGCCGAAAGACGTCATGGGCCATACATGGGCAAGAAGTGAAAATGGGTTGGAATCATATTGGATGGCCTAGATGACGCTACTGGGCCTAATTCGGATAGGGCGTAACGGGCCTTGGGTTAGCAGGCTATAAATGGGCTATATGCGAACAGGCCGTTAACAGGCTTTCCATGGGCCGGCCCGCCACCTTTTGACCAAGTCAAATGGGCCGGCCTTTTCACAGGAATGGGCCTCTGTTGGGCCGTGCCATGTGTCGATGTATCATAGGCGCCTTCTGTCCAATGAGTGGATGACATCTGTCCCAACGATGAGCCGACAAGTGTTTCCTCCAGCCAATGATGATTTTACACGTGGAAAATCCCCATTGGTCGGGGCTGTTAACGGTTTATCGGATCCAAAACCCGACCCGATAGCTTAACGGCGTTCCGTTACGGTGGATGCCACGTGTCGGTCACCCTTGACGAAAGCACTTCTGTGATGCGTGATTTATCGTCTTGGAAGTGGACACTTCCGTGATGATAATTTTGGTAATGTCATGGAACACTTCTACGACAACACATGTATGACTATCTTGATTGTGTCATAAAATCGTCATGGATGTACATGCATGACAAAAAATGCGACCTACTGTGACAAACACGTATCATCACGGAAGTGTATTTTTTTTGTAGTTATTTTAATGCAATGTTGACATCCAGGATAAATCATTATCCACTCCTAGCTACTTATCCATGGAATGAGAAACTATAATCTCTAATTGTCATTGCAAACATGTTTAATCATAGTGGGCTGAGCCATGGATACTAGGTTAAACATATTTACACAAACAGAACAGGTCGAGTTCATACCAGTTTCTCTCTGCCACAGCCAGTTCATCGAATATCGTTATTATTGCCTTTCACTTGCACCACTAAACGATATGAAAATAATAATAGTGTAGGAGTGTCGTGGACTAAGCTGGAATTTGCAAACATTTTATTCAACGGGAGAAGAGGTAAAATGGGCTCTTTATTAGATCAACAGTTATTCATATGAGAGCCACTCAACATTTTCATTGTGGTCTTATCCTTGGTACAACTCGAATAAAAAGAAAAAAATTCAGAGAAACACGCTGAAATATTTTTGGAGTTTTTTGGTTTTCTTGAACAAGCAAATAAGAGGGAAAAGCAAAAACAAGAAAAACTATTTACACGGGAAAGCTCCCAACAAGCAAAAGAAGAACAAGGAAATCTTTTTGGGTTTTCTTTTTTTAGTATTACAACTAAGCATGCATAGAAAGTAAACTAACTACAACTAAATTTTTTTGGTTTTTATAAGATTCTTCAAACACACAAGAAGAAGGCAAGAAATAAATTTAACATGGATGATACAATGAAAAAGTGTGAACACCGACAACTAGAATGAAATGTGTGAACATGAATATAATGTCGGTGGAAACACGTACTCTCCCAAGCTTAGGCTTTTTGCCTAACTTGGTAGTCGATCAGAAGCCTGGACAGTAGTTAGGGTACTGAGGAGCGGGCATCCACCGATCCCACTGCTGAGGCTCTTCCTCCTCCTTTGCAGCCTGGTCGTTCCGATAGGCGATGATGTCTGCAGGCATAATCCTATATCCGCCCCTAGCAACGGGATTAAACAAAGCAGGAGCAGGCAATGGAACGATATCATGAGTTTCAATGCTGAAAACCAAGTTATAAGGAATAGGGATGTCAGGGTAATCTCTTGCAATGAAATGGTGGTGTTCCATGGCTGCACAATCTAGGTAAACCTTGGTCAGGGGGTAATCATGAGGGCGTATCTCAACCTCGAAGTGAGCCGCCAAACGAGTAGCGAAAATCCCACCATGTATTTTACCCTTGGACCTATTAATGTGGAGGCAACGTGCCACAATAGCTCCCAAGGTATAAGTGTTGTCGCCCTTTAATGCATGATACAAAACAGCAAGGTCTGGTGAGATGAGTGCACCCACCTTCTCTCTAGCAAGCAAGCATTTTGCAATGAAAAGAGCAAAGTAATGAACAGCAGGAAAATGCAAGCCAGTGGCAGTGATAGCTGACACCCCTCTCTCATCTCCCACCGTCAAGGTATGATAAAAGTCCTCAAACTCTGTCGGACTATGCTCAGCTAAGCTCCCATCAGAAGGGATCATGCATATGTTACAAAATTCAGTAAGTGGTATCTGATGGGTTTCGGCATATAAATCAAACCGCACCTCAGGAGGATTATTCGAAGGAAGGAAAGTAAAACTTTGAACAAAGATGTTTGTGAGGAGATGATAGTGTTCACATTCAGCTGCGATGAAGTCGGTGAGGCCGGCATTAGCAGCATATTGTGTGAACTCTTAAAGGATTCCAGCCTCTTCCATGAACTGGGTGTGCGGCCATTCGCACAGCCGTACTTCTGCTAACCTCCGAGGATGGAGATCACTGTCAGAAGACTCCCCAATAACTCCTTTGGAGCTCTTCTCGGAACCAAACTTCCTAAAGATATTCATGTTTTTCCTATGAACAAAAATTCTGAAAAATTTAGTCCACAAAATTTTCTCAACAAAACTTCACAAAAATGATACCAACTACTCATAGGGATACATAGAGGCCATAGCAAGCATTCAAACTACTTAGAACTCTAAGAATTCAACATGCAAACTCATCTACACTAACACCAAGAGTAGCTAATTATTCAAAATATAAACCACTAAAACAAAAACTAATTGGACAAACGGTGGAGTTACATAGCAAGCAACAATCCCCCGAAACAGTTTCGAAAATAAAGCTTCGAGCAAAGAGATCGAAATCTGTGGATTTGAGAGCAAGAACACGGGACAGAGAGCAATGGAGATTTTTTTTGGAGGTAAGTGATTATGTGGTGTAAAGAGATAAGTGAGGGGGCCCACGTGGGGACCACAACCCACCAGGGTGCGCCTAGGGGTCCTGGTGCGCCCAGGTGGGTTGTGCCCACCTGGTGCACCTCCCTCTGATATTATTTGCACCAGAAATTCTTAAATATTCAGAAAAAAATCGTATTAAACTTTCAGAGCATTCTGAGAACTTTTATTTTTGGGTCATTTTTTATTGCATGGACAATTCAGAAAACAGACAAAACATGATAGTTTATTTTATTTAACTAAGAAAAACAGAAAACAAGAAGTAGGGACATAAGGTAGTGCTTATAAAATTCATCAACTTCATACCACTCAAAAATGATCCATTAATAAGGTTGATCAAGTCTTATTAACAACCACTTTCGATTAGCATGAAACCGAAGAACTTTCGTAAATCACTAAGTTACCTCAATAGGGATATGAATGTCCCCAACAATAAGCATTTCATATTTCTTTTGACAGTAGGTAGAGGTATTTGAAAACTTCCAATAGTGATTGTCGGAGATTTTTCAATAACATTAATACCATTCACTTGGAATTGTTTCTTCAGAAAGTGCACCGTATGCTCATTACCATTGATATGAAAAGTGACCTTGCTTTTATTGCAATCAATAACAGCCCCTGCAATATTCAAGAAGGGTCTATCAAGGATAATCGACATGTTGTCGTCCTCGGGCATCTCAAGTATAACAAAGTCAGTCAAAATACTAACATTAGCAACAACGGCGGGCACATCCTCACAGATACTGATAGGTATGTCAGTTGATTTGTCAGCCATTTGCAAAGATATTTCCGTAGGTGTGAGTTTATTCAAATCAAGTCTTTATATAAAGAGAAAGGCATAACACTAACACCAGCTCCTAAATCACACAAAGCACTTTTCACATAATTCTTTTTGATAGAGCAAGGTATAGTTGGTATTCCCGGATCTCCAAGTTTTTTAGGTACTCCATCTTTAAAAGTATAATTAGCAAGCACAGTGGAGATTTCAGCTTTTAGTATTTTTCTTTTATTGGTGATGATGTCTTTCATATACTTTGCATAAGGAGGCATTTTCAAGATATCAGTCAAGCGAGTATGCAAAAAGACTGGTCTCAAAATTTCAGCAAAGCATTCAAATTCTTCATCATCATTCTTTTTAGTTGACTTAGGTGGAAAAGGCATAGGTTTTTGAACCCGGTTCTCTTTCTTTACCGTGTTTTCTAGCGACAAAGTCTCTTTTATCATACTTTTTATTCTTAGGTTGTGGGTTATCAAGATCAACAGGTGGTTCTATCTCAACATCATTGTCTGGTTCTTTATTATTAGTTTGAGAGTCTTCATGAACCTCATCATTATCTTTTTCATTATCAGAAGGTGAGTGTTCATTACCAGACCGAGTTTCAGCATCAGAGATAGAAGTTCCATTATCATTATAAGGAGGTTTTTCTACTTCAGGTTCACTAGAAGCATGCAAAGTCCTATCAATTTTCTTTTTCTTTTTCTTTTTCTTTTTAGAAGAACTAGGTGCAGTGGTGTTGTTCCTTTGTGAATCCTGTTCAATTCTTTTTCGGTGTCCCTTAGGATAGAGTGGTTCTTGAGTCCATTTACCTCCTCTTGTTGCAACTCTAACAGCAAAGTCATGCATATTATTGTTCATTTCATCAAGCAATTCTCTTTGAGATTTAGCAACTTGTTCTAACTGAGTTTGAACAATAGAAGCATGCTTTCCAACACCTCTAACATCATTTGATATTCTAAATAACAAGTCACTCAAGCAAGCAATCATATCAGAATTATATTTCAATTGTTTTATAACATTTGCATTGAAGTGATCTTGTTTTCTAACATAGTTTTCAAACTCATAAAGGCATTGGCTAGGGTGCATATTGTGAGGATTGCCATTGTCATTGAACTTCATTAGAGAATTTACCTCTACCACCTTAGGAGGTGGTGGTGTATTAAGCCCATGTATTTCTTTAATAGGAGGTAAATTTTTGACATCCTCAACTTTAATACCTTTTTCCTTCATAGATTTCTTTGCCTCTTGAATATCTTCAGGACTGAGATATAATATACCCCTCTTCTTCGGAGTGGGTTTAGGCGGTGGTTCAGGAAGAGTCCAATCATCATAGTTTATCAATGTATTATTCAATAATTATCCAGCTTGCCCAACAGTTTGTTCCCTAAAAACGCAACCAGCACAACTATCTAGGAAATCCCTAGAAGCATCAGTTAGTCCATTATAGAATATATCAAGTATTTCATTTTTCTTAAGAGGATGATCAGGCAAAGTGTTAAGTAACTGGCAAAGCCTCCCCCACGCTTGTGGGAGACTCTCTTCTTTAATTTGAACAAAGTTAAATATTTCTTGTAAAGCAGCTTGTTTCTTATGAGCAGGGAAATATTTTTCAGAGAAGTAATAAATCATATCCTGGGGTCTACGCACACAACCAGGAGCAAGAGTCTTTGTACCAAGCTTTCGCATCACCCTTTAGTGAAAAAGGAAATAATTTGAGAATAAAGTAATAGCGAATTTTCTAATCATGAGTAAAAAGGGTGGCTATCTCATTCAACTTAGTAAGATGTGCCACAACAGTTTCAATTTCATAACCATGGAAAGGATCAGATTCAACCAAAGTAATTAACTCTGTGTCGACATAGAACTCATAATCCTTATCATCAAAAAAGATAGGTGTGAATTAGCAAACTTAGGATCATATTGCATTCTAGCATTCAGAGATTTTTCTTCATACTTGCATAATAATTTCTCTAGATCATCTCTATCCTTACAAGCAAGAATGTCTCTAGTTGTCTCCTCATTCATAACATAACCTTCTAGTACCTTAGGCAATTCATATCTAGGGAGGCTAGTTCTAGTAGGTGTTTCAGGAGTTTCAGTTTCAAGCTCATCATCAGATTCAACAACACCATGTTGTATTACTCTAGCAATTTGTTTATCAAGAAATTCACTATGTGGCACATCATTATCATCAAGCAAGGTACTAGCATCATCAGCAGCATTATCCATAGCAGAAGTAGCATCACCAATAACTTGCGACATATCAGAATTGATAGCATGTGGTGTTGTTGCAAGTTTACTTATAACAGAAGGTGAATCTAAAGCAGAACTGGATGGCAGTTCCTTACCTCCCCTCGTCTTAGAGGGATAAATCTTAGTCTTAGCGTCCTTCAGATTCTTCATAGTGATAAATTGATAATAATCCCAAGTGACTCAACAAATATAGCTATGCTCCCCGGCAACGGTGCCATAAAAAGGTCTTGATAACCCACAAGTATAGGGGATCACAACAGTTTTTGAGGGTAGAGTATTCAACCCAAATTTATAGATTCGACACAAGGGGAGCCCAAGAATATTTGAAGGTATTAGCAGCTGAGTTGTCAATTCAACCATACCTGGAGATTAATTATCTGCACTAAAGTGATCAGTAAGTAATATGATAGTTTTGATGATAGTAGCAGCAGTAACGGTAATGGTAACAGTGACAACAATAGTTTTGTAGCAAGTGCAGCAGTAACGATAGCAGTAGTAACTTAGCAAGAACAATATAAGATAAATTCGTACGCATTGGATCGGTGACTTGCTGGGTGATATTCATCATGAGATAGTTATAACCTAGGGTGATACGGCACTAGCTCCAGTTCGTCAATATAATGTAGGCATGTATTCCGTAAATAGTCCTATGTGCTTATGGAAAGAACTTGCATGACATCTTTTGTCCTACCCTCCTGTGGTAGTGGGGTCCTATTGGAAACTAAGTGATATTAAGGCCTCCTTTTATTAGAGATCTTGAACAAAGCATTAACACATAGTGAATACATGAACTCCTCAAACTATGGTCATCACTGGGAGTGGTCCCGACTATTGTCACTCCGGGGTTGCCGGATCATAACATGTAGTAGGTGACTATAACTTGCAAGATTGGATCTAGAACATGGATATAATGGTGATAACATAAACGGTTTAGATCTGAAATCATGGCACCCGGGCCCAAAGTGACAAGCATTAAGCATGACAAAGTCATAGCAACATCAATCTTAGAACATAGTGGATACTAGGGATCAGGCCCTAACAAAACTAACTCTATTATATGATGAATCGATCTCATCCAACTACTCACCGACCAGTGAACCTACGAAGGAATTACTCACTCCCAGTGGGGAGCATAATGGAATTGGCGATGGAGAAGGGTTGGTGATGACGAAGAACGAAGATCCCCCTCTCTGGAGCCCTAAACAGACTCCAGATCTGGCCTCCCAATGAAGAACAGGAGGTGACGGTGTCTCCGTCTCGTGGATTGCGATAATTCTTTCTCCCTGATTTTTTTCTGGAAAAATAGGATTTTATAGCGTCGGTTTTGAGGGTCTGCGGGGCCACCAGGTGGGGACAACCCACCTGGGCGTGCCCTGGTGGGTTGTGCCCACCCAGGTGCCCCCCTCCGGTGGGTCTTGGCTCCAAAAATTCTTATTACTGATATAAAAAATCCTCGCAAAGTTTCGTTCCATTCCGAGAACTTTTATTTCTGCACAAAAACAACACCATGGTAGTTCTGCTGAAATCAGCGTCAGTCCGGGTAGTTTCATTCAAATCATGCAAATTAGAGTCCAAAACAAGAGGAAAAGTGTTAGGAAAAGTAGATACGTTCGAGACGTATCAACTCCCCCAAGCTTAAACCTTTGCTTGTACAACTGAAAGCAATTTAGTTGATAAACTGAAAGTGAAAAAGAAAAAAAATTACGAACTCTTTTGCTCTTGTTTGCATAAATAAGCTTAAACAACACCTAGGTTTTCAGCCAACATTATAACTAACCATGACAACAATAATTACTAAAGATTATATTAACTCATTTCAATGACATAATCAGCTAGCGAGTAATAATAAGATATCTCAAACGGCAACACGTTGTCAAAACAACCATGATATAATATGACAATAGTGGTATCTCGCTATCCCTTTCTGAGACTGCAAACATAAATGGAGAGCACCTCCAAAGTCCGAGCAGCGACTAAACATTGTAATTCATGATAGAAAAGATCCAGTCATGATGCACCCAACATTAGCTACACACAATGCATAAGCAGGACAGCTGTACTCTCAGGTTCCGGCGCTTTTTTTAGAAGGTGATGACACAACATAAAAGTAAATAGAAAGTCCCTTCACAAAGGGAAGCAGTGATTTGCATAGGTGCCAGAGCTCAAGTTTTAAAACAGAGGTAAATGATATTTTGAGACATGCACCTTTCTCATTTACTTCACGACTATCAGTTATCAATATCTTCCATGCTAAGCACACTAGTGGTGGTTCCCAAGCTCTAACAAAACTAACTCGATTACATGATGAATCTCATCCAACTCCTCACCGACCAGCGAGCCTACGAAGGAATTACTCACTCCCGATGGGGAGCATCATGAAATTTGTGATGGAGAAGGGTTGGTGATGACGAAGAACGAAGAACCCCCTCTTCGGAGCCCCAAACGGACTCCAGATCTGGCCTCCCGATGAATAACAGGAGGTGACGGCGGTTCCGTCTCGTGGATCGTGATAATTCTTTCTCCCTGATTTTTTTTCTAGAAAAATAGGATTTTGTAGCATCGGTTTTAGGGTCTGCGAGGCCACTAGGTGGGGACAACCACCTGGGCGCACCAGGAGGCATGCGCGCCCTGGTGGGTTGTGCCCACCTAGGTGCCCTCCTCCGGTGGGTATTGGCTCTAGAAATTCTTATTGTTGATATAAAAAATCCTCGCAAAGTTTCGTTCCATTCCGAGAACTTTTATTTCTGCACAAAACACCACCATGGTAGTTCTGCTGAAAATAGCATTAGTCCGGGGTTAGTTTCATTCAAATAATGCAAATTAGAGTCCAAAACAAGAGGAAAAGCGTTAGGAAAAGTAGATACGTTGGAGACGTACCAGCCCCTCGTGCACTCCCTGACCTAATTTTTGTGCCTATATATTCCCATATATCCCCAAACCAACAGGGGAATCCACGAAAACACTTTTCCGCCACCGCAACCTTCTGTACCAGTGAGATCCCATCTGGGGGCCTTTTACGGCATCCTGCCGGAGGGGATCCGATCACGGCGGGCTTCTACATCAACTCTATTGCCCTTCCGATGAAGCGTGAGTAGTTTACCTCAGACCTACGGGTCCATAGTTAGTAGCTAGATGGCTTCTTCTCTCTCTTTGATTCTCAATACCATGTTCTCCTCGATGTTTTTGGAGATCTATTTGATGTAATACTCTTTTGCGGTGTGTTTGCCGAGATCTGATGAATTGTGGATTTATGATCAGCTTATCTATAAATATTATTTGAATCTCCTCTGAATTCTTTTATGCATGATTTGATATCTTTGTACTTCTCTTCGACCTATCGGTTTGGTTTGTCCAACTAGATTGGTTCTTCATGCAATGGGAGAAGTGCTTAGCTTTGGGTTCAAACTTGCGGTGTCCTTTCCCAGTGACAGTAGGGGCAGTAAGGGACGTATTGTATTGTTGCCATCAAGGATAAAAAGATGGGGTTTTCATCATACTGCTTGAGTTAATTCCTCTACATCATGTCATCTTGCTTAATGCGTTAATCCGTTCTTTATGAACTTAATACTCTAGATTCATGATGGATAGCGGTCGATGTGTGGAGTAATAGTAGTAGATACAGAATCGTTTCAGTCGACGTGACACGGACGTGATGCTTATATTCATGATCACTGCCTTAGATATCTTCATAACTTTGCGCTTTTCTATCAATTGCTCGGCAGTAATTTGTTCACCCATCATATTATTTCCTATCTTGAGAGATGCCTCTAGTGAAACCTAGGGGCCCCGGGTCTATTTTCCATCATATAAGTTTCCGATCTTCTATTTTCCATCATATAAGTTATTGATCTATAATTTTAGTTTCCGATTTACTCTTTTTGCAATCTTTTACTTTCCGATCTATAAACCAAAAATACCAAAAAATACTTACTTTACCCTTTATAGATCTCTATCAGATCTCACTTTTGCAAGTAACCATGAAGGGATTGACAACCCCTTTATCATGTTGGATGCAAGTTGATTGTTTGTTTGTGCAGGTATTCGGTGACTTGTGCGTTGTCTCCTACTGTATTGATACCTTGGTTCTCAAACTGAGGGAAATACCTATATCTACTTTGCTGCACCACTCTTTCCTCTTCAAGGGAAAAACCAACACAAGCTCAAGAAGTAGCAGGAAGAATTTCTGGAGTCGTTGCTGGGGAGATCAACACCAAGTCAAGCCATACCAAGTCATCTCTTGCATTACATTATTCACCATTCGCCTTTCATTTTCCTCTCCCCCACTTCTAAAATGATTTTCGGAAAGATTTGCCTTTTCTTTGCCCCACTTCTGTTCGTCTTCTTCGCTTGTTTCCTGTGTGCTCGTGTGTTTGATTGCTTGCTTTGTCACGATGGCTCAAGAGAATACCAAATTGTGTGACTTTTCCAACACCAATAATAATGATATTATTAGTACTCCAATTGCTCCTGCTACTAATGTGTAATCTTGTGAAATTAACGTCGCTTTGTTGAATCTTGTTATGAAAGATAAATTTTCCGGCATTCCTAGTGAAGATGCCGCATCCCATCTAAACAATTTCGTTGATTTGTGTGATATACAAAATAAGAAAGATGTGGATAATTATATTTTTAAATTGAAGCTATTTCTGTTCTCGCTTCGAGATCGTGCTAAAACTTGGTTTTCATCTTTGCCTAAAAATAGTATTGATTCATGGAATAAGTGTAAAGATGATTTTATTTCCAAGTATTTTCCTCCCGCTAAGATCATCTCTCTTAGGAACAATATTATGAATTTTAAGCAACTTGATCATGAGCATATTGCACAATCTTGGAGAGGATGAAATTGATGATACGAAATTTCCCTACTCATGGTTTGAATTTGTGGATGCTGGATTGAATTTTGCTTCTAGAATCGTCTAGATTTGGCCGCGGGAGGCACTTTTATGGAAAATTACTTTAGGAGAAGCTACTAAACTCCTAGATAATATTATGGTTAATTATTCTCAATGGCATACCAAAAGATCTTCCACTAGTAAAAAGGTGCATGCGATTGAACAGATTAATGTTTTGAGTGGAAAGATGGATGAGCTTATGAAATTATTTGCTAGCAAGAGTGCTTCTATTAATCCTAATGACATGCCTTTGTCTACTTTGATTGAAAATAATACTGAATCTATGGATGTGAATTTTGTTGGTAGGAACAATTTTGGTAATAACGCATATAGAGGTAATTTTAATCCTAGGCCGTTTCCTAGTAATTCCCCTAATAATTATGGTAATTCCTACAACAATTTTTATGGAAATTATAATAAGATGGCCTCTGATTTTGAGAATAGTGTTAAAGAATTTATGAGTTTGCAAAAGAATTTCAATGCTTTGATTGAAGAAAAATTGCTTAAGATTGATGATTTGGCTAGGAACATGGATAGAATTTCTCTTGATGTTGATTCATCGAAACTTAGATCTATTCCACTCAAGCATGATATCAATGAGTCTCTCAAACCTATGAGATTTTTATTGATGAGTGCAAAGAAAGAACCGCTAAGATGCGTGCTAAAAAAGATTGATTTGTAAAAACATGTTCTTTTAGTTTCCGTAAAAATAATGATGAAGATCTTAAAGTGATTGATGTAACTCCTGTTGAATCTTTTTTTTCCAATATAAATCTTGATGAATATGGGACTAGAGATGAGTCAAATTTAGTTAAAAGGCGTCCCAATGATTCGGAGTTTTTAGATCTTGATGCAAAAATTGATAAAAGTGGGATTGGAGAGGTCAAAAGTTTAGGTAGCAATGAACCCACTCTTTTGGATTTCAAGGAATTTAATTATGATAATTTTTCTTTAATATATTGTATTTCCTTGTTGCAATCCATGTTGAATTCTCCTCATGCTTATAATCAAAACAAAGCTTTTACTAAACATATCATTGATGCTATGATGCAATCTTTTGAATAAAAGCTTGAATTGGAAGTTTCTATCCCTAGAAAACTTTATGATGAGTGGGAACCTACTATTAGAATTAATATTAATGATTATGAGTGCCATGATTTCTGTAATTTGGGTCTAGCGTTTCCACTATTTCAAAAACTTTATGTGATGTGTTAGGTTTCCGTGAATTTGATGATTGTTCTTTAAATTTGCATCTTGCAGATTCCACTATTAAGAAACCTATGGGAAGGATTAATGATGTTCTTATTGTTGCAAATAGGAATTATATGCCCGTAGATTTCATTGTTCTTGATATAGACTTCAATCCTACATGTCCTATTATTCTTGGTAGACCTTCCCTTAGAACGATTGGTGCAATTATTGATATGAAAGAAGGAAACACTAGATTTGAAATTTCGTTAAGGAAGGGAATGGAACACTTTCCAAGAAAGAAAACTAAATTGTCATATGAATCTAATATGAGAGCCACTTATGGATTGCATACCAAATATGACAATACCTATATCTATTTGTGTTTTTATGCCTAGCTAGGGGCGTTAAACAATAGCGCTTGTTGGGAGGCAACCCAATTTTATTTTTGTTCTTACTTTTTAGGTCCTATTTTGCATTAAATCATTTATCTAGCCTCTGGTTAGATTTGGTTTTGTGTTTTAATTAGTGTTTGTGCCAAGTAAGACCTTTGGGATAGCTTACGGTGATAGTTGATTTGATTTTGCTGAAAAACAGAAACTTTTGCACCCAGCAAATTAATTTTCATTTTTGGCAGAAGCGTGATACAATACTGATTCTTTTGCAGAAGATTAATAAACAAATTGCTTAGGTTGTCCTAATTTTTTAGAATTTTTGAAGTTACGGAAGTATTCGAGAGTTACAGATTGCTACAGACTATTCTATTTTTGATAGATTCTGTTTTCTATGTGTTGTTTGCTTATTTTGATAAATCTATGGGTAGTATCGGGGGGTATGAACCATGGAAAAGTAGGAGTACATATTACACCAATATAAATAAAGAATGAGTTCACAATAGTACCAGAAGTGGTGATTTATTTTCTTATACTAACAGAGCTTATGAGATTTTCTGTTGAGTTTTGTGTTGTGAAGTTTTCAAGTTTTGGGTAAGGATTTGATGGACTATGGAATAAGGAGTGGCAAGAGCCTAAGCTTGGGGATGCCCAAGGCACCCCAAGGTAATATTCAAGGAGAACCAAGAGCCTAAGCTTGGGGATGCCCCGGAAGGCATCCCCTCTTTCGTCTTCGTCTATTGGTAACTTTACTTGAGGCTAATTTTTATTCACCACATGATATGTGTTCTGCTTGGAGTGTCTTGTATGATTTGAGTCTTTGCGGGGCATACCCTCTTTCGTCTTTGCCTATTGGTAACTTTACTTGAGGCCATATTTTTATTCACCACATGATATGTGTTTTGCTTGGAGTGTCTTGTATGATTTGAGTCTTTGCTTTTTAGTTTGCCACAATCATCCTTGTTGTACACACATTTTGGGAGAGACAGGCATGAATCATGATTTATTAGAATACTCAATGTGCTTCACTTACATCTTTTGAGGTAGGCAGTTTTGCTTTAGTGCTTCACTTACATATTTTTAGAGCACGGTGGTGGTTTTATTTTATAGAAATTGTTGAACTCTCATGCTTCACTTATATTATTTAGAGTCTTTAAACATCATGGTAATTTTCTTTGGTTATAAATTTAGTCCTAATATGATAGGCATCGAAGAGGGATATAATAAAAACTTTCATATAAAGTGCATTGAATACTATGAGAAGTTTGATTCCTTATGATTATTTTGAGATATAATTATGGTGATATTAGAGTCATGCTAGTGGGTAGTTGTGAATTTGAGAAATACTTGTGTTGAGGTTTGTGAGTCCCGTAGCATGCACGTATGGTGAACCATTATCTAACAAAGTTGGAGCATGAGATATTTTTTGATTGTCTTCCTTATGAGTGGCGGTCGGGGACGAGCGATGGTCTTTTCCTACCAATCTATCCCCCTAGGAGCATGCGCCTAGTACTTTGTTTTGATGACTAATAGATTTTTGCAATAAGTACGCGTGTTCTTTATGACTAATGTTGAGTCCATGGATTATACACACTCTCACCCTTCCACCATTGCTAGCCTCTCTTGTGTCACGCAACTTTCGCCAGTACCATAAACCCACCATGTACCTTCCTCAAAACAGCCACCATTCCAAGATATATTGCCATGCAACTTTCCACCATTCCGTTTATTATGACACACACCATCATTGTCATATTGATTTGTATGATCATGTAGTTGACATCGTATTTGTGGCAAAGCCACCTTTCATATTTTTTATACATGTCGCTCTTGAGTCATTGCACATCCTGGTACACCGCTGGAGGCATTCATATAGAGTCATATTTTGTTCTAGTATCGAGTTGTAAGTAAATAAAAGTGTGATGATCTTCATTATTAGAGCATTGTCCCATGTGAGGAAATAAAAAAAGGAGAGAAAGGCCCCAAAAAAAGAGAAAAGGAAAAAGGAAAAAATGACAGAAAAAGAGAGAAGGGACAATGTTACTATCCTTTTTCCACACTTGTGCTTCAAAGTAGCACCATGATCTTCATGATAGAGAGTCTCCTATTTTGTCACTTCCATATACTAGTGGGAATTTTTCATTATAGAACTTGGCTCGTATATTCAATGATGGGCTTCTTCAAATTGCCCTAGGTCTTCATGAGCAAGCAAGTTGGATGCACACCCACTTAGTTTTCTTTTTGAGCTTTCATAAACTTATAACTCTAGTGCATCCGTTGCATGGCAATCCCTACTTACTCACATTGATATCTATTGATGGGCATCTCCATAGCCTGTTGATACGCCTAGTTGATGTGAGACTATCTCCCTCTTTTTGTCTTCTCCACAACCACCTTCTATTCCACCTATAGTGCTATGTCCATGGCTCATGCTCATGTATTGCGTGAAAGTTGAAAAAGTTTGAGAACATCAAAAGTATGAAACAATTGCTTGGCCTGTCATCGGGGTTGTGCATGATTTGAGTATTTTGTGTGATGAAGAGGAGCATAGCCAGACTATATGATTTTGTAGCGATAAGCTTTCTTTGGCCATGTTATTTTGAGAAGACATAATTGCCTTGTTAGTATGCTTGAAGTATAATTGTTTTTATGTCAATATTAAACTTTTGTTTTGAAACATACAGATCTGAACATTCATGCCATAATAAAGAAGTATTACATGGATAAATATGTTAGGTAGCATTCCACATCTAAAATTTTGTTTTTATCATTTACCTACTCGAAGATGAGCAGGAATTAGGCTTGGGGGTGCTTCATACGTCTCCAATGTATCTATAATTTTTGATTGTTCCATGCTATTATATTATCTTTTTTGCATGTTTTATATGCATTAATATGCTATTTTATATTACTTTTAGGACTAACCTTTTAACCTAGAGCCCAGTGTCAGTTCCTGTTTTTTCCTTGGTTTTGAGTTTCGCAGAAAAGGAATACCAAATGGAGTCCAAACGGAATAAAACCTTCGCGATGATTTTTCTTGGACCAAAAGACAACTAGGAGACTTGGAGATGAAGTCAGAAGAGCCACGAGGCGGCCGCAAGGACGGAGGGCGCGCCCCCCACCCTTGTGGGCCTCTCATGCACTCCCTGACCTAATTTTTGCGCCTATATATTCCCATATATCCCCAAACCAACAGGGGCAATCACGAAAACACTTTTCTGCCGCCGCAACCTTCTGTACCCATGATATCCCATCTAGTGGCCTTTTCCGGCATCCTGCCGGAGGGGGATTCGATCACGGAGGGCTTCTACATCAACTCTATTGCCCTTCCGATGAAGCGTGAGTAGTTTACCTCAGACCCACGGGTCCATAGCTAGTAGCTAGATGGCTTCTTCTCTCTCTCTTTGATTCTCAATACCATGTTCTCCTCGATGTTCTTGGAGATCTATTCGATGTAATACTCTTTTGCGGTGTGTTTGTCGAAATCCGATGAATTGTGGATTTATGATCAGCTCATATATGAATATTATTTGAATCTTCTCTGAATTCTTTTATGCATGATTTGATATCTTTGTAATTCTCTTTGAACTATCGGTTTGTTTTGGCCAACTAGATCGGTTTTTCTTGCAATGGGAGAAGTGCCTAGCTATGGGTTCAATCTTGCGGTGTCCTTTCCCATTGACAGTAGGGGCAGCCGGGCACGTACTGTATTGTTTCCATCGAGGATAAAAATATGGGGTTTTCATCAGATTGCTTGAGTTAATTCCTCTACATCATGTCATCTTGCTTAATGCGTTAATCCGTTCTTTATGAACTTAATACTCTAGATGCATGTTGGATAGCAGTCGATGTGTGGAGTAATAGTAGTAGATGTGGAATCGTTTCGATCTACTTGACACGGACACGATGCCTATATTCATGATCATTGCGTTAGATATCGTCATAACTTTGTGCTTTTCTATCAATTGCTCGGCAGTAATTTGTTCACCCACTGTATTATTTGCTATCTTGAGAGAAGCCTCTAGTGAAACCTATGGCCCCCGGGTCTATTTTCCATCATATAAGTTTCTGATCTTCTATTTTCCATCATATAAGTTTCTGATCTATAATTTTAGTTTCCGATTTACTCTTTTTGCAATCTTTTACTTTCCGATCTATAAACCAAAAATACCAAAAAAATTACTTTACCATTTATTTATCTCTATCAGATCTCACTTTCCGGAGCGCTTTGCTTTATATAAGAGTTCCGTCCCGGCTTATCCTTTGCTATAAAAAAAATTCGACCACCTTGCTGCACCTTTGTTACACTTGTTACTTGTTACCCATTACGAATTATCTTATCACAAAACTATCTGTTGCCGATAATTTCAATGCTTGCAGAAAATACCTTGCTGAAAACCGCTTGTCATTTCCTTCTGCTCCTCGTTGGGTTCGACACTCTTACCTATCGAAAGGACTAAGATTGATCCCATATGCTTGTGGGTCATCATTTAGCTTTGCCGTTTTGAGAGGATGTATAGGGACAAGAAAAACGAAGAAGTATGCCGTGAGAGAGAAAGAAATTGCTGTTTCAAGTGTTATCAAAGTCACGTCCATTGTCACATTGAATAAATCGAATTGGGAGGCCAAAGTCCGTGAGAACATATTGACGAAGGTTCAGAAAAATTGTGTGTATGTCAGACTTGGCTCGTAGAGGAAAGGTCCAAATATAATGAGAATAATCGTCAAGAATTACAAGATAGTATTTATAGCTGAGCTACTAGGAATCAGAGAAGTCCATAAATCACAGTGAAGTAATTCAAACAGAAAAGTGCTAACAGTAGAAGATGTTCCAAAAGGTAGTCGAACATGTTTGCTGCATTAACAAGCATTACAAAGAGAAGGAATCATGAGAGACACTAGAACTAGGGATAGAAAATTCTTGAAGTAAAGACGATAGTGTAGTTTTATTGGGATGACCAAGCCGACGATGCCATAAAGCAACTGATGCAAGCATGGAACGAGGGGTGGAAGTGGGTGTGCCATGAAGTGGATCAAGATCGGCCGTGCTATTGTACCGAGCGAGAACCTCCCCCGTTTTCAGATCCTTCACAGATAAGCCAAAGGGGTCAATGGCCAAAATAACTTGATTGTCAATGGTAAACTGTCGAACAGAGATAAGATTAGTGATTAAAGACGGGACAATGAGAATATTGCGTAAGAAAAAATTGGCATAAGAATAGGGTATGTACGAATGACCGGTGCATGAAACTAGAATAGTGGAGCCATCACCGATGGTAATCGAGGAGAAAGTAGAAGGAAAACAAGCTGACAGAAAAATCATATTTGAATACATATGCGAGGATGCACCCGAATCAAAAATCCAATCTGTACCTTCGTTGTTGAGAGTGAAATTGTTCATGGCGGCAATGAAGGCAGCCTGATCCCATCTGGGCAGTGGTGATGGCGTTGAGGGCACGGGCACAGACATGGGGGCATACGGAAGGACCGGTGGATGGTCGTACGCGTATGGAGGTGGAGCCGCAGGAGCACCGGGTGCGTAGGGGGGCATCAAGTTGGTTTAGCCTGACGAAGGTCCGGGTGCGGCGGGTAGGGGCGGTGTAGTCGTTGTAGTGTAGATGTGAGCCGGCAGCTGGGGTCCGAGGAGGCCAGGGGAGCCGGTGGTGGAGCGAAGACCCGGCCTCCAGGTGCCCGTGTATGCTGGGGGCGTTGTACAGAGATGGGCAGACCAAGGCATGGGCCATGCCCGAACAAGACAGGTCCAAGGGTCTTGCTGCTGGTGCCATGTTGGTGAAGCAGAGGCCGGCGCAGGCGATGGTGACAATGATGAAGTGATGGCGGGTCGAGGTTGCGGGAGGGCGATACACTGGATGCTTCCCGCGATAGTTAAGGCTTGGGGTGCCAACCTGGAGGAGGTTGGGTAGGCGCTGGTGATGGAGTAGATGGATCCGGTGCAAAAGGCCGAGCGGTGGTGTGAAAAACTTGAGGTGGACGAGTTGCTTTGCGAGCTTGGTTTTGAGCCTCGAGCTGAAGAAGGGAGCGAGCATCGGCGAAAGAAGGGTAGGGACACAACATGGGGATGAAGGCCACCCGTTTCTCAAACTGCTCACCGAGGCCGACGAGGAAGGCGTTGATGAGGGCGCGATCGTCAACGTGATCGCCAAGCTGCCGGAGTTCATCGTCGATCGACTGTTCCGTTGACAAAAAATCATGACCGGAGAGTCCCCTTGGGTGATGGTGCGAAGCTCGGTGTGAAGCGCGTTGATACGCGCATCGGAGTTGTCCTGGAACAATTGTTGAAGAGAGTTCCAAAGCTCGACGGTGGTGGCATCGTCATTGGAGTCAAGGTTGAAGAGCTCGGTGGAGATCCGAGTGTAGATCCACTGGATGATCGTGAGGTCATCCTTAATCTAGCAAGGATTGGCGGGCTGCGGAGTAGATGAGGGATGAATGTGGTGTCGGAGGCCATAGTAGCCGAGGTGCATGTTGAAGAGATGGCGCCAATGGTAGTAGTTGTGGGCAGCTAGATCAAGTGATATCGGGATAAACAGTGAGACATCGGCAATTGTATCAGATAGGGAAATTTGAGGTGGTTGAAGATTGTATTGGTGTGTAATGGAGCTGGGAGTAGAGGAAGAATAAGAAGAGGGAGCTCTGGTGGCGAGGAATTCGGCTACGGTGAAGAGGGGCCGCGACGGCAACGGTGGAGTAGGCAGAGGAGCCATGCCGAGGGCGGAAACCTAGGCATCTGATACCATGAAGATTGGATGATTGGAGAATAATAGTTGTATTGATTGGGGCCTCAATGGGCTGCTTATATAAGGTACAAGTCTTGGAGTCCAAGAATACTAGAGATAGATTACAAGTTAAACTACCAAAACTATATAAACCGACTATACTCTAAGATGTCAAAAGGGTCGAAAATGAGATTGTTCAGGGAGGTTTGAGCCTTTTCCACAACTATCCCCGAGTAGTACGGATGTCGGTATCACCGAGTATGGCAGTACTATTGCTTGTCTTGCGCTTTATTTCCTGGTGTGTTGGTTTGGTAACATAACTATAACTAGTGCATACAATCTCAGATTGAGATTACCTAAAAAAAGTCATTCTTCTTGATAAGGCGAATAACTTTATGTTTATGACATCTCTATTTGAGATCATCTTGGGGCTCTCCCATAAATATTCCAGATAAAACTACCATTTCTTCTCCACTCTATTCTGTATTGGCCCCGACAATCATGGTAAAGTCCATAAAGATACAATCCACTCAAAATCCTACAAAATGAAAAGAAACAAACTAAAGACAAAAATAAATGTAAAATATGAGACCAATTTTAGTAATAACGTGTATAAACTCAAGCATATAGTGAGTAAAAATGAACTCATTAAACACACTGAGAGAAATGGATAAACCTATATTCAAGCACATCTCGACGTATATTTGTGCAGATTGGCCTTCCTCTGCATCCAAAATCGACCTTGTTTCAGAGAGTTCACCCAATCGAGTGATAGGAGATCAATTTCCCAAGTAGTTACGTAGTCATCACCGAGGTTCACCATTTTGGAGTTTTTTGGAGGTCTTTGCCCCACAATCAGTTCTCACGCTACCACACGTAATATCTAGGCAGGATTAGGGCGCATATGGAGCCAAAAGTGGCATGAAAAGAGGATAAATGCCTCTGGGACGAGGAAAGGTGCTAGGAGCGGGAGTGGCAATGACAAGAGAATCAAAGTACACACGATGGGTGGTGTATCATGGAGAATGTATGTCCTGTGAAGGAATGGCATGATGATGATTAGGGTCACCTGAATATCCATTCTGAGAAGAACTTAAGGTGTTAGAAATAGCTCTCATGGAAACCACACACAAAGAGGAAGATGCATAAGGTGGTGAAGATTGTTGGGAAATATGGCGAAGATTCGAAATCTATGGGAGGTCGAAATGATGGTGGCGGCCTCCTCCGGCTCCAAGGCACCCAACAATAATATATGCTAAAATAATTGAAATGCGAGAATGTTCTCTGAATCATGGGGGGGGGGGGGTACTTCATTGGTGATTATTAGAACAGTCGGTAGGATGGTGCTTGCACTAGAATTTTTTTAGATTGCATCCAAGAATTACGATTGATCCATGGTTTGCTTTATCTTTAATTTAACTCCCAAGGTATTAGCAAAGACACTAAAAAGCATGCCCCAATGCTCTTGGAGTATGGTTGCTTTATTTGAGCATATTTTCTCGGTCTTCATTTGCAGGACCAGAGTTGCAGATTTATATTATATATAGGGCCATGTATTTTCATACTGAATTGTCACTCTCACAGTACATGTACAATATATTACCCTTCTCATTTACTCTATGACATAGATGATTATATACGTACTAAGTGTATGAGAGGGCAAGCACTAAGAGCATCTACAACCACGATTGCCAAATGAGGCACCCTATATGGGGTGGGGGGGGGGATATCTGGTACTCCCACCCCTAGGGTTCTCCCGGTGCTCCAAAACTAGGTAGCACATTTTTAAATGTTTGAAAAATTCTGAAAAAAATCCAGCACATTGATACAACATCAAAGTATGTTGTCAAAAAAATATGAAATCAAAATTTGAAACATAGCTTGAGAAACATAAATGAAAAATTCGACAGTAAATAGTACACAACATAAGTTGGGCTTTAGATAAGGCCCATTATCACATTGATGCCATTTTGTCATTTTTGTATCTCGAGCTATGTTTCGAATTTTGATTTGAATTTTTTTGACAACATACATTGATGTTCTGTCAATGTGCTGGATTTTTTCCTAAAATTTTGAAACCACCCTATATGGACACATCCACGGACAGTGACCGGAAGATCTGCGAGAACTCTTACCCATATCTTACAATTTCTTCGGAATTGTCCGCTCATAGCACGATGGAATTGTCCGATTGTAGCCCGACGCGCTGCTTCAATGGCTCGGTATGAAAGACGACCAGCTCTACAACTTTTGGTGCCATATCTTCCAAAACCAAGTTGTGTACCATCCGGTTCGCGACCCCTACTACATCTGCATTTAAAATATTTACTATATTTCGTACGTTTCGGATATAGCACGTCCCTTCTTATTTTGACTATATGAGATCCGCACTTTGACACCTGAAATTCCGTTACGAGTAGATACTTCCGCAGGAGCGCTACACCAAATCTGAATCCTGACTAGTTAGCGAATCGTGTGCTCTGTGCGAATGTCTTTATGAGTCTATTTCATTTAAGGCCAAAGGATCTTCGAATACCGACTGGTCGTCCCAATCCAATCTCCCTTCTGCTTATTCCAATTTTTCCTATTCCTAGCGAATCAAATGAGATTTCTGTTCTTCCATCGTTTAGGGTTAATGCTATCAATGGTGAATCGATCATTCGCTATCCTTTCTTCTGGGATCTGCTCTTTCCAGTGGAAGGTTTGAGGGAAGGTAAGATTAGTGGGTCAATAACCTGCCCCTTACTTCGGCTTGAGGAGTCGTTTTCTCGCTATCTTCTTCGTTTGGATTAGCCTTTTAGTAGCCTAGTAGGTTGTTTGAGTTTCAGGAAAGGAAGAGGTGCTTTCTAAAACAGCCATTACCACTATGTTTTTTTCAATAAGTTCTTTTAGAGCATCGTGCCCCACTGTCCGAATAAAGTGTGCGCCTAAGGTGTCATGTGTTTAAGAATATACGTCTAATAGAAATACTTTCCCAATCCTTATAAGAGGAAAGAAGGGTCCGACAATAAGCAGTAGAAGAATAACCCGCAGAAGAAGTTTAATCGCTTCCAAAGATCGGAGCCAGACAAAGATAAGACTCCACGGCGGCACGATCGGGATGATCGGGTCAAAAATGAGTCAAAACTTGTAAAACCCCGGTTTTGGCCTTGTTACTAAGGACAAATTGACATACTTCGCAAGCAGTATCAACCATCATCTACAAATGCCCATCAAAAGAGACCATTTCTCTTGAAACTTCTGTCCCTCCAAGCATTGTACATCCTTCAGAGCTTCCTGTCTATCCTGCTAGTAACTTCTCAGTGTCAGAAAACACTCCTAACCCCTTCGCAGGGCCGTGTATAGTAAGTGATCCGAACCTGCCCGGAGCGAGCCCCCCTTAGAGGCAAGTGAAGTTGGTGAGCCGTATGATGGGCAACTATCTCCTGCGGTTCGGAGAGGACTCAGCTGTTAGTTAGTACCCCCTTGGTTTCGGGGTGGACCCTTTCACTCTATTTTATTATATACGCTTAGCGAAAAGAATGTTTTTTCCACTAATTGTTGAATAGTTGGTTTGAGTTTTTTTTGGATCCATGCAAGCCATTTCCAGTTGAAGTCATAAGGTACCATCCTGTTCCAGCCAGGAAGACAGCTCTATCTCACAAGTTAGCTTCGTTCTGGATGTTGTAATCTCTTCTCATGGTCTTTGTCCGCTTTATTATCCCAATGCTATCTTCTGCGAATAACAAAACAAGGATTAACTTAAAAAAATTGAATTGTAACTCCAATTTCAATTTGACCTCCTCTCTGGTCTGGAGGAGGTCAATCAAAAAAATGACTCAATCAAAGATCCAACTAATCCCCACGCCTGTATTGCAAATACGCAGTCAGGAATAATCCCGCTAAAGTAATAGGAATTAGGCCTAAGACGATTCCAAATAGAAAAACTTCAATCATTTCGATTTGTTCGAGGGGATAAAAAAAGAGGTACAATCTATCCCTAAACAGTACTCTAAATTATCCACGAATCTCAATGACCAAGAAAAGAATTCCTAATTAGTCTGGAAAAGAGTCGTAGAATGCCAGGAATCCCAAAGAAGCCTTCCAAACCATCCACTGGATTTTCATGTTCGTAAGGGAGGAATATGTGTGTGTTGTAGATAAATAAAGGACTTTCGATTTAGCGTTGTCATTTTCACGAGTTTTTAGATAATCCAATTTCGGCAGTCCACCGGGTAGGTTTGTTTATCCTTCCCTTTTCGAGTGTCTTCTTGGATAGTTATAGCGGCCCATAGGCGCAAGATGTACCTTGTGGAGGGCAGCGGTCCCCTGGACATAGCATAGTCCTTTCAGGCAGTGGCCGTTTAGTCCATGGTCCGTTGGATGGTCGGTGCAAGGCCAGAAATTGGAACACATTGATTCCGCTCGTTCCTGTCCTTCGCTTCAGGGCCTGTCCCTCGGTGTGGTCAGTACTCCATACTGTCGGGCAACAAATCTTACACTTGTTCACTTATTATGACGGTTCACCAGGGCCTCTTTCCTCCTCCCTTTTCTGCTCACTCGTAGGGAGAAGGTACATAAAAAATGATTTCTAAGGTAGAAAAAAGGCATCCACCAGTCATTGAGAACAGCTAATCCCGGAATTAGCAGGCCGGTATGCGAAGAGAATTCGGTATTGAATCCGCGAGGCCAGGTGAAGAAAAGTCCAATATGGGTGGATTACCTTTTTCTGCTATATTTCAGAGATTGGACTCTCTTACTGTGTTTTTTCAGGGCTGTTCCCGAGCCAGGTTCCTGGATCCATTCTTACCTAAATGGATGAATGAAGAAGGGGGTATTCCTAGGCACTAGTTATTTTCTTATGTGTGGACTTCGACCTTACAAAGTCTCTTAGCTTCAGCAGTTGTTGTAAGGAGAAGTAGCAGGATTGTTAGTTTATGTGCCGAGCAGGCGCAGGGATGAGAAGAGAATTGCATAGAATAGAAGCAGCTAAGGCTCCTTCCTCTTCATATTCCTACTAAAGGGCAGCCGCTCATGCAACAACGTTTAAGTAAATCCTTCCGCCCTTATTTTCTTTAGTCTAGTTGTTGGAGGAAATGCGCCTTGAACACATTACGTATACTAGCTGAGCTTTGTCCCTAATCGTGACTAGTTGTTATTAGTTTCGATCAAATTTCCCCCCAGGGAATAGTTTACTGACCGGGCCACCTGTAAATTCTTTAGTTAAAACAGGCCTCGGGAGTAGTCATCCTAGTATCGAAAATCATCTATTTTGCTTTCCGAAGGTAGACAGCAGCATTGATTCTCCGATTATACGATGGCAACATGTGTGAAGTCTAGTACCAGATCATATCGGGGATAGCTAGCTCATCAGCAGTTCATTTCTATGTATGGCGAGAAGTCCTCAAGCTTCAAACTCCTTGCTAACCGATAAAAGGAATCAAGCTTCAAGGACTATATGACTAGCTCTTCCACATCCTCGCCACCATTTGTGACGCCCCCGATTCAATCGTACACTAATCATGCACGCAAATGTGTACGATCAAGATCAGGGACTCACGGGAAGATATCACAACACAACTCTAAAACATAAATAAATCATACAAGCATCTTAATACAAGCCAGGGGCCTCGAGGGCTCGAATACAGGTGCTCGATCATAGACGAGTCAGCGGAAGCAACAATATCTGAGTACAGACATAAGTTAAACAAGTTTGCCTTAAGAAGGCTAGCACAAACTGGGATACAGATCGAAAGAGGCGCAGGCCTCCTGCCTGGGATCCTCCTAAACTACTCCTGGTCGTCGTCAGCGGCCTGCACGTAGTAGTAGGCACCTCCGGTGTAGTAGGAGTCGTCGTCGACGGTGGCGTCTGGCTCCTGGACTCCAGCATCTGGTTGCGACAACCAGAAAGAAAGGAAAGGGGGAAAAGGGGGGAGAAAGCAACCGTGAGTACTCATCCAAAGTACTCGCAAGCAAGGAACTACACTACATATGCATGGGTATATGTGTAAGGAGGCCATATCAGTGGACTGAACTGCAGAATGCCAGAATAAGAGGGGGATAGCTAGTCCTATCGAAGACTACGCTTCTGGCAGCCTCCGTCTTGCAGCATGTAGAAGAGAGTAGATTGAAGTCCTCCAAGTAGGATCTCCAAGTAGCATCTCCAGTAGCATCGCATAGCATAATCCTACCCGGCGATCCTCTCCTCGTCGCCCTGTTAGAGAGCGATCACCGGGTTGTATCTGGCACTTGGAAGGGTGTGTTTTATTAAGTATCCGGTTCTAGTTGTCATAAGGTCAAGGTACAACTCCGGGTCGTCCTTTTACCGAGGGACACGGCTATTCGAATAGATAAACTTCCCTGCAGTGGTGCACCACATAACCCAACACGCTCGATCCCATTTGGCCGGACACACTTTCCTGGGTCATGCCCGGCCTCGGAAGATCAACACGTCGCAGCCCCACCTAGGCACAACAGAGAGGTCAGCCCGCCGGTCTAAATCCTATGCGCGCAGGGGTCTGGGCCCATCGCCCATTGCACACCTGCACGTTGCGTACGCGGCCGATGAGCAGACCTAGCAACCTCCATTACAAAGGAAGTTGCGTTAACGCAGTCCAACCCGGCGCGCGCCGCTCCGTCGCTGACGTCAAGAAGGCTTCGGCTGATACCACGACGTCGGGATACCCATAACTACTCCCGCGTAGATGGTTAGTGCGTATAGACCAAATGGCCAGACTCAGATCAAATACCAAGATCTCGTTAAGCGTGTTAAGTATCCGCGAACGCCGAACAGGGCCAGGCCCACCTGTCTCCTAGGTGGTCTCAACCTGCCCTGTCGCTCCGCCACAAAGTAACAGTCGGGGGCCGTCGGGAACCCAGGCCCACCTCTACCGGGATGGAGCCACCTGTCCTTTCAGCCCCCACATCGGAATCACTTGCGGGTACTCAACAAGCTGACCCGACTTTAGTCACCATCTGTATAGTATGTATGTATGTAGTATATAACCATGATCACCTCCCAAGTGATCACGGCCCGATAGTATAGCAAGGCAGACTGACAAGAGTGTAGGGCCAATGATGATAAACTAGCATCCTATACTAAGCATTTAGGATTGCGGGTAAGGTATCAATGACTGTAGCAACAATGACAGGCTATGCAACAGAATAGGAGTAACCGAACAGTAACATGCTACACTACTCTAATGCAAGCAGTATAGAGAAGAATAGGCGATATCTGGTGATCAAGGGGGGGCTTGCCTGGTTGCTCAGACAAGAAGGAGGGGTCGTTGGTGACGTAGTCGACCATAGGGGCATCAGCATCGTCACGGGGTCTACCGGAGAGAAGAGGGGGAGAAACAGTAAATATATAGCAAGCAAGTGCATAACAGGACAACAAGCAGAGCTAGACGTGTTCTAACGCGGTATGAGGTGATACCGGTGAAGGGGGGAACATCCGGGAAAGTATCCCCGGTGTTCCGTGTTTTCGGACAGATGAACCGGAGGTGAAATGTTGCAGGTTCACTATGCTAGGGACGCATGGCGGATGAACGGGTTGCGTATCCGGATCTATCTCGTCGTTCTGAGCAACTTTCATGTTGAAAATAATTTAATCTGAGTTACAGATTAAAAGATATGATTTTCTAAAGATTTTAATAATTTCTGGAATTTAATTAATTATTTAATTTAATTCGAAAATGTATTTATGCCATCAACATGATGTCATGCTGACATCAGCAGTCAACAGGGTTGACTGGTCAACCTGACCAGTGGGTCCCACTAGTCAGTGACACATGTTAATTAACCAGTTTAATTAATCTAATCAAAATTAATTAGGGGGGTGGGCCCCACTGTCATATTAATTAATTTAGCTAATTAACAGTAGTTAATTAGGTTAATTAACCTTAATTAGTTAATTTAATCAGAATTAATTAAGTTAATTAATTAGTTAATTAATTAATTATTTATTTTTTCATTATTTATTTATTATTTTATTTACTCTTTTTTTAACGTTTTGGGGCTGGGGCCCTCCTGTCATAGGCCCATGGCCATAGTGGGTTTGGGCGGCGGTTACGGGCGCAATTTGAGCGCCCGATAGGGCGTAGCGGGGCAAGGCCACCGCGGTGCCGCAAGGCGAGGCCAAGGGCGCACGCCGACGGGAGGGTAGCTGCGGGCGCGGGCCCGGACTAGGGCGGATCCGAGCGCGGGCGATGGCTGGCGACGCCGCATGGCAAGCAGCGGCCAACAGCGGACAGAGGAGCCACCGGAGTCGTGCTGGGGCGGCGGCGCGCCAGCGGCGACGGTTTACGGTGGAGGGGGCCGGCGACGACGTGCAAGGCGGAGCGGGGGAAACAGGGGCGCCATGGGGCCGGGCGCGGTGACCAACGGCGACGGTGGCCGGGGCACGGGCTCGTGGCCTCGCTTGGCCAGGGCGCTGCGAGCACGTACCGGGCGTGGCCGGGGAAAAACATGCAGGGGAGGGGGGACACCAAGGCGCGGTGAGCTGGCGCGAGCCGGGGCGCGACGAGCACGGCACCAGAGCGAGCGCGTGGGGGGGAAGGAGGAGAGGGGAACCGTGGTCGTGGCCTCACCGGGGGGTGGCAGGGTCTAAGGCAGCGAGCTCGGGGAAGGTCGGGGGGGAACGACGGGGACGACGTGCGTAGGAGGGCAGTCCGGTGGGGGAGGGCGAAGCAGTCGGGCGGGGGAGAGCTCCGGGCGCCGGCGCGGTCCTCACGGCGACGGGGCGCAGCGTCGGGGAGAGGGGCGAGGGGATCGGGATCTCCTCCCGATCCGGATCCAAACAAGGGGGAGTGGGGGGGAGCGAGTGGGGCGACGGGGTGGTTAGGGTTTCGAGGTGGGGGGATATGGAGGGGGAGTGGCCGGCTGGGCCTTTACCCAGTTGGGCCGGTGGCCGAATGGGCCGGCCTGTTGGGTCGGCTGGCCCCGGGGGGGCCCTTTCCCTTTTCTTCTCTTTTTTTTGTTTGTTTTCTCTTTTGTATTTTCTTTCTTTTATTTATTTTCTTTTCTGTTTTAAATCATTTTAAATTACTTAGGCATTTTCTAAAAATGTGTTTACTTCACCATAATTACCGATGCAATAATTGACATAGCCCGAACATTTTTGTTTTAATATTTGAAAACTTTTGTCGTTTGACTTATTTAGGATTTAAATTTGAAACGGTTTTGAATTAACCCGAGATTAATTACAGTGACAAAGGTGACGTGGCACCATTAACGTGAGATTACTGTAGCATGATTATCCGGGCGTCACAGTTCTCCTCCACTACAAGAAATCTCGTCCCGAGATTTAAGAGGTAGTGAAAGGGGGGAAGGTTTGGTAACGAATCTAGCGGGTCTTCTCATGCTAGCTTGCTCTTCTCGAAGAGGCCGGTCCAATACATTGATGTCTTCATTTCTCTGCTTCAAGTCATCAAGATAAAGTTGGTATCCTTTCTTCGGGGGTTCCATCATACTTACGAAAGAATAAGGGGGTATTCCGGGAGAACGAACCTCTACAAGGTTGACTATCGGTCGATATCATCGGGGAAGGTGGCAGAAAGTAACTCTCGAATTGAATCTTAAGAAAATATCGAGAGTAAGGTAAGGAGGTATCATGGAAAGTTTCGAGCGGGCAGGCAATCGTTCAATGTCTGAAACGAACTGTTGAAGGGGTTTAGAGCAATGTGATTAAGCATTGCATCTGATACCTGAATAGATCAACAGGCTGGTGGCCCGTGAATTACATACAAAGTCAAACGCGAGGAATAACTTTGACAACTGGGTGTATAGGAGAGTCAGGTTTCGATCCTGTGGAACTGTGGGTTATGGGCCCACCATGTGGTTGAAAGTAGGAAGGGGGCCGACATCTTGCACGGTCACGATAGTAAGGCGTGTCAGAGGGTAGCCTATCAGTTATATCGATAACAACATCGATACCAAGGGTGAGGGACGAAGAGAACCATTTTCCTGCTCGTTGAACGAGGCGGGCCAATAGGCAAGGTTCTCGTCCATCGGTGGCTACCGGAATGTCATCAACAATAGTAACATGGTCTTACTGACAGAGCGGTACCACGAGGTGTTTACATAAGCAGGAGAATATTACTGCTTAGGTCATATAGATCACAAGAAAGGTTAAATCAAACAATGGAAAGGAAAATATGATTATCAGATTAAACAGAACAATGAAAAGGAAAATGTGTTAAAACACATATTTCAGGGATATATCCTTCCCAAGGACAAGCAGAGCATGATATCATGTCAGGATATAATTTTAGAAAACCCTTTAGGTAAGGGGAGAGAAATTTCAAGACATTACCCATACAACGGCGTTTGGATAATTGAGCAAGAAACATCTTAGCATTGGGCTTCAAATGTTCTTGTTGAAAATCGGAGTACCACAGACATGCTTCGAGATAGCATTGACATGGTCTTCAAGCAAATGTCAGACTTTGGATACAAAGGATCCATCAGAAACAACTTATAGAATAAGTCTAACCATTTCCTCAAGGAAGAATGGATAACCTTGCTGAAAAGGAATATATAACAATAGGGCCTCCGGCCAGGTGTGCTAGGCACGACATCACCTTACCGGGTCACATAAAGACCGTTGCTATAACTCTTGGAAATATGTTCCAACCATCATATCTGACCGAGATTCAGATCTGATTGGTGTCAGGATACCTCAGACTCAGGATGCCTGAGAAGAAAGGTGCAACACAAATTGTCGAGATGACATTGTAAGATTCTCAGGAAATAACGTACAAAAGCAAGGCTTTGAAACAAGAGTTCATCAGTAAACCAAAGAGAGGATGAGGAGGTGGCTGATGGACTCAGCGACAATTCAACTAGGTATCCCAAAAGATGGATCTCCACAATTATGTGGATAAGGAGATAGCATTTGTCAGATCAAATGATGTAATGAAGTATGCTCGAGTAAAACATACACAATTAAACATTGGTTGAAAGGTGCGCCCGAAATATGGGTTGGGTTGCACGACCAATGTCAGAATGGTGATTCAATAATCAATAGTCTAAGAATGAACGGCCGACCATTAACTTGAAAGCAATAGGGTTGATAGAAGGAAAGAATCCAAACAACACCGTTCACTTGTTGGAATCAACACGGGGACCAAGAAAGAATGGTGATGGTGAGAAGTATCACTTGTATTAAGAGTTCTCAAGAGGTAGTGAAATTCTCACAACATTGAGGTCATAAGAGATGTTAATGTCCCAAGGTAAAGAAGGACAATTACTGGATAGCAAGGAACTCAAGGTATATCACCAAACACGAACAAACTTGTGTTGGTGGGAAGGCAATAAAGTGGTCGATGATAACACAGATCATCAAGGGCAAGGATGGTATTTCTCATCATGAATTCAATTGATATCCTGGAAGGAGTCAAGATGTTGATGATGATCACGACAAATTTTGTCGAGAGGCTCCACGAAGATGTAATCCATCGGCGATGACATCAAGTTAAAGGAATTATGAAGCAAAAGGTTATTGGAACCATGGGTACGACACAAACTTGAAATCAAGCTTGTTGTTCAAGGTGAAATGATATGACGAGGAAATTTGACGTAAGCTTAGCTCATCGTTGAAAATTGTGCTCCGGGAAGAAAGGACCAGGTAGCATAGTTAAAATTTAGCACAAAATGATATAGCCGATCAGGCTAGGAATGACGTGATGGAGTATTAAACTTCTCATCCACAATGTACTAGGAGTACTGAATCACAGGGGCGATTCGATTCGCTAATCGGTGTTCTCAGTTGATGACAACCCAGAACCTGTGGAGTGACTATGACGGGGAAAGGCACTACTTCATCAGAAATGCATAAGATGTAGTGCAATCGGTTGATATCCTCGAGATACTAGGGGGTTAGTACTCGAAGGTAGATCAAGATAGAGGTTGGATGGGTGTATTGATCTGTAGAGGACAAGTGGTTTAACTTGTCCGAGAAATGGAATCAAGTAGAAAATATGGTCGGATCCATGATTTCAAAGGATCAATTCACAGATTCCAAATGATATTATAACAAGGAAATAGTTATTATTACAAGAAGCTTCCATGATAGGATCTACATCGTGTCCATGGGCATGAACACAAAGTTCAAGGTCGACTCCCACTTCTTCAATGTATAATCTTCCACTCACTTCTCGCTTTGATAAAGGCATTAGTGTTGAAAGTTTTACCTGGTGAAATACCAGATGAGTATGACTCGTGAAAACTTCCGAGTTCACACATATAAAGGAAGGCATAGGTTCAACCCGTCAGGGTATCGTGGAAACATATACCACAAGCTTCAATAGTAAGTACCACCAGCTCGAAAGCAGAGCATGATTGGCCAAGAAGATGATACAATTTACCAAAGGCACTATGTATCAGGGGAAGAACTCACCAGGTGATTGAATATGAAGGACACTGTCGGATAACAATCCAACAATGGATCGGGTGATCCACAACGGAGCTGATGTGAGTATTGGTACTCCATCGAAGGAAGAAAAAAAGCACGAGCATCATATTATAGAACATCGGAATAATTCGATGCTTAGATAACAAAGGAATTATGATTTCCAAAACAAAGGATCAGAAGCAGTCGCTCTGATCAAGGATGGATAAGTTGGACAGACCAGAGGCACAATTGGCGACAAATAGTTTGGTCGAGAACCAGCTCATGTTCAAAAATGATGTCTGAGTCGGAAAGATAATTTAGAAGGGTTGATAGATGATTGTGTGCATTCGCACACATATTGAATCAATAGGATCAAAATGACGGTGTCAAAAGATACTAGTGAATATTGCCAGATATATGGGAAGCATCCATAATGCTAGTAGACAAGTATTTGCAGAGCAATAAAGCTGCTAAGGATTTTCGGAGGATTGAATAGTATTTCAAAGACTTTTGTGAAACACCTGAACAACTGGGATGAGCGGATACTTGAAAGGTGCGAGAAATTTATTCTTAGGGGTATTCAGGTGGCAAAGAACTGCAAGCCAGTAGGCACAAAATATACTCAGGGTATCTTGTAATAACAAGATCGACTGGGAATAAAAGTAAGCACGATAGGTGTAAGTATTTATCCATAGGGATATTTCGGTGGAAGGGAATTGCAAAAGCAACAGGCACAAGGTCTCGAGAGAAAATCAGAGAGTATCTTCGAAATCTTCTGGTGCAGCCGGCGATCATCTGGACTGAAGGGGCTCTCCGGGAAAAAGTATTTTCGAGAACCTAAAGTTAGATTTTAGTAAAAATCGTTTAACCCGAATAGAAGAGAGTTCAGAATCCCGGAGTAAAGATCGAGGAGTAAAAGATCCTAATACCACCCATTTGGCGACGTGGGCCCATGGGCCGCACAGCCAAGTTAGTAAAACAATTTTCATCGACTAGACTCAACTTCGTCCAAGGAGTTGGAAAGGGGGATTCCTACAGGCAGTCGGCTCTGATACCAACTTGTGACGCTCCCGATTCAATCGTACACTAATCATGCACGCAAATGTGTACGATCAAGATCAGGGACTCACGGGAAGATATCACAACACAACTCTAAAACATAAATAAGTCATACAAGCATCATAATGCAAGCCAGGGGCCTCGAGGGCTCGAATACAAGTGCTCAATCATAGACGAGTCAGCGGAACCAACAATATCTGAGTAAAGACATAAGTTAAACAAGTTTGCCTTAAGAAGGCTAGCACAAACTGGGATACATATCGAAAGAGGCGCAGGCCTCCTACCTGGGATCCTCCTAAACTACTCCCGGTCGTCGTCAGTGGCCTGCACGTAGTAGTAGGCACCTCCGGTGTAGTAGGAGTCATCGTCGACGGTGGCGTCTGGCTCCTGGACTCCAGCATCTGGTTGCGACAACCAGAAAGAAAGGAAAGGGGGAAAAGGGGGGGAGAAAGCAACCGTGAGTACTCATCCAAAGTACTCGCAAGCAAGGAACTACACTACATATGCATGGGTATATGTGTAAGGAGGCCATATCAGTGGACTGAACCGCAGAATGCCAGAATAAGAGGGGGATAGCTAGTCCTATCGAAGACTACGCTTCTGGCAGCCTCCGTCTTGCAGCATGTAGAAGAGAGTAGATTGAAGTCCTCCAAGTAGCATCTCCAAGTAGCATCTCTAATAGCATCGCATAGCATAATCCTACCCGGCGATCCTCTCCTCGTCGCCCTGTTAGAGAGCGATCACCGGGTTGTATCTGGCACTTGGAAGGGTGTGTTTTATTAAGTATCCGGTTCTAGTTGTCATAAGGTCAAGGTACAACTCCGGGTCGTCCTTTTACCGAGGGACACGGCTATTCGAATAGATAAACTTCCCTGCAGGGGTGCACCACATAACCCAACACGCTCAATCCCATTTGGCCGGACACACTTTCCTGGGTCATGCCCGGCCTCGGAAGATCAACACGTCGCAGCCCCACCTAGGCACAACAGAGAGGTCAGCCCGCCGGTCTAAATCCTATGCGCGCAGGGGTCTGGGCCCATCGCCCATTGCACACCTGCACGTTGTGTACGCGGCCGGTGAGCAGACCTAGCAACCTCCATTACAAAGGAAGTTGCGTTAACGCAGTCCAACCCGGCGCGCGCCGCTCCGTCGCTGACGTCAAGAAGGCTTCGGCTGATACCACGATGTCGGGATACCCATAACTACTCCCGCGTAGATGGTTAGTGCGTATAGACCAAATGGCCAGACTCAGATCAAATACCAAGATCTCGTTAAGCGTGTTAAGTATCCGCGAACGCCGAACAGGGCCAGGCCCACCTGTCTCCTAGGTGGTCTCAACCTGCCCTGTCGCTCCGCCACAAAGTAACAATCGGGGGCCGTCGGGAACCCAGGCCCACCTCTACCGGGATGGAGCCACCTGTCCTTTCAGCCCCCACATTGAAATCACTTGCGGGTACTCAACGAGCTGACCCGACTTTAGTCACCATCTGTATAGTATGTATGTATGTAGTATATACCCGTGATCACCTCCCAAGTGATCACGGCCCGATAGTATAGCAAGGCAGACTGACGAGAGTGTAGGGCCAATGATGATAAACTAGCATCCTATACTAAGCATTTAGGATTGCGGGTAAGGTATCAATGACTGTAGCAACAATGGCAGGCTATGCAACAGAATAGGAGTAACCGAACAGTAACATGCTACACTACTCTAATGCAAGCAGTATAGAGAAGAATAGGTGATATCTGGTGATCAAGGGGGGGGGGGGCTTGCCTGGTTGCTCAGACAAGAAGGAGGGGTCGTCGGTGACGTAGTCAACCACAGGGGCATCAGCATCGTCACGGGGTCTACCGGAGAGAAGAGGGGGAGAAACAGTAAATATATAGCAAGCAAGTGCATAACAGGACAACAAGCAGAGCTAGACGTGTTCTAACGCGGTATGAGGTGATACCGGTGAAGGGGGGAAACATCCGGGAAAGTATCCCCGGTGTTCCGTGTTTTCGGACAGATGAACCGGAGGTGAAATGTTGCAGGTTCACTATGCTAGGGATGCGTGGCGGATGAACGGGCTGTGTATCCGAATCCGTCTCGTCGTTCTGAGCAACTTTCATGTTGAAAATAATTTAATCCGAGTTACGGATTAAAAGATATGATTTTCTAAAGATTTTAATAATTTTTGGAATTTAATTAATTATTTAATTTAATTCGAAAATGTATTTATGACATCAGCATGATGTCATGCTGACGTCAGCAGTCAACAGGGTTAACTGGTCAACCTGACCAGTGGGTCCCACTTGTCAGTGACACATGTTAATTAACCAGTTTAATTAATCTAATCAAAATTAATTAGGATGGTGGGCCCCACTGTCATATTAATTAATTTAGCTAATTAACAGTAGTTAATTAGGTTAATTAACCTTAATTAGTTAATTTAATCAGAATTAATTAAGTTAATTAATTAGTTAATTAATTAATTAATTATTTTTTCATTATTTATTTATTATTTTTATTTACTCTTTTTTTAATGTTTTGGGGCTGGGGCCCTCCTGTCATAGGCCCATGGCCATAGTGGGTTCGGGCGGCGGTTACGGGCGCAATTTGAGCGCCCGATAGGGCGTAGCGGGGCAAGGCCACCGCGGTGCCGCAAGGCGAGGCCAAGGGCGACGCCGGCGGGAGGGTAGCTGCGGGCGCGGTCCCGGACTAGGGCGGATCCGAACGCGGGCGATGGATGGCGACGCCGCACGGCGAGCAGCGGCCAACAGCGGACAGAGGAGCCACCGGAGCCGTGCTGGGGCGGCGGCGCGCCAGCGGCGACGGTTTACGGTGGAGGGGGCCGGCGATGACGTGCAAGGCGGAGCGGGGGAAACAGCGGCGCCATGGGGCCGGGCGCGGTGACCAACGGCGATGGTGGCCGGGGCACGGGCTCGTGCGCTCGCACGGCCAGGGCGCGGCGAGCACGTACCGGGCGTGGCCGGGGAAAAACATGCAGGGAAGGGGGGAAACCGAGGCGCGGTGAGCCGGCGCGAGCCGGGGCGCGACAAGCGCGGCACCGGAGCGAGCGCGTGGGGGGAGGAGGAGAGGGGAATCGTGGTCGTGGCCTCACCGGGGGGGTGGCAGGGTCTAAGGCAGCGAGCTCGGGGAAGGTCGGGGGGAAACGACGGGGACGACGTGCATAGGGGGGCTGTCCGGCGGGGGAGGGCAAAGCAGTCCGGCGGGGGAGAGCTCCGGGCGCCGGCGCGGTCCTGACGGCGACGGGGCGCAGCGTCGGGGGAGAGGGGCGAGGGGATCGGGATCTCCTCCCGATCCGGATCCAAACGAGGGGGAGTGGGGGGGGAGTGAGTGGGGCGACGGGGTGGTTAGGGTTTCGGGGTGGGGGATATGAAGGGGGAGTAGCCGGCTGGGCCTTTGCCCAGTTGGGCCGATGGCCGAATGGGCCGGCCTGTTGGGTCGGCTGGCCCCGGGGGGGCCTTTTCCTTTTCTTCTCTTTTTTTTGTTTGTTTTCTCTTTTGTATTTTCTTTCTTTTATTTATTTTCTTTTCTATTTTAAATCATTTTAAATTACTTAGGCATTTTCTAAAAATGTGTTTACTTCACCATAATTACCGATGCAATACTTGACATAGCCCGAACATTTTTGTTTTAATATTTGAAAACTTTTGTCGTTTGACTTATTTAGGATTTAAATTTGAAACGGTTTTGAATTAACCCGAGATTAATTACAGTGACAAAGGTGACGTGGCACCATTAACGTGAGATTACTGTAGCATGATTATCCGGGCGTCACACCATTCATAAGGCTTTCAAGGAATATTGAGATATCTACAGAAAAGAGAAACAAACATTCTCAGTTGGTCCACTATTGGCGAGGCCTAAAGCCTTCACTTCATCAGTCTAGGAATAACACTAAAGTAGCACCCCTCACTACATTCTTGTTCACTGATCGCGCCTAGTAGCCACATATCAGCTGCGCTCAATATGCAGGATTTCCGTTGGATCAGATCTTTCGCTTTGACGAATTTGGACCTAGCGAAAAGGACTCTTCAGATATCTTTTGCAATCAGCCCCAAATCCTTGATTTGGCCAGGAAACAAAGCACTGCTTTGGGCCCAGGAAGCGAAGGGAATGAGCTCGGCTGCTTCTCCCCCACACTTCTTTATTTCTCCGTGCCCCTTCCGCATGTGCTTCGCGCGCCATTGGCGCTTTGAGACAAGACTGGGCACACTTCTATAATATAATTAAAGTAATATAAGAAAAGGGCCGAGAACTTTGATACCAGTGGAGTGCGATGACATGATGATAAGGCCTAATCGACCTTCTAGAGCAGATTCTCGACCTTAAAGAGCAGATTCTATACTAGACTTGTGGCTTCAGGAGATGAAAAGCTTGATGAACCCCGACCCACTAGACCAAGTGAGTGATGTTGCATTTCGAGCACAGGCACCTTTGACCTAGCTTTCGATAGAGAGAGACAAATGGGAATGCCAGGCACAACTCTTTGCTTTGAAGCATGAGAGGACGAGAACATTTCCACTGCTTTAGTTGCTAGAACCCCCTCCTGGAAGACAGCACTCATCCCTTCCTTAATTAAGTAGTACTAATCCCATTCCTTTAGAAACCTGTAGAAGATGCACGAGCTGTGACCGGACGATAGGGATTTGGAAAAGCTAGAGCTAGAAGAAGGTTTGAAAAGGAACATACTTTGATTAAGAGATTTTGGATAAGAGTTCATAAAAGGCGTTAGCCAGTTTCAAGGTCAGGAAGGGAAAGGAAAGAGCTGAATTGGAATGGGATAGCGATGAGGAGGTTCACGTGGCATATAGCTCCCTTTTTACAGCATACACCGATGCGCCAGGATAGAGGGATTTCATAATAGAGAGGGGGTGTCAATTTTTGGACAAAAACACGGGGAATCCTACCTTTTCCAGTTCAAAATGGGCATACGTGTTACCTTTACTCGGAACACATACATTATATATGAGAATAGGAGCTCCGTCTTTACACGGAGAAAGAGGAACGAACTACTACTTGTCGGTAACAAACCTGCGGCCTCTATGAAAATCCGACTCCCGGTAAATTTGTAGCGGCTGCGAAGGGTTCAATACTACTTGGCCTAGAGGGGACTAGGATAAACTGTTCCAAGTACCAAAAGCCCTAAGGCTGCAAACGATTACCCATAACGACCGATATAGATTCGGCTCGAGGTGCTACTGAACCCTGAATCCAAAGATTGATCACCTAATCAATTCAAGGTCACAAGGCGCCTTTATTTAGATTCTAACTAAATATTCTACTTAACTTTATCCGGGAATCTTTCTAAAGAATCCATCTGGCAAAACGCAATTTGTCGATTTCAATCTAAGGTGCACCTTGCCTTTTTCAGGTAGCTTTGTTACGCCCAACCCCAGGGAAACTCTGAATACAGGCCGTCATCCTTAGTACAGACAGACTGATTGGGTGCTAAGATCCAAAGTCGAGAGGGAAACAGCCCAGATCGTACGCTAAGGTCCCTAAGCAATCACTTAGTGGAAAAGGAAGTGATCGAGCTCGACATAAACCCAAGGACGGGCAACCGCTGCTAAACCAGGATCTCCATCTCTTTGAATAAAAGCCATCCTTTCCATTGACCAGCCTACGAGCATCTTCGGTACTATAATGAAGGATGTTGACACTATCCCATTCTACGTAGCAGGGGTAATTCCAGAAAACAAGGAGTGGCTTGCTATTTATGATGACGAAGAGCTGGTACAAGCCACATTCAGGAATGACCCTGCGATGAAAGCAATCTACATCTACATGATTCCAAGATGGTAAAAGATATAAAGTCAAAGTGCTATGGAACGCATGGTGAACAACCTGCGGGAGCACGGTAATCCCGACGAGTAGGATCCAGAGGAACTCAGGCAGAAGTACCCGAAGAACTCGCGGATAAGAAGGTTATTCCATAACTATATAAAATCCATAGTCACGCTTAGCATGCGAAAGCTTGTAAAAATGACATCCCCTGCGAAAACCAATATGATTTGTTGGGCCATCGAACACTAGTTTCTGGTTTCTCAAGACCTTGAGGCAAGGGAAGTTACGCAACATTTTCTCAATATTGAATGTGCATTTTCCCGCATTTTTTCGATTCCACTTCTGTATCAGAAATTAGTGTCAAGGGATGGAGTTCCTGTTTCGTTAACTAAGTCTCGCGTTGTTTGCTTGAGGAAGGGACGGCTGTAGCTCAATTTCCATTGCTAATCTTACATGTTCCCACGAAAAATAAAGAAAAGAAGAAAAGGCTATTCCTTAGGCGGTGTGAAAGGAATCGCCTTAAATCTTGAGAATGAGAATGTAGGTATTGTTGTCTTTGGTAGTGATACCGCTATTAAAGAAGGAGATCTTGTCAAGCGCACTGGATCTATTGTGGATGTTCCTGCGGGAAAGGCCATGTTAGGCCGTGTCGTCGACGCCTTGGGAGTACCTATTGATGGAAAAGGGGCTCTAAGTGATCACGAACGAAGACGTGTCGAAGTGAAAGCCCCAGGGATTATTGAACGTAAATCTGTGCACGAACCCATGCAAACAGGCTTAAAAGCAGTGGATAGCCTGGTTCCTATAGGCCGTGGTCAACGAGAACTTATAATCGAGGATAGACAAACTGGAAAAACTGCAATAGCTACCGATACTATATTATACCAAAAGCAAATGAACTCAAGGGGCACAAATGAGAGTGAGACATTGTATTGTGTCTATGTTGCGATTTCAAGGATGCCGGATTGCACCATTCATAAGAGAAACCCTTGGCATCTCATGGAAAACCCTTTTCGTTCCGCTTAGCCCTATCGGGTATTTTAGTGATAGGTTCTGTAGGAACTGGACGATCCTATTTGGTCAAGCTGTAGAAATGGGGATCAGTGGCAGAATTTACATATAAGTTCTAAGTAAAGGTTCCAGGACTCAGTGGAAGTGATCCGACAGACCAATCGAAGAAAAGATTGATCAACCACTCACAGGTTCTCAGTGCTCGTGAACGGCAGTACTATTGTTTATTTTACATGTGGTGGAGTGACACGAGATTGGGATCACCACAATGAACCGAAACAGATTCACCTTAGCTTGGAATGAGGGTCGTGGACAATGCCACCTTAAATCGTTTTTTTAGTCTCCATCATTTACTCGCCCTTGTTCTTCCTTTTGATTTAAACGTTCTCCCCCCGGGAGCTGCAAAATTCTGGTGTAACAGGGGGAACGACTGTTGAGTCAAAAAGCTGAGTGAGAAGGAAGCAAAGGATCGGTTGTGGCGGGATACGAAGTGCTCTGCTAAGCCAATACGAATGTTTACATATGAACCCATGCCCAGCCTCAAAGCCGCCTTGGTTCTATAGTAATCTCTCAGCGTTTGAGTTGACTAATCCGATGGTACTTGAAGAAGAGTGAAACGACGAGATTTCCTTATAGGAGGAGAAAGGGATTCCTATTGCTTTTGGGTGGGTCCAATCAAGGTACGAGAAAACTCTTTTCCCACGGCTCCATCAAAGCCAGGTTCTCCAATCGTAAAAGGGAATATTCCATGGCACAAGGGTTGTTTTTAGGTGCTGTCCTCGGCAGACCACCACAAAAGGTCCGAATCAGGCGAAACTTCTTTTGTCATGGAAGTTCGTGAAAGAATGTTCTTGTTTTTCGTTGGAAAAACCAACACCGACGTCAAGATCAGTCTCCTTTCCACTATTGTTCCCCGTCGACATCCGTGCTCCTCAAATATCTGTCCCCCAAATTCATATAATCCATGTAACTACGTAGATCAACACACCAAGGTAGGTCGACAGAAATATATAGCATAATCTGAGCCACAAAGAGCAAGTTTTTGTACAACTGATGAGTGATATTTTTGCGCACATCACACCATTATTTAAATCGGATAATCTCATAATTTCCAACAAAATCACTATGATATTGTCACTAATGACTCTAAGAGATCACAAAATCCTTTACTTAATACGTTTCCATAGAAAAAAACCTAAACATGGAAATGAATCATCATATATGAGGAAACAAGAAGTTTGGTGGAAGAGATGATGGAATTGGAGGCGGACTAGAAGAAACAAAGCGCAAAACGGTGATTGGTACGACCATAGTCGGTCGTACCAGTGTATGTACCAGCCACCACCAGCACCAAGAGGTCCACTTCCGAAGAGTTATAAAAAGGTTGACGTCAAATTCTCAATAGAGAGAGCGCCATTCGCTAAACAGAGCACACGAATCATCTTCTAACCCTAGCCACCACCAGCTTACATCTCATCTCCATAGTCGCATACTAGTAATCAGGGTATCGCATTGGCAACTTATGCAAGACATATTATCAATCAATCATTCATCTTTATGTCGTCTTCAATAAGTTCATCTTATGATCCGATCATCATGTGTGGGTAATTGTCCTTTCCATCCTCCCACCTTTGCACCTGAGCTCTCGAGAACATGTTTGAAGCAATCATCCTTGGATCGCCCCTACCACTGTAGGGAGACCCAAATACATCTCCATGAGAGCCTTAGAGCAATACCAATAGTGTTCTTTCAGGGAATCCTTTACTTGCTATTTGCAGCCCTTACCAAAAAGATGGAGGATTTTTAAAGATTAACCTTCTACCCTAAAGCCAATTCATAATCCTGCAAGATTCTTTTCAGAGCTAACAAATTTCTGCTGGGAGAGCTAGAAACACAATGAGAGCAGCGATATGGGTCATACTACTATATAGTAGCATTATCCAGGCCGTAGACTCGCACAGATCAGACGGGTTCGGCGCATTGAATGCATTTAGCGCGATCTCCAGAAAATGGACGAAAGAACGTGGGCCCCTCGTATGGCGAAGCGCTACGGTAGGAATACACGGGAGGGCATTGGCAGAAAGTAGCGGACCTGACGGAGGTGGACTGTTAGCACTTGTTTTTTTGAACACAGTACAGACTCAAGCGCTCATATACACGCGCATACACTCACCCTATGAACGCACACACGCACACCCTACCTCTATGAGCATCTCCGAAAGACTGAGCCGACATATCATCTTAAAATTTACGAAGTCATCGAAGGCACCTCGTCGTCGACGGGAACGTCTCCACCCACTGAATGCGCATCGCCGAAAATCATGAAATAAATCCAGGAATAAATGCGAGCATCAGGACTTGAACCCTGATGGCATGAGGACACCACAGTCTCTCTAACCATCCAACCACAGGTTGGTTCACAATGTTAGCACTTGTTGGAAGATAGATCCAGGACCATGGTCCAGAATTTTCCCTGGAGATGGAGATGGAGAAGGCGGCGATGGATGGCGGCGGCAATGACGATTCCCCTGTAGATCTGGTGTTTCAGGTCAGCGGCTATGGTCTCCCCTTCCCCCACCATCCTGCCCCCTTCCCTCTACCATCCTTGCTTTACTGTGGGCATCCTGCTGACGGCTTCCCGGCGTATTTGCCGGCGGCGGCCATTCGTTTCTCATTAGGTTCGTTTCCCCCTCCCCTTTCACAAGTTGTTCATCTTGCCGGAGGGTGTGCCCCTCACGATGATGCAGATAGTACAGCCAGCGCGCCGGCGGAGTCTGCAATTAATCCACTAGCTCCCGGGTGGATTAAGTGGTAACATTCTTCTGATTGAAACCTGGGTCCTGCTTAGAACTTAGATACAGATTCCTCCTGTGCCGGCTTGCTCTGTTAGGTTCTTTTAATGATGGGGTTATAACTAATTCATCACCCGGGAATGGTATCGGTAGTTGGCATTGTGAGTTTTTTTTTCCTTTTTTATGAGCTCATGAGTTGATGGACCGTGGGTTCTAAATTTTTGCCCAGCTGTGCGTTTTAGCTATGAGTAAAATGCATTGATAGTCATTGAACTTGTGCCCGTAGCTCACTTTGTTCACTCTACATAAGAATACAATTAATATGGTCATTATACATGACTTATTACTGTACGGTCACTGTCTCACCGTATGGATCCGTATTTTGTCCAGTTGACCAGTCAAATAATACAAGTGAAACCTCGTCAGGTCATTTTCTTGCTTTGTCTATGCAGATCCCACTTGTCAGTGGGTGAAACAAATCATTAAAGAAACTAAAATTCTGCGCATGCAGGCTCCCTAACTGCCACGGCAACGCCTTTGCGAGTTGAGCGCACACATTTTTGTGTCAAACAAATAGATTGACGCTTTATTATATATACTCCCTCCGTCCGGAAATATTTGTCATCAAAATGAATAAAAGGGGATGTATCTAGATGTATTTTAGTTCTAGATACACCCCTTTTTGTCCATTTTGATGACAAGTTTTTCCGGACGGAGGGAGTACATTTCATACGCCACACACAGCATGAACGCACACAACGCACACTGAGCACACGCGCACGCGTGGACGGCGAGTAGGTTTTGATGGACGTGCGCGATATGTACGGACGGCCAGGCCTCTGGCAGCGACACATCCATGCAGCCACTCTCCATGAGACGCACATATAGTCAGTCATGCGTACGTGTACGTTCTCTCGATCGACGGGCTGCGGCTTAGATCGCACCTCGTCTAGGGCAACGGGTAAACCTAAGGTTCGACCCTATTTCTGTGTATACTGAGTGTAGACTGGGGCGCCTTAGGCGAGATGCCCAGCGCTGAACGTGCATGCCGTGTTTCTGGCACCACGTGCCTGGAGCAGCTGTCGCAACACAACCTGCAGGGCGAGCGCCGGCGCCACGAGCGCTCACTCCAGAGGTCACGGACGGCTGGCGTGGTGGTGGTTGTGGCTGTGGTGCTGTGGACAACGGCGTGAGAGCATCTTGTCGTTCGGCCCTCCAAGACACTGAAAAAGAGCCGTCTGAAAGCGAACCGGCGCTAGATTGAGTCGCGCTCCGTTTCCACTCGTCGGCCCACTGGTCGCACAGGCTCGGCGATATTTCATACAATTTTTTGCAAATTCGGCGATCTTTCACGAACTCGCGAAATTTCATTGAAATTTATAAAAAAACATAAAAACATGCAAATTATGCCTACTACGACTCCAAACTACGCCTAGCCACTGCGCCCACGTCCACCGCCCGCCATCTACATGCCGAGAAGTCTGTAGAAGCGGGTGTAGTCGCCGTCGTCGTCCCTGCTGCACCCCTGGCCAGGGTCACCGACGCGGGGTGGGGCGCTGGACGGCCCGGCCTCGTCCTCCTTGTCGTTGTCGAGGATGATGATGCCGCCCTCCTCGGGCCCGCGTATGCCTGGCGCTAACGGAGCACCTGCTCGCGGACGTAGTCCTCCCTCGCCCACTTGAGGGCGGCCTCGTCCTCGGGGGCCACCATGTCCGTGTGCTCCGGCTTCACGGGGAGCAGCCCCGGCTCGGGCTTCGGCCGGACCTGGCGGATGGAGGGCCGGGCACCCTCGTTGATGACGAGGGTGCCGCCGCGGGTGCGACGCCGGAGCGGCATCTCCTCCGGCACTGGCTTGACGGGGGGAGAGCGGCCGAGCCGGAGCCCGACGACGAGGACGTCCCCGGCTCCATTCAGCGCGGCGTCTAGGAGCTGCCACGGCGGCGAGAGAAGGACGGCCGCGGCGGGTACTCGAGGCGCGGCACGGCCGGGCTCGATGTGGTCGAGGATGGCCTCGAGGGTGCGGCCTAGCACGCCCCACCACTCGCGCCGCCCGTCGGTGTTGAGGCGTCCGCGGGGGATGATGCCGTTGACGGAGGCGATCTGCTCTTGGCGGCGGCGCTCGAAGTACATCGTCCACAGCGTTTCGCTATCGGCGGCGTACCTCGGCTCGTTCCGCTGCTCCTCCGTCAGGGACGAACGGATGCGGGCGATCTCGGCCTGTCGAGCCGCCCTTTCGGGCACAGGTGGCACCGGGACGCCACCGGCGCTCAGCCTCCACGCCCCCGGCACACGCATGTCCGGGGGCGCCGGATACTCAGCCTCATAGAGGAGGCGCGCCTCCGGCTGGCGGCCGGCGAAGCCGTTTGCCGCCGCGCCGTCGCCTGGAAACCTCTCGGTCATTTGCTCGTCGGCGGGAAGGGGTGGAAAGTGTTACTTTATGTGCCGGAGATGGGGGAATATGAGCTGTGGCGTCCACCGCCGGGGAGTTCGCCTTTTATAGCCACAGCGGGGCGGCGAGAGACTGCATGCCGGGCGACACGTGGCGGGAGAGGGCAGGACGCGCGTCGCGGCGCCTTCACTGCGCCGCCCGTGAGGCATTAAAGGAGGTTGACCGGCGCGGCAGCCTTCGCATTGATTCTTGCGGGAACCGAGGCAAAGAGGACGATGAAGAGGCATCTCGTTGACTCGGCGGGCCCATCCTCGTTCGCGCCAAAATCGCTCGCCCCGGCGCCCCCTAGCGCGCCAGGTTCGGCCTGGGTCTGCCGGCGTCAGGTTCAGCCCAAACCGGCAAAAAAGTGCTCATGGGATGCGATTGGACCGTTTTTTGAGCGCCGTCGCGAAAAAATCGCCTCAGAGGATTTATTAAGGGCGCGGCTGGAGATGCTCTGACATACAGACATACGTGTAGCTGGAGCAGAGCCATGAGGTGCACGACGGGCGTCAGACACAGCGACGCTAGCTACAGGGCGTGCGTGGGCGCGGCCAGAATTAGTACAGCCGGCGCGCATGCATGCGCTTGGCTGCGGCGGCTACAACCGCAGAAAACGGTTCGAGCCTAGGGTGGAAAGGTTATCCCTGGCGCGTGTGTTGTGTGACATGCGTGCTCTGTGCTAGTGTGTACGTGCCTGATGTGTGCCTGCGTCATGTTGGTCTCTTGGAAGATTTGAAACGAGCGAAACACACGAGTATTTAGAAATGTGTCATCTTTGCCAACTATAATCACGTCTAAAATTAAGACCGATGCTGGGTTATGGAGGTTGGCGGAGGCTGAGCGTATGTGTTCTTTAATGCCGCGAGAGTCGGCTTATATTTTAGGGTCGTCTTTTGACGGCCGTCTATATATTTTCAAAAAAAAAAAAATTAAGGAGATGAGGCAAAATTTTTGTCTTTGTTTCAAATTAAATATGTAATAAGTGGTCTCTCTTCATATATTTAAGGGACCCTATATTTAAAAGAAAGTTATTTGCGCTCATTTGACTAGTGTGCATAGCTTGCACCCGGAGGTCCCATGCGCATGATTTTAGTTTTTTTCTGTCATCCGCTGACTGTTGGGACCCACATAGCCAGACATAGAGCTGAGCAGGCACCACTGTTTGACCGGTCAGCTGCATCAAATACGAAGCTATACGGTGAGATAGTGACCGTATAATCATCAAAAATCATGTATAGTAACTGTACCGACCATATTCTTATGTACAGTGACTAGAGTGAGCTACCGGCACAAGTTTAGTGATCACCAGTGCATTTTACTCTTTAGCTATTGTAGACTTGTAGTTATTGTCTGCATATTGTGGTGTTCGTAAGATTAGTTAGACCAGAGTAGTTAAATTTAGGTTGCCTCACGTGTCAGTTGAAGAAAGAGTAATAACTTCCATGAGGGGTGAATTAGTCCGTGTAATCATGTCGGTATGAATTGCTGCTGTATCAGACAGGAAGGGAAGGGTACTTATCGTTCTCCATGCCCGGCAGGGTGCGCGAGATGGACGGGTAGGGGGTGGTTCAGCCATTCACGTTTGTCATCAGCGGCAAGATCCCCCGTGAATTGTTTTGGTTTACATATCTTGGAGGAGAACATTGGTTTGCGTGTTGTAAAACAATCAAAGCTGTTTTGGTCCAGATTTTGTGTTGGATCACTGATTTATGGATGTTTTTTAGGCGCTAATCCGATGGAACGAACACCCTGTCTTGGTAGGACGAGGGCCCTCGAAAAATCCATGAGAGGCTTTGCGGAGAGGGACGGAGAGGAAGTTGTTAAGCCAGAGTTAGGGACTACATTTGACTCGTTGACAGCCTAGGAACGTAGGAAAGTGCAACGGTGTTACTGGACACCAAATGAACACCCGTCGTAGATTGGCGTGGTAAAATACGATTTGAATTTAAGTGTGATGCTTGTATGAGCTCATGAGTTGATGTTGTAAATGTTGTTGTACTATAGCGGCTTAGTTGTAATGCAGAAATTGTTAATGCGACTTGCTAATCTTTATTGGTAGCTAGACTGGTTGACTAGACATGGTTGTGCACTTGCATTACTAATCTACAGGAGATAGATGAGGTTGAAAACTTGAATGAGGGAACAATGCTCAGTCCGCCTAGTCGCTACAAGAGGCCGGATGGGAATGTAGTTTAATCGGAGTAGCAATGGCACCTTCAATCAGCTGGGCAAGCTCAGGGGTACTCACGTCAGGGTTTGGTTCCAAATAAGTCACCAACTTATAAGTCGAAAAGTAAAAAAAATGACTTATTTGCCAAACAGACCCAACTTATAAGTCATCCCAACTTATAAGTCATAAGTTGCTCCACCCCAACTTAAAACTTATAAGTCACCCCCTTTTGCATGCGTCCCACCACCTGCATGATGTGGATTGGTGTGGAAAGGTGTGGTCAGGTGACTTATAAGTCAGGTGACAACCAAACAGGCGTGACTTATAACCAAACAGGCCCTTATCTGTTTTTCCCGTTGAGCAACTTTAGCCCCAAGAAGCAAACTAGAATATGGGTGGCGCGCGTTGCCGCGCCGATCTATTTTGACAATGAAATAATAGGAATTTATGTAAATATATATAGATGCAAAAAACATTGAAGTTAAACTTGCATATACTCCTCTGTTTCTGAATATAAGACGCTTTGGCAGTTTAAAACTTTAAATTGAACTGTCAAAACATCTTATATTAAGGAAGAGAGGGTGTATGCAACGGAAAAGGTAAAGTTTCAAACGTTTTCATTTATACCAAATTATAATTGTCTGTTGTAGATGGTGATCTTATAAATTACAGGGAAACTAATTACAGTTTATGGCTTCGTAATGTCAGAATTTTCATACCTTTACTGCTGCCAGATTCAGAGATTTGTCTAAAAAATACGACAAACAGTTTCTAGTGCGACTAAGCAGCAAATGGATTAACAAATGGCATGTGTAAAGCTGCAGCGCTCTCAGTGGATGGATGAGCTCTTTCAACCAGTGGTGCATTTGATACTCTAAAGTCTCAATGCTTGCACACCCTGTACATTGTATAGGAAAAAATATCAATGGAACATATAGAACCGAAATGCAACCATGGCCTTTTCGTTCAGATCGATACAAATAAAAATTAATTATAAACAACGGTCCAAGACACTGTAAAAATCCTACTTAGTGAGCCGTGTGCCCGCACTTGGTCATGTACATTACAAACTCAACTATTTGAAAAATATGCAAAGATGAGTGTGCATTATTCTTACCAAGGAAAGCTACAAAACCAATGACATCCCTAGTTGGTTCGCTGCATGTACAGACACCATCCGCACTTCAGGTCGCAGTAGCATTAGTCTCTCATCAAATCTGATGAACGGGAAAATGACATATGCGACGACTAAAACTGGACTAAACGGGGTACTATTAATAAATTTGTACACATCCAAATAAGATGTAGCAATGCCCTATGCTCGTGGCAAACTTCTGTAGTAGATTCCGAAGAAGAAAAGGATATAAATGTTGGAAATATGCCCTAGAGGCAATAATAAATAAGTTATTATTATATTTCTTTGTTCATGATAATAATCTTTTATTCATGCTATAACTGTATTATCCGGAAATCGTAATACACGTGTGAATACATAGACCACAATATGTCCCTAGTGAGCCTCTAGTTGACTAGCTCGTTGTGATCAACAGATAGTCATGGTTTCCTGGCTATGGACATTGGATGTCGTTGATAACGGGATCACATCATTAGGAGAATGATGTGATGGACAAGACCCAATCCTAAGCATAGCACAAAGATCGTGTAGTTCGTTTGCTAGAGCTTTGCCAATGTCAAGTATCTCTTCCTTTGACCATGAGAGCGTGTAACTCCTAGATACCGTAGGAGTGCTTTGGGTGTATCAAACGTCACAACGTAACTGGGTGACTATAAAGGTGCACTACAGGTATCTCTGAAAGTATCTATTGTTTTATGCGGATCGAAACTGGGATTTGTCACTCCGTGTAAACGGAGAGGTATCTCTGGGCCCACTCGGTAGGACATCATCATATGCGCAATGTGACCAAGGAGTTGATCACGGGATGATGTGTTACGGAACGAGTAAAGTGACTTGCCGGTAACAAGATTGAACAAGGTATTGGATACCGACGATCGAATCTCGGGCAAGTAAAATACCGCTAGACAAAGGGAATTGTATACGTGATCGATTGAGTCCTTGACATCGTGGTTCATCCGATGAGATCATCGTGGAACATGTGGGAGCCAACATGGGTATCCAGATCCCGCTGTTGGTTATTGACCGGAGAACGTCTCGGTCATGTCTGCATGTCTCCCGAACCCGTAGGGTCTACACACTTAAGGTTCGATGACGCTAGGGTTATAAAGGAAGCTTGTATGTGGTTACCGAATGTTGTTCGGAGTCCCGGATGAGATCCCGGACGTCACGAGGAGTTCCGGAATGGTCCGGAGGTAAAGATTTATATATAGGAAGTCCTGTTTCGGCCATCGGGACAAGTTTCGGGGTCATCGGTATTGTACCGGGACCACCGGAAGGGTCCCGGGGGCCCACCGGGTGGGGCCACCTGCCCCGGGGGGCCACATGGGCTGTAGGGGGTGCGCCTTGGCCTACATGGGCCAAGGGCACCAGCCCCTAGAGGCACATGCGCCAAGATATAGGAAAAAGGGGAGAGTCCTAAAGGGGGAAGGCACCTCCGAGGTGCCTTGGGGAAGATGGACAACTCCCCCCCTCTTAGCCGCACCCCTTTCTTGGAGGAAGGGGCAAGGCTGCGCCTCCCCCCTCTCCCCTGCCCCTATATATAGTGGAGGGGAGGGAGGGCATCCATACCTGAGCCCTTGGCGCCTCCCTCCCTCCCGTGACACCTCCTCCTCTCCCGTAGGTGCTTGGCGAAGCCCTGCAGGATTGCCACGCTCCTCCATCACCACCACGCCGTTGTGCTGCTGCTGGATGGAGTCTTCCTCAACCTCTCCCTCTCTCCTTGCTGGATCAAGGCGTGGGAGACATCGTCGAGCTGTACGTGTGTTGAACGCGGAGGTGCCGTCCGTTCGGCACTAGGATCATCGGTGATCTGAATCACGACGAGTACGACTCCATCAACCCCGTTCACTTGAACGCTTCCGCTTAGCGATCTACAAGGGTATGTAGATGCACTCTCCTTCTACTCGTAGCTGGTTTCTCCATAGATAGATCTTGGTGACGCGTAGGAAAATTTTGAATTTCTGCTACGTTCCCCAACAGTGGCATCATGAGCTAGGTCTATTGCGTAGATTCTTTGCACGAGTAGAACACAAAGTAGTTGTGGGCGTTGATGTTGTTCAATATGCTTACCGTTACTAGTCCAATCTTGTTTCGACGGTATTGTGGGATGAAGCGGCCCGGACCGACCTTACACGTACTCTTACGTGAGACAGGTTCCACCGATTGACATGCACTTGGTGCATAAGGTGGCTAGCGGGTGCCAGTCTCTCCCACTTTAGTCGGAACGGATTCGATGAAAAGGGTCCTTATGAAGGGTAAATAGCAATTGACATATCACGTTGTGGTCTTGCGTAGGTAAGAAACATTCTTGCTAGAAACCCATAGCAGCCACGTAAAACATGCAAACAACAATTAGAGGACGTATAACTTGTTTTTGCAGGGTATGCTATGTGATGTGATATGGCCAAAAGGATGTGATGAATGATATATGTGATGTATGAGATTGATCATGTTTTTGTAATAGGATTCACGACTTGCATGTCGATGAGTATGACAACCGGCAGGAGCCATAGGAGTTGTCTTTATTTTTTGTATGACCTGCGTGTCATTAAAGAACGCCATGTAATTACTTTACTTTATTGCTAACCGGTAGCCATAGTAGTAGAAGTAATAAGTTGGCGAGACGACTTCATGGAGACACGATGATGGAGATCATGGTGTCATGCCGGTAACGATGATGATCATGGAGCCCCGAAGATGGAGATCAATGGAGCTATATGATATTGGCCATATCATGTCACTACTATATAATTGCATGTGATGTTTATTATGTTTATGCATCTTGTTTACTTAGGACGACGGTAGTAAATAAGATGATCCCTTACAACAATTTCAAGAAGTGCTCTCCCCTAACTGTGCACCGTTGCTACAGTTCGTCGCTTCTAAGCACCACGTGATGATCGGGTGTGATGGATTCTTACGTTCACATACAACGGGTGTAAGACAGTTTTACACAGCGAAAACACTTAGGGTTAACTTGACGAGCCTAGCATGTGCAGACATGGCCTCGGAACACGGAGACCGAAAGGTCGAGCATGAGTCGTATAGTAGATACGATCAACATGAAGATGTTCACCGATGATGACTAGTCCGTCTCACGTGATGATCGGACACGGCCTAGTTGACTCGGATCATGTGATCACTTAGATGACCAGAGGGATGTCTATCCGAGTGGGAGTTCATAAGATGAACTTAATTATCCTGAACATAGTCAAAAGACCTTTTGCAAATTATGTCGTAGCTCACGCTATAGTTCTACTGTTTAGATATGTTCCTAGAGAAAATATAGTTGAAAGTTGAAAGTAGCGATTATGCGGACAGTAGAAAGCTTATGTCCTTAATGCACTGCTCAATGTGCTGAACCCCAAAACGTCGTTTGTGGATGTTTCGAACATCGAACATACACGTTTTGATAACTACGTGATAGTTCAGTTAAACGGTTTAGAATTGAGGCACCAAAGATGTTTTTGAAACATCGCGAAACATATGAGATGTTTTGAGGGCTGAAATTGGGATTTCAGGCTCGTGCCCACGTCAAGAGGTATAAGACCTCCGACGATTTTCTTAGCCTGCAAACTAAGGGAGAAAAGCTCAATCGTTGAGCTTGTGCTCAGATTGTCTGAGTACAACAATCACTTGAATCAAGTGGGAGTTGATCTTCCAGATGAAATAGTGATAGTTTCTCCGAAGTCATTACCACCAAGCTGCTAGAGCTTCGTGATGAACTATAATATATCAGGGACATATATGATGATCCTTGAGATATTCGCGATGTTTTACACCGCGAAAGTAGAAATCAAGAAGGAGCATCAATTGTTGGTGAAACCACTAGTTTCAAGAAGGGCAAGGGCAAGAAGGGCTACTTCATGAAACGGCAAATCAACTACTGCTCCAGTGAAGAAACCCAAGGTTGAACCCAAACCCGAGACTAAGTGCTTCTGTAATAAGGGGAACAGTCACTAGAGCAGAATTACCCTAGATACTTGGTAGATAAGAAGGCTGGCAAGGTCGATAAAAGTATATTGGATATACATTGTATTGATGTGTACTTTACTAGTACTCCTAGTAGCACCAGGGTATTAGATACCGGTTCGGTTGCTAAGTATTAGTAACTCGAAATAAAAGCTGCGGAATAAACGGTGACTAACTAAACGTGAGATGACGATATGTGTTGGAAGTGTTTCCAACGTTGATATGATCAAGCATCGCACGCTCCCTCTACCATCGAGATTTGGTGTTTGCGTTGAGCATAGACATGATTGGATTATGTCTATCGCAATACGGTTATTCATTTAAAGAGAATAATGGTTACTCTATTTATTTGAATAATACCTTCAATGGTCTTGCACCTAAAATGAATGGTTTATTGAATCTCGATCGTAGTGATACACATTTTCATGACAAAAGATGTAAGATAGTAATGATAGTACCACTTACTTGTGGCACTGCCATGTAAGTCATAATGGTATAAAACGCATGAAGAAGCTCCATGTTGATGGATCTTTGGACTCACTCGTTTTGAAAAGTTTGAGACATGCGAACCATGTCTATTGGTGTATGTGCATGAAGAAACTCCATGCAAATGGACCGCTCAGACTCACTTGATTTTGAATCACTTGAGATATGCAAATCATACCACATAGGCAAGATGACTGAAAAGCCTTGGTTTCAATAAGATGGAACAAGATAGCAACTTGTTGGAAGTAACACATTTTGATGTGTGCAGTCCAATAAATGCTGAGGCATGCAGTGAATATCGTTATGTTCTTACTTCACAGATGATTCGAGTAGATGTTGAGAATATTTACTTGATGAAACACAACTCTGAATTATTGAATGGTTCAAGTAATTTCAGAGTGAAGTAGAAGATCATTGTGACAAGAGGATAAAATGTCTATGATACGATCATAGAGATGAATATCTGAGTTACGAGTTTTGGCACACAATTAAGACATTGTGGAAATTGTTTCATAATTAATACCGCCTGGAACACCATAGTGTGATGGTGTGTCCGAACATCATAGTTGCACCCTATTGGATATGGTGCGTACCATGATGTCTCTTATCGAATTACCACTATCGTTCATGGGTTAGGCATTAGAGACAACCACATTCACTTTAAATAGGGCACCACGTAATTCCGATGAGATGACACCGTATGAATTATGGTTTAGAGAAACCTAAGTTGTCGTTTCTTAAAGGTTTGGGGCTGCGACGCTTATGTGAAAAAGTTTCAGGATTAAGCTCGAACCCAAAGCGGATAAAATACATCTTCATAGGACACCCAAAACAGTTGGGTATACCTCCTAATTCAGATCCGAAAGCAATATGAATTGTTTCTAGAATCGGGTCCTTTCTCGAGGAAAAGTTTCTCTCAAAAGAATTGAGTGGGAGGATGGTGGAGACTTGATGAGGTTATTGAACCGTCTCTTCAACTAGTGTGTGACAGGGCACAGGGAGTTGTTCCTGTGGCACCTACACCAATTGAAGTGGAAGCTTATGATATTGATCATGAAACTTCGGATCAAGTCACTCCCAAACCTCGTGGGATGACAAGGATGCGTACTACTTCAGAGTGGTACGTAATCCTGTCTTGGAAGTCATGTTGCTGGACAAAAATGAACCTACGAGCTATGGAGAAGCAATGGTGGGCCCGGATTCCGATAAATGGCTCGAGGCCATAAAATCCGAGAACGGATCCATGGACTTTGGTGGACTTGCCCGATGACCGGCAAGCCATTAAGATAAATGGATCTTTAAGAAGAAGACGGACGTGGATGGTAATGTCACCGTCCATGAAGCTCGACTTGTGGCGAAAAGTTTTTCACAAGTTCAAGGAGTTGACTACGATGAGATTTTCTCATCCGTAGCGATGCTTAAAGTCCGTCGGATTCATGTTAGCATTAGCTGTATTTATGAAATCTGGCAGATGGATATCAAAACGAGTTTCCTTACCAGTTTTCGTGAGGAAAGGTTGTATGTAATACAATCAAAAAGTTTTGTCGATCCTAAGGATGCTAAAAGGTATGCTAGCTCCAGCGATCCTTTTAAGGACTGGAGTAAGCATCTCGGAGTTGGAATGTACGCTTTGATGAGATGATCAAAGATTTTGGATTTATACAAAGTTTATAAGAAACTTGTATTTCCAAAGAAGTGAGTGGGAGCACTATAGAATTTCTGATGAGTATATGTTGTTGACATATTGATGATCAGAGATGATGTAGAATTTCTAGAAAGCATATAGGGTTATTTGAAAGGTGTTTTTCAATGGAAAACCTGGATTAAGCTACTTGAACATTGAGCATCAAGATCTATAAGGATAGATCAAAATGCTTAATAATACTTTCAAATGAGCACATACCTTGACATGATCTTGAAGGTGTTCAAGATGGACCAGTCAAAGAAGGAGTTCTTGCCTGAGTTGTAAGGTACGAAGTTAAGACTTAAAGCTCGACCACGGCAGAATAGAGAGAAAGGACGAAGGTCGTCCCCTATGCTTAAGACGTAGGCTCTTCAGTATGCTATGCTGTGTACCGCACCTGAAGTGTGCCTTGCCATGAGTCAGTCAAGGGGTACAAGAGTGATACAAGAATGGCTCACAGGACAGCGGTCAAAGTTATCCTTAGTAACTAGTGGACTAAGGAATTTTCTCGGTTATGGAGGTGATAAAGAGTTCGACGTAAAGAGTTACGACGATGCAAGCTTAACACCTATCCGGATAGCTCTGAGTAGAGAGACCGGATACATATAATGGAGCAACAATTTTGAATAGCTCCAAGTAGAACAGTTATTTGGAATAGCTCCAAATAGAGCGTGGTAGCTGCATCTAGGAGATGACATAGAGATTTGTAAAGCACACACGGATCTGAAAGGTTCAGACCCGTTGACTAAAACCTCTCTCACAAGCAAAATGATCAAACATAAAACTCATTGAGTGTCAATCACATAGTGATGTGAACTAGACTACTGACTCTAGTAAACTCTTGGGTATTAGTCACATGACGATGTGACCTGTGAGTGTTAATCACATGGCGATGTGAACTAGATTATTGACTCTAGTGCAAGTGGGAGACTGTTGGAAATATGCCCTAGAGGCAATAATAAATAAGTTATTATTATATTTCTTTGTTCATGATAATAGTCTTTTATTCATGCTATAACTGTATTATCCGGAAATCGTAATACACGTGTGAATACATAGACCACAATATGTCCCTAGTGAGCCTCTAGTTGACTAGCTCGTTGTGATCAACAGATAGTCATGGTTTCCTGGCTATGGACATTGGATGTCGTTGATAACGGGATCACATCATTAGGAGAATGATGTGATGGACAAGACCCAATCCTAAGCATAGCACAAAGATCGTGTAGTTCGTTTGCTAGAGCTTTGCCAATGTCAAGTATCTCTTCCTTTGACCATGAGAGCGTGTAACTCCTGGATACCGTAGGAGTGCTTTTGGTGTATCAAACGTCACAACGTAACTGGGTGACTATAAAGGTGCACTACAGGTATCTCTGAAAGTATCTATTGTTTTATGCGGATCGAGACTGGGATTTGTCACTCCGTGTAAACGGAGAGGTATCTCTGGGCCCACTCGGTAGGACATCATCATATGCGCAATGTGACCAAGGAGTTGATCACGGGATGATGTGTTACGGAACGAGTAAAGTGACTTGCCGGTAACGAGATTGAACAAGGTATTGGATACCGACGATCGAATCTCGGGCAAGTAAAATACCGCTAGACAAAGGGAATTGTATACGGGATCGATTGAGTCCTTGACATCGTGGTTCATCCGATGAGATCATCGTGGAACATGTGGGAGCCAACATGGGTATCCAGATCCCGCTGTTGGTTATTGACCGGAGAACGTCTCGGTCATGTCTGCATGTCTCCCGAACCCGTAGGGTCTACACACTTAAGGTTCGATGACGCTAGGGTTATAAAGGAAGCTTGTATGTGGTTACCGAATGTTGTTCGGAGTCCCGGATGAGATCCCGGACGTCACGAGGAGTTCCGGAATGGTCCGGAGGTAAAGATTTATATATAGGAAGTCCTGTTTCGGCCATCGGGACAAGTTTCGGGGTCATCGGTATTGTACCGGGACCACCGGAAGGGTCCCGGGGGCCCATCGGGTGGGGCCACCTGCCCCGGGGGGCCACATGGGCTGTAGGGGGTGCGCCTTGGCCTACATGGGCCAAGGGCACCAGCCCCTAGAGGCCCATGCGCCAAGATATAGGAAAAAGGGGAGAGTCCTAAAGGGGGAAGGCACCTCCGAGGTGCCTTGGGGAGGATGGACTCCTCCCCCCCTCTTAGCCGCACCCCTTTCTTGGAGGAAGGGGCAAGGCTGCGCCTCCCCCCTCTCCCCTGCCCCTATATATAGTGGAGGGGAGGGAGGGCATCCATACCTGAGCCCTTGTCGCCTCCCTCCCTCCCGTGACACCTCCTCCTCTCCCGTAGGTGCTTGGCGAAGCCCTACAGGATTGCCACACTCCTCCATCACCACCACGCCGTTGTGCTGCTGCTGGATGGAGTCTTCCTCAACCTCTCCCTCTCTCCTTGCTGGATCAAGGCGTGGGAGACATCGTCGAGCTGTACGTGTGTTGAACGCGGAGGTGCCGTCCGTTCGGCACTAGGATCATCGGTGATCTGAATCACGACGAGTACGACTCCATCAACCCCGTTCACTTGAACGCTTCCGCTTAGCGATCTACAAGGGTATGTAGATGCACTCTCCTTCTACTCGTAGCTGGTTTCTCCATAGATAGATCTTGGTGACGCGTAGGAAAATTTTGAATTTCTGCTACGTTCCCCAACAATAAAGTAGGGTGATTCATTTGGCAAGAATCAAGCATGCCCTGGAGTAGCAAACATTCAATATCCTTTAGTCTTTGGAAGATCTGGATAAACAGGAGATACTATTTGGTCGGATTGGAGACAAATTAAAAGTGCATGGTAACAAGGTGTGTTTCTGTAATTAGTAACACCTGGAGGGCACTTCTCTATGCATAATCCGGTTCTTAAGAGTAGAACTTAATCGGTAAAACTTGATATTCAGATGAAGTTTAGTTATTGGAATGGGCTAGGAAAATCAATACATATTAATAGTAGTGTAACGGGAAGGGTGAACTGGGTATTAAATAAATGCAATCAGATCATCCCGCCACAAGTAAAACTCTCTACGGGCCCAAAAGTACAAATCTTGATGTTGGGCAGATGTATCATTGCTATATCCCTATATATCCAACATCACGAGAAGTAATTGAATTGGATTTGCTTGATAATTAACATGCCATAAGAGAACCTTAAAAGTAGAAAATTACACTAATCAAGACGGCTTGGAATAGCTCATGATTCAACAATTGGAATATTCGATGATTGTTTGTGTATGTATTATAACTAATACCATCATTTGGCGATTGAAATCAGAATAAGAGAAATCGATAAAGTTTGTTAATTCTTTGTATACCTGTATTTGGTTTCCATAAAGTTTTGCTTCCTCATGAAAGTCAGCTCCCGTACGGTGCCAAAGTGCAAACATTTCGGTTTCCCTACATTTCAGTAACGTAGGAAATCAAACTCATCCGAGAGAAAGTCAACACCCCTACTGTGCCATGGTAGACCGCAAAAAATAATTGAAACAGCACGCATTGCACATCCTGAAATCATGATTTGATGGTCTAATCCAGATGCCCTCCCGCCGGCACTGTACAATGCTTCATTCCTTCAGCTAAGACAACCTCCTTGTTCAACTACATGGGAATGCATTACAGATCGAACGTCACCATTTTCACACTATGCTATGATTAAGTTCAAGGAATTTAAAGAACATTCAGGCACATGCCAATGGACGAACCATCTCTAGTTCTTTACCAAAGTAAATTAATTACCTCTTAGTCCATCCAGAGCTCTCGTATCCGGCTCCACAGCGGATTCGCCTGACTCTGTGGGCATCTTGTCGCTGTAGTTTGCACCGCGTCACGCAACTTGCCCCCCTCAAACGAGCGCCGCCACCGATGATTCTGGTGCTAACTCTTCCCGACAGCTTCCCACCTAGCTACCGCCACCCAGATCTGCTTGCACACGCTGGACCGCTTCCTGGAATATAGGCAATCTATCTGCAGTGCCCACCAGAGATCAGCAAGGACCAACCAAAAAGGAATTGAAAAACGATATAGCAGGGTTTACGGGCAGCTGCGTCTCACCTGATGTAGAGTTTCATCTCTACTTGAAGTACACGTCCATGTAGATTGAGAGGATGACACACATTTATTCATTAAGAACACAGAGATTGACGCTGTCTCCGGAGGCCGGATCCAGTTGTAGGCATTGCATGTATATATATATATATATATATATATATATATATATATATATATATATATATATATATATATATATATATATATGCATGGTGATTGTGTGTCCTATTTGATGTACGTCCACCCAACTCTCATTGTTCGAGAAACGGTGGTAATTCGGGTCAATGAATTATCTACAGAAAAAGAAAAGGAAAAACAATGAAGCGGCGATGAATATACCTTTCTTTGTTAGGCCGATGAACACCAATTGTGATTACGATTCTGAAAAAACATCTGGTGATTACCCTTGCCAATGTAATTTCTGACCATGCCGATTGGATCCCCTCGTAGAACCCGCGTCGGCGGAACCGCAAGCGCCTGGATCCCCTCTCGCTCGATGGTGAGCTGCGTCGGCTGAATCGCAAGCGCCTGGATCCCCTCTGTCTTGCTGGTGGCCCAGCCGCATCGCAAGCGCCTCGATGCCATCTCTTTCTCTCGGGAGATTTGATGATAACCCCCCAGGTATCGTCAAATATCCCCTCTCTCGCTGGTGGGCGAAGGATGGAGGCGCGTGGGGATCACCGCCGCACGGAAGGGCGACGCACTCTGTCGCGGTCTAGAGAGGAGAGGTGGAGACAAAAGACGGGCAGTAATCTTTTTTTTTGAGTGGCAGACGGGCAGTAATCGATCGCGTGCTTCCTCCTATGTCTCGAACTAAATGGGCCGCGAGAAAGGCCAGTCAATGACAGATTTTTCTTCAGCAACTCCAACGGGCCGACCCAAACGAATGACGATTTCGTCCGCTTTTTGCTTGTTTGGGTTGGTCGCCCGTCCGGCATCCGCCCTGTTTTTGATATGGGTCGGCAGCGCGCCCAACACGCTGACCCCGGCTAGCCACCCAATTTTACATTGATTTGCATTCAACATATTATCAAATAAAAATGTTTTACAAGCCAAATAGTCTGGCCGCCCAAATAAATAGTTTAGTTTTACAAGCCAAATAAAAATAAAAATGTTTCACATAGTTTTGCAAACGAATAAAAAAAATACATCTATTGGTTGCCAACATGAGCCCACATATGCTCAACCAAATCATTTTGCAGTTGCACGTGAGTTTCCCAATCATGCATGTCTTCATGAAATTGAGTGAACTGCTCAAATGTTGTCGCTACTCCGTGCTCAGGCACAACATTCTCACCCTGAAACTGAAAGCCTTGATCATACAGACGTTCCGGGCGCTCGTCTTCTACGATCATATTGTGCATGATCACACAAGCAGTCATCACCTCCCACAGTTTCTGCGTGCTCCAAGTATTAGCAGGATACAGAACGATGCCCCATTGAGATTGCAAAACACCAAAGGCACGCTCCACATCCTTCCTAGCACTCTCTTGCTCTTGGGCAAATCTTTTCCTTTTCTCTCCGACAAGGTTAGGTATTGTCTTGACAATAGTGGTCCACTGAGGATAGATACCGTCACCTAGATAGTACCCTTTGTCGTAGTTGTGGCCGTTGACAGTAAAGTTCACCGGTGGGCTGTTCCCTTCGGCAAGCCTAGCAAACGCCGGCGAGCGCTGAAGCACGTTGATATCATTGTGTGATCCAGCCATGCTAAATAAAGAGTGTCAGATCCAGAGATCTTGAGACGCCACGGCCTCTAGTATGACAGTGCAAGCCCTGACATGTCCCTTATACTACCGTTGCCAAGCAGAAGGGCGGTTCTTCCACTCCCAGTGCATGCACTCTATGCTGCCAAGCATCCCCGGGAAGCCCCTGCTGGCATTCATCGCCAACAAACAGGCTGTATCTTCAGCTGTCGGCTCTCTCAAGTACTCAGGGCCAAACATAGCAATAACAGCCTTGCAGAACTTATACAGGGACTCTAGGCATGTAGACTCGCTCAGACGGACATACTCGTCAATGAGATCACCGGGCACTCTGTATGCAAGCATTCGGATGGCGGCAGTGCATTTCTGATAAGAGGAGAAACCAATCTTACCGACGGCATCCTCTTTGCACTCGAAGTAGTCATCATAGCCGATCACTCCCTCTCTAATACGGTTGAAAACATGTCTACTCATAGGGAAACGGCGGCGGAATTTGTGATGTTTGAACAACGGGTTTGTTGTATCAAAGTAGTCCTTCCAGAGAAGGAAATGCCCGCTCTCTCGGTTGCGATTCAACGCCGGAAGGTGGCCCGGAATGGAGCCACGGAACAACGGCCGCTGGCTGTTGAGGTGGTGATGGACCAACACGGCAACCAATATCTCCTCCTCGTCGTCGGACGAGGAATCGTTGGAGTCACAAAGGAAATTATGAAAAAAGGACTCGTCAGTGGAGTCCATTTCGTACCTTGGCAAACCGTCGAACATCTTGCGAGCGTTGAAGAAGGAGACGGCCGGCGAGGGGAGTCGCGGTACCCACAAACTAGCTAGCTGCCCTGCTGGCTGATACGTCTCCAACGTATCTACTTTTCCAAACACTTTTGCCCTTGTTTTGGACTCTAACTTGCATGATTTGAATTAAACTAACCCGGACTGACGTTGTTTTCAGCAGAACTGCCATGATGTTGTTTTATGTGTAGAAAAGAAAAATTCTCGGAATGTCCTGAAAATCCATGGAGGCACTTTTTGGAATTAAAAAGAATCTTTGGCGAAAGAATCAACACCAGGGGGCCCACAGACTGTCCACGAGACAGGGGGCGCCCCCCTAGGGCGCGCCCTCCTATCTCGTGGGCCCCCTGGACCTCCACCGACCTCAACTCCAACTCCATATATTCACGTTCGGGGAGAGAAAAATCAGAGAGAAAGTTTTATCGCGTTTTACGACACAGAGCCGCCGCCAAGCCCTAATCTCTCTCGGGAGGGCTGATCTGGAGTCCGTTCGGGGCTCCGGAGAGGGGGATTCGTCGCCGTCGTCATCATCAACCATCATCCATCACCAATTTCATGATGCTCACCGCTGTGTGTGAGTAATTCCATCATAGGCTTGCTGAACGGTGATGGGTTGGATGAGATTTACCATGTAATCAAGTTAGTTTTCTTAGGGTTTGATCCCTAGTATCCACCATGTTCTGAGATTGATGTTGCTATGACTTTGCTATGCTTAATGCTTGTCACTAGGGCCCGAGTGTCATGATTTCAGATCTGAACCTATTATGTTTTCATGAATATATGTGTGTTCTTGATCCTATCTTGCAAGTCTATAGTCACCTATTATGTGTTATGATCCGACAACCCCGAAGTGACAATAATCGGGATACTTCTCGGTGATGACCATAATTTGAGGAGTTCATGTATTCACTATGTGCTAATGCTTTGTTCTGATTCTCTATTAAAAGGAGGCCTTAATATCCCTTAGTTTCCGCTAGGACCCCGCTTCCACGGGAGGGTAGGACAAAAGATGTCATGCAAGTTCTTTTCCATAAGCACGCATGACTATTTACGGAATACATGCCTACATTACATTGATGAATTGGAGCTAGTTCCGTGTCACCCTATGTTATAACTATTGCATGAGGAATCACATCCGGCATAATTATCCATCACTGATCCATTGCCTACGAGCTTTTCATATATTGTTCTTCGCTTATTTACTTTTCCGTTGATACTATTACAACTACTACAAAAACCCAAAAACAATTATCTTTACTTTTGCCACTGTTACCTTTATTATCATACCACTTTTGCTACTAAATACTTTGCTGCAGATACTAAGTTATCCAGGTGTGGTTGAATTGACAACTCAACTGCTAATGCTCAAGAATATTCTTTGGCTCCCCTTGTGTCGAATCAATAAATTTGGGTTGAATACTTTACCCACGAAAGTTGTTGCGATCCCTACACTTGTGGGTTATCAAGATAATTTCTGGCGCCGTTGCCGGGGAGCATAGCTCCATTCTCTGAGTCACTTGGGATTTATATCTATTGATCACTATGAAGAACTTGAAAGACGACCGAACTACTATTTTGCCCTCAACTACGAGGGGAGGTAAGGAACTGCCATCTAGCTCTGCACTAGATTCTCCTTCCGTTATTAGTAGGCTTGCGACACCTAAACCTGCTACTGCTATGAATTCTGATATGTCTGCATGTTATTGATGATGCCACTTCTGCTATGCATGATGAAACTACTTCTGTGCTTGATACTACTTTGCCATTAGGTGATTTCTTGATGAACAATTGCTAGAGTTAGGGGGAATGAAATTACTAAAAAACCTATTATTGGTGATAGTGATGATGAAGGTTCTCCCAATGATTATGTATTACCTGTTGTTCCTAAGGGTTATGTTATGAATGAAGATGCTGCTAGGGCAATCTTTGCTTGCAATGATAGATATGATCTTAAGAAATTTTTAGGCTAAATGGAAGCAGCAGTCTCTTAATGCTAGAATGAAAACCGAACCCTGCTTTTGGCTACTTCACCTATCTGTGTTACTGATAAGGATTATTAATTCTCTGTTGATCCTGAGATTATTACTTTAGTTGAATCTGAAACTGTTGTGGCACATCTTACCAAGTTGAATGATATAGCCACCCTATTTACTAATGATGAGAAGTCTCGCTATTATTATATCCTTAAGATATTTCCTTTCTCATTAAAGGGTGATGCTAAGACTTGGTATAAATTCTCTTGCTCCTGGTTGTGTGCATAGTCCCAAGATATGATTTATTACTTCTCTGCTAAATATTTCCCTGCTCATGAAGAAACAAGCTACCTTGCGGGAAATATATAATTTTGTGCAAATCAAAGAAGAGAGTCTTCCCACAAGCTTGGGGGAGGCTTCTCCGATTACTTAATGCTTTGCCTGATCATCCTCTCAAGAAAAATGAAATACTTGATATCTTTTATAATGGACTAACCGGTGCTTCCAAGGACTACTTGGATAGTTTGTGCTGGTTGTGTTTTCAGGGAAAGAACAGTCGACGAAGCTGAAATATTATTGAATAATATGTTGACTAATGAAAAATAATTGGACTCTTCCCGATCCAATTCCTGAAGTAATTCCTGAACAATTGAGCCAACTCCTGAGCCTATTCCTAAACCCACTCCGAAGAAGAGAGGTGTTTTATTCTCAGTCCTGAAGATATGCAAGAGGCAAAGAAATCAATGAAAGAAAAAGGTATTAAAGCTTAAGACGTTAAGAATTTACCTCCTATTGAAGAAATACATGGTCTTAATTTACCGCCTGAAGAACCACATTGTCTTGATAACCCGACACATATAGTAAATGTAAATTCTCTCTATAGATATGATAAAGTTGAAATCCCCTCTACTAAATTTCATAGCCCATACTTAGAAGAATTTGATGACTTTATGGCTAGACAAGAAAGTTTTAATGCTTATGTTGGTAGAGAGTTAAAGAATAATGCTTTCGAGATAGGACGTGTAAGTGATAATCTGGCTAGAGTTAAAGATGAACTTTACCTCGTTAGCAAATATGCTTCTATGGTTGCTACTCAAGCTGAGCAAGTACTTAAAGCTCAAAATGATTTGCTTGATGAATTAAATAATAAAAATGACTTTGTTGTTAGAGTGGCTACTAGAACTGGTAGAATGACTCAGGAACCTTTGTATCCTGAAGGCCACCCTAAGAGAATCGAGCAAGATTCTCAGAGAAATAATTTAGAGGCACCTAGTTCTTCTAAAAAGAAGAAAAAGAAAGATGATAGGACTTTGCATGCTCTGTAGACACACCTGAGAATCCCAATGATATTTCTATTTCTGATGCTGAAACTCAATCAGGGGATGAACATGAACCTAGTGATAATGTTAATGATAATGTTCATGTTGATGCTCAACCTAGAAAAAACAATGATATAGAGATTGAACCTGCTGTTGATCTTGATAACCCACAATCAAAGAATCAATGTTATGATAAGAGAGATTTTGTTGCTAGGAAGCACGGTAAAGAAAGAGAACCATGGGTTCAGAAACCCATGCCCTTTCCTCCTAAACCATCCAAGACAAAGGATGATGAGGATTTTGAGCGCTTTGCTGAAATGATTAGACCTATTTTCTCACGTATGCGCTTAACTGATATGCTGAAAGTAAATCCTTATGCTAAGTATATGAAGGATATCATTACAAATAAAAGAAAGATACCGGAAGCTGAAATTTCCACCATGCTTGCTAATTACACTTTTAAGGGTGGAATACCAAAGAAACTTGGAGATCCGGGTGTGCCAACTATACCATGCTCTATTAAAAGAAATTATGTTAGAACTGCTCTATGTGATCTTGGAGCCGGTGTTAGTGTTATGCCTCTCTCTTTATATCGTAGACTTGAATTGAATAAGTTGACACCTACTAAAATATCTTTGCAAATGGCTGATAAATCAACTGCTATACCTGTCGGTGAGGATGTGCCTGTTGTGGTGCAAATGTCACTATCTTAATGGACTTTATTATTCTTGATATTCCCGAGGACGCTAGTATGTCTATTATCCTTGGTAGACCTTTTCTTAACACTGCAGGGGCTGTTATTGATTGCAACAAAGGCAATGTCACTTTTCATGTTAATGGTAATGAGCATACGGTACACCTTCTGAGGAAACAATCTCAAGTTCATAGCATCAATTCTATTGAAAAAGTTCCAACTATTATTTTTGGAGGTTTTGAATTTCCTCTCCCTACTGTCAAGAAAAAGTATGATATTCTTATTGTTGGGGATTTCCATATCCCCGTTGAGGTAACTTAGTGTTATTCGAAATTTCTTCGGTTCCGTGTTATTCAAAATGAGTTTGTTAACAAGACTTGATCAACCTTGTTAGTGGATTCATTTTGATGATCATGAGATGGATGAAACTAGAAGGCACAACATTCTGTACCCTCTTTTTACTTTCTGTTATTTAGAATAAATATAGCAAAAATAGTATTATCCGTCTGTTTTCGGAATTATCCGTGAAATAAAAAATAGTCCAAAAATAAAAGTGATCCAAATGCCCTGCAAATTTAGTACGATTTTTTCTGGAATATTTGAGGATTTTAGGCATTGAAAACACTGCAGGAGGGGCAAGCACCAGGCCACGAGAGTGGAGGGCGTCCCCCCCATATAGGGCGCGCCCCCTGTCTCATGGGCCCCTGGTGGCCCCCCTCCACTTATGCCAGCACCCACACACTTCATCTTCTACCCAAAAAAATCCCCATCCAGCTCAAGCACGAGTTCTAGCTCGTTTTGCTGCGATTTTCGATCTCCTTGCTCAAAGCTCCATTCACAAAACTGCTTTGGGAGATTGTTGCTTGGTATGTGGCTCCTCCATTGGTCCAATTAGTTTTTGTTCTAGTGCTTTATTCATTGCAAATTCTTGCTGCTTAGGTGACCATGTTCTTGAGCTTGCATGTTAAAATTTTAAGGTCCCAAGCAATTCCAATGCATGATATAGGCTCTAGGCACTTGTAGGAGTAGTTGCTATCAATCTTGTTTAGTTTTATTCACTTTTATTTTGAAGTTACTAAAATTTCAGAAATTTTCAGAAAATGTTGAGGAAACTTTTGAGGGGCTCTTCTAGCCAAAGCTCTCAGGAAAAACAAGCCAAAGAGAAGGAAAAAGCCAAGTATAATCTCCCTCGCCTAGCGGAAGTACGGTCGTGTGAATGGCCATGTGAGGAATTCTTGAAAGAAGCTGGAATTCATGAAGATTTTTTATGCTTTAATCGAGACTGCAGGCCTCACCGGTTTCATGAACGACCGAATCGATCAGTATCTCTTACTTACCAATACTTTCGTGCAAAACTTTTATTATTATCCTAAGAAGTCACCGCCGGCAGTATCATTTCATTTATATGATGAATTCAAAGAAATGTCTTTACGTCATTTTTGCGCGGTATGTAGGATACCTTATGAGGGAGAATTAGAGGAACCCCATCGTGAAGATGTGGGTGGCTTCGTTAATACTATTGCTGTAGAGGAGCCAAAGAAGGGCTCTGAGGCAAAGGTCTCTAGCATACACTTTCCTGTTTTACGCCACTTTGCCATATTTGCTAGTAGATGCTTGATTGGTCATGGAAATAGTGGAAACTTGAGCGTTCGTGATATTATCATTCTTCAACATGCTTTACTTGGAGACAATACTTTTAGTATGGGTGCCGTCGTTGCTAAACGGCTAGCCCTGAATCGTACAAAAGGCCCCATATTTAGAGGTATCTATGCTGCACGTCTTGCTAAACATTTTCATATACCCATTAGGCACCATGAGGAGGAGGAGATAAAACTGCCTCCTCACACCTTAGATTACAAGAGCATGGTAGCGCACAAGTTTATTGTTGACAACGAAGAAAAGATGCTCTTGTATAAACTTAGATTTAATAAGAAACACATTGAGATTATTATTTTGCCTGCGCGTCTGTTATTTGATTTGCTTGCAGAAAATTTTCTTGTTACGCCGGAAGCGGTGAACAACCATCGAGCCCAAGCTTTTACTCCGGAACATGAACCTGAGCCAGAACCTGAACTGGACCCTTATCATGCATCATCTGTCCAGTGGGATACGGAGATGACCAGCCAGTGGTACCCTGACTACACCTCCCATTACACCGGGGAGAGTAGCGGCGGTCCTTGGTACTAGACCAACTTAGGACAAAAGCCTATGCTTGGGGGAGTACGTATTTCTCACCGACTTTACATTCATGTTCACACACTAGTCGTCGGTGCTCATACTCTTTCATTGTATTATCCATGCTAGTTTAAATTTCTTTTTATAGTTTTCTTCTTGTGTGTTTGATAAACCTTAAAAAAACCAAAAAATTAATTAGTTTAAATTCTATGCTTGTAGTAGAAATTAAAATGAAAACCCAAAAAGATTTCTAGTTCTTCTTCTTACTTGTTGGGAGCTTTCCCGTGTAAATAGTTTTATTTCCTTTTCTTTTCTTTGGGGGTCGAGAAGACTATATTGAAAATGCTTAGTGGCTCTCATAAGCATGATTGTTTATTTAACTTAGAGCCCATATTACCTTGTCTTCTCTCTTGAGTTGAATGCTTGCAGATTCCAGCTTAGTCCAATGCACGTGCACTCTTATTATTATACACATCGTTCGGTCATGCAAGTGAAAGGCAATAACGATGATATATGATGGACTTATTGGGATGAGAAAAGCTGGTATGAACTCGACCTCTCTTGTTTTTGTAAATATGATGAGTTCATCGTTCCTGAGTCAGCTATTATGAAGTAAACATATTTGCAATGACATTTATAGATTATAGTTGCTTGTTCCATGCTTGATTAGCTATGAGTTATAATGGTTTACCTTGCGTGCCAACATGCTATTAGAATGATTATGATGTGATATGATGGGATGGTATCCTCCTTTGAATGTATTAAGTGACTCGACTTGGCACATGGTCACGCATGTAGTTGAATCAAATCAACATAGCCTTCATGGTATTTGTGTTCATGGTGGATTATATCCTACTCATGCTTGTACTCGGTGTGAATTAATTTTAATGCATGTTTATGACTATTGTCGCTCTCTCAGTTGGTCGCTTCCTAGTATTTTGCTAGCCTTCACCTGTACTAAGAGGGAATACTGCTTGTGCATCCAAACTCCTTAAACCCCAAAGTTGTTCCATATGAGTCCACTATATCTTCCTCTATGCGGTATTTGCATGCGGTTCCAAGTAAATTTGTATGTGCCAAACTCCAAACCTTCAAATGAATTCTGTTTTGTATGCTCGAGCAGCTCATGTTACAACTAGGACTACCTATATCTTCCATGCTAGGTGGGTTACTCTCACGAGGAGTGGACTCCGCTCCTCATTCACGAGAAAGGGCCGGTAACCGGGATGCCCAGTCCCATGATCCAAAAAGATCAAAGCAAATCAAAATAATTAAACAAAACTCTCCCAGGGCTGTTGTATGTTGGAGGCACTCATTGTTTTGAGCAAGCCATGGATTGATGCTTGTTGGTGGTTGGGGGAGTATAAACCTTTACCATTCTGTTTGGGAACTGCCTATAATGCATGTAGTATGGAAGATACAGCCATCTCATAGTTGTTGCATTGACAGCGAAAGTATGCTGCTCAAAATCTTATTCAATCTCTATTTTAAAATCGAGCTCTGGCACCTCTACAAATCCCTGCTTCCCTCTGCGAAGGGCCTATCTATTTACTTTTATGTTGAGTCATCACCCGTCTTATTAAAAAGCACCCGCTGGAGAGCACATTGTCATTTGCATTCATTACTATTGGTTTATATTGGGTAAGACTTGACTAGATCTCTTTTACCATGAATTACAATGTTTAGTCAGTCCTTGATCTTTAAAGGTGCTCTGCATTTATTTTTTGCGGTCTCAGAAAGGGCTAGCGAGATACCATTTTGTTATATCATGTTATGATTATTTTGAGAAAGTGTTGTCATTCGAGTTTTATTATTATGGCTTGCTAGCTGATTATGCTATTGATATGAGTAATTGTGAGACCTAGGTGTTATTATTAGAATGGTTAGTTCATAGTATTTGCTGAAACTTGAATGCTGGCTTTTCATGTTACAACAACAAGAGCAAACAGAGTTTGTAAAAGTTTTTCTTTATCACTTTCAGTTTATCAACTGAATTGCTTGAGGACAAGCAAAGGTTTAAGCTTGGGGGAGTTGATACGTCTCCAATGTATCTACTTTTCCAAACACTTTTTCCCTTGTTTTGGACTCTAACTTGCATGATTTGAATGAAACTAACCCGGACTGACGCAGTTTTCAGCAGAACTGCCATGATGTTGTTTTATGTGTAGAAAAGAAAAGTTCTCGGAATGTCCTAAAAATCCACGGAGGCACTTTTTGAAATTAATAAGAATTTTTGGCGAAATCAACACCAGGGGCCCACAGGCTGTCCACGAGACAGGGGGGCGCGCCCCCCCTAGGGCGCACCCTCCTATCTCGTGGGGACCCTGGACCTCCACCGACCTCAACTCCAACTCCATATATTCACGTTCGGGGAGAAAAAATTAGAGAGAAAGTTTCATCGCGTTTTATGACACCGAGCCACCGCCAAGCCCTAATCTCTCTCGGGAGGGCTGATCTGGAGTCCGTTCGGGGCTCCGGAGAGGGGGATTCGTCGCCGTCATCATCATCAACCATCCTCCTGTAGGGGAACGTTGCATAAAATAAAAGTTTTTCTACGTTCACCAACATCAATCTATGGAGTCATCTAGCAACGAGAGAGGGGAGTGCATCTACATACCCTTGTAGATCGCGTGCGGAAGCGTTCAAGAGAACGGGGTTGAGGGAGTCGTACTCGTCCTGATCCAAATCACCGGAGATCCTAGTGCCGAACGGATGGCACCTCCGTGTTCAACACACGTACAGTTGAGGAAGACGTCTCCTCCTTCTTGATCCAGCAAGGGGGAAGGAGAGGTTGACGGAGATCCAGCAGCACGACGGCGTGGTGGTGGATGCAGCAGTGATCTCGGCAGAGCTTCGCCGAGCTTCTACAAGAGGGAGAGGTGTAGCAAGGGGAGAGGGAGGCGCCAAGAGCATGGGTGCGGCTGCCCTCCCTCCCCCTTTATATAGGCCCCCTAGGGGGGTGCTGGCCCTAGGAGATGGGATCTCCAAGGGGGCGCCGGCCAAGGGGGAGGCTTGCCCCCCAAGGCAAGTGGAGGCGCCCCCCACCCTAGCGTTTCCAACCCTAGGCGCAGGGGGGGGCAGGGGGGGGGGGCGCACCAGCCCACCAGGGGCTGGTTTCCCTCCCCACTTCAGCCCACGGGGCCCTCTGGGATAGGTGGCCCCACCCGGTGGACCACCGGGACCCTTCCGGTGGTCCCGGTACAATACCGGTGACCCCCGAAACTTTCCCGATGGTCGAAACTGCACTTCCTATATATAATTCTTCACCTCCGGACCATTCCAGAACTCCTCTTGACGTCCAGGATCTCATACGGGACTCCGAACAACTTTCGGGTTACTGCATACTCATATCTCTACAACCCTAGCGTCACCGAACCTTAAGTGTGTAGACCCTACGGGTTCGGAAGACATGCAGACATGACCGAGACGCCTCTCCGGTCAATAACCAACAGCAGGATCTGGATACCCATGTTGGCTCCCACATGCTCCTCGATGATCTCATCGGATGAACCACGATGTCGAGGATTCAATCAATCCCGTATTCAATTCCCTTTGTCAATCGGTACGTTACTTGCCCGAGACTCGATCGTCGGTATCCCAATACCTCGTTCAATATCGTTATCGGCAAGTCACTTTACTCGTACCATAATGCATGATCCCGTGACCAGACACTTGGTCACATTGAGCTCATTATGATGATGCATTACCGAGTGGGCCCAGAGATACCTCTCCGTCATACGGAGTGACAAATCCCAGTCTTGATTCGTGCCAACCCAACAGACACTTTCGGAGATACCCGTAGTGCACCTTTATAGTCACCCAATTACGTTGTGACGTTTGGCACACCCAAAGCACTCCTACGGTATCCGGGAGTTGCACAATCTCATGGTCTAAGGAAATGATACTTGACATTTGGAAAAGCTCTAGCGAAACGAACTACACGATCTTTGTGCTATGCTTACGATTGGGTCTTGTCCATCACATCATTCTCCTAATGATGTGATCCCGTTATCAATGACATCCAATGTCCATAGTCAGGAAACCATGACTATCTGTTGATCAACAAGCTAGTCAACTAAAGGCTCACTAGGGACTTGTTGTGGTCTATGTATTCACACATGTATTACGATTTCCGGATAATACAATTATAGCATGAACAATAGACAATTATCATGAACAAATAAATATAATATTAACCATTTTATTATTGCCTCTAGGGCATATTTCCAACAGTCTCCCACTTGCACTAGAGTCAATAATCTAGTTACATTGTGATGTATCGAACACCCATTGCGTCCTGGTGTTGATCATGTTTTGCTCTAGGGAGAGGTTTAGTCTGGATCTGCTACATTCAGGTCCGTATGTACTTTACAAATATCTATGTCTCCATCTTGAACATTTTCACGGATGGAGTTGAAGCGACGCTTGATGTGCCTGGTCTTCTTGTGAAACCCGGGCTCCTTGGCAAGTGCAATAGCTCCAGTGTTGTCACAGAAGAGTGTGATCGGCCCCGACGCATTGGGTATGACTCCTAGGTCGGTGATGAACTCCTTCACCCAGATAGCTTCATGCGCTGCCTCCGAGGCTGCCGTGTACTCCGCTTCACATGTAGATCCCGCCACGACGCTCTGCTTGCAACTGCACCAGCTTACTGCCCCACCATTCAAAATATACACGTATCCGGTTTGTGACTTAGAGTCATCCAGATCTGTGTCGAAGCTAGCGTCGACGTAACCCTTTACGACGAGCTCTTCATCACCTCTATATATGAGAAACATATCCTTAGTCCTTTTCAGGTACTTAAGGATGTTCTTGACCGCTGTCCACTGTTCCATGCCGGGATTACTTTGGTACCTTCCTACCAAACTTACGGCAAAGTTTATATCAGGTCTGGTACAGGTCATGGCATACATGATAGACCCTATGGCTGAGGCATAGGGGACGACACTCATCTTTTCTCTATCTTCTGCCGTGGTCGGGCATTGAGCCAAGCTCAATTTCACACCTTGCAACACAGGCAAGAACCCCTTCTTGGACTGATCCATATTGAACTTCTTCAATATCTTATCAAGGTATGTGCTTTGTGAAAGACCTATGAGGCGTCTTGATCTATCTCTATAGATTTTGATGCCTAATATGTAAGCAGCTTCTCCAAGGTCCTTCATTGAAAAACACTTATTCAAGTAGGCCTTAATGCTGTCCAAAAGTTCTATATCATTTCCCATCAAAAGTATGTCATCCACATATAATATGAGAAATGCTACAGAGCTCCCACTCACTTTCTTGTAAACACAGGCTTCTCCATAAGTCTGCATAAACCCAAACGCTTTAATCATCTCATTAAAGCGAATGTTCCAACTCCGAGATGCTTGCACCAGCCCATAGATGGATCGCTGGAGCTTGCATACCTTGTTAGCATTCTTAGGGTCGACAAAACCTTCCGGCTGCATCATATACAGTTCTTCCTTAAGGTGACCGTTAAGGAATGCCGTTTTGACGTCCATTTTCCATATCTCATAATCATAGTATGCGGCAATTGCTAACATGATTCGGACGGACTTCAGCTTCGCTACGGGAGAGAATGTCTCATCATAGTCAATCCCTTGAACTTGTCGATAACCCTTAGCAACAAGTCGAGCTTTATATATGGTAACATTACCAATCTCGTCCGTCTTCTTCTTAAAGATCCATTTGTTTTCTATTGCTCGCCGATCATCGGGCAAGTCTGTCAAAGTCCACACTTTGTTTTCATACATGGATCCTATCTCGGATTGCATGGCTTCAAGCCATTTGTTGGAATCTGGGCCCGCCATCGCTTGTTCATAGTTCGAAGGTTCACCATTGTCTAACAACATGATTTCCAAGACAGGGTTGCCGTACCACTCTGGTGCGGAACGTGTCCTTGTGGACCTTCGAAGTTCAGTAGGAGCTTGATCCGAAGTATCTTGATCATCATCATTAACCTCCTCTCTTGTCGGCGCAGGCACCACAGGAACATCTTCCTGAGTTGCGCTACTCACCGTTTCAAGAGGTAGTACTTCATCAAGCTCTACTTTCCTCCCACTTAATTCTTTTGAGAGAAACTCTTTCTCCAGAAAGGACCCGTTCTTGGCAACAAAGATCTTGCCCTCGGATCTTAAGTAGAAGGTATACCCAATGGTTTCCTTAGGGTATCCTATGAAGACTCATTTTTTCAACTTGGGTTCGAGCTTCTCAGGTTGAAGTTTCTTGACATAAGCAGCACATCCCCAAACTTTTAGAAACGACAGCTTAGGTTTCTCATCTCAACGGATTTAGACGGTGCCCTATTTAAAGTGAATGTAGCTATCTCTAGAGCGTATCCCCAAAATGATAGCGGTAAATCGGTAAGTGACATCATAGATCGCACCATATCCAATAGAGTGCGATTACGACGTTCAGACACACCATTTCGCTGAGGTGTTCCAGGCGGCATGAGTTGTGAAATGATTCCACATTTCCTTAAGTGCGTACCAAATTCGTGACTTAAATATTCACCCCCATGATCTGATCGTAAGAACTTTATCTTTCGGTCACGTTGATTCTCTACCTCATTCTGAAATTCCTTGAACTTTTCAAAGGTCTCAGACTTGTGTTTCATCAAGTACACATACCCATACCCTTAAGTCATCAGTGAGAGTGACAACATAATGATATCCTCCGCGAGCCTCAACACTCATTGGACCGCACACAGCAGTATGTATGATTTCCAATAAGTTGGTTGCTCGCTCCATTGTTCCGGAGAACGGAGTCTTGGTCATCTTGCCCATGAGGCATGGTTCGCATGTGTCAAATGATTCATAATCTAGAGACTCTAAAAGTCCATCAGCATGGAGCTTCTTCATGCGCTTGAAACCAATGTGACAAAGGCGGCAGTGCCACAAGTATGTGGGACTATCATTATCAACTTTACATCTTTTGGTATTCACACTATGAATATGTGTAACATTACACTCGAGATTCATTAAGAATAAACCATTCACCAGTGGGGCATGACCATAAAACATATCACTCATATAAATAGAACAACCATTATTCTCGGATTTAAATGAGTAGCCATCTTGAATTAAACAAGATCCTGATACAATGTTCATTCTCAAAGCTGGCACTAAATAACAATTATTGAGGTTTAAAACTAATCCCGTAGGTAAATGTAGAGGTAGCGTGCCGACGGCGATCACATCGACCTTGGAACCATTCTCGACGCGCATCGTCACCTCGTCCTTCGCCAGTCTCCGCTTATTCCGCAGCTCCTGCTTTGAGTTACAAATATGAGCAACGACACCGGTATCAAATACCCAGGAGCTACTACGAGCACTGGTAAGGTACACATGAATTACATGTATATCACATATACCTTTGGTTTTGCCGGCCTTCTTGTCCGCTAAGTACTTGGGGCAGTTCCGCTTCCAGTGACCACTTCCCTTGCAATAAAAGCACTCAGTTTCAGGCTTGGGTCCATTGTTTGACTTCTTCCCGGCAACTGGCTTACCGGGCGCGACAACTCCCTTGCCGTCCTTCTTGAAGTTCTTCTTACCCTTGCCTTTCTTGAACTTAGTGGTTTTATTCACCATCAACACTTGATGTTCCTTTTTGATCTCTACCTCTGCTGATTTCAGCATTGAATATACCTCAGGAATGGTCTTTTCCATCCCCTGCATATTGAAGTTCATCACAAAGCTCTTATAGCTTGGTGGGAGCGACTGGAGGATTTTGTCAATGACCGCGTCATCCGGGAGATTAACTCCCAGCTGAGTCAAGCGGTTGTGCAACCCAGACATCTTGAGTATGTGCTCACTAACAGAAATATTTTCCTCCATCTTACAGCTGAAGAACTTGTCAGAGACTTAATATCTCTCGACCCGGGCATGAGCTTGGAAAACCATTTGCAGCTCTTCGAACATCTCGTATGCTCCGTGTTGCTCAAAACGCTTTTGGAGCCCCGGTTGTAAGCTGTAGAGCATGCCGCACTGAACGAGGGAGTAATCATCAGCACGAGACTGCCAAGCGTTCATAACGTCTTGGTTCTCTGGGATTGGTGCTTCACCCAGCGGCGCTTCTAGGACATAATCTTTCTTGGCAGCTATGAGGATGATCCTCAGGTTCCGGACCCAGTCTGTATAGTTGCTGCCATCATCTTTCAGCTTGGTTTTCTCTAGGAACGCATTGAAGTTAAGGTGGACATGAGCATTGGCCATTTGATCTACAAGACATTTTGCAAAGGTTTTTTATACTAAGTTCATGATAATTAAGTTCATCTAATCAAATTATTCAATGAACTCCCACTTAGACAGACATCCCTCTAGTCATCTAAGTGAAACATGATCCGAGTAAACTAGGCCGTGTCCGATCATCACGTGAGACGGACTAGTTAACATCGGTGAACATCTTCATGTTGATCGTATCTACTATACGACTCATGCTCGACCTTTCGGTCTTCCGTGTTTCGAGGCCATGTATGTACATGCTAGGCTCGTCAAGTCAACCTAAGTGTATTGCGTGTGTAAATCTGGCTTACACCCGTTGTATTCGAACGTTAGGATCTATCACACCGATCATCACGTGGTGCTTCGAAACAACGAACCTTCACAACGGTGCACAGTTAGGGGGAACACTTTTCTTGAAATTATTTCGAGGGATCATCTTATTTAAGCTACCGTCGTTCTAAGCAAATAAGATGTAAAACATGATAAACATCACATGCAATCAAATAGTGACATGATATGGCCAATATCATATTGCTCCTTTGATCTCCATCTTTGGGGCGCCATGATCATCTTCGTCATCGGCATGACACCATGATCTCCATCATCATGATCTCCATCATCGTGTCTTCATGAAGTTGTCACGCCAACGACTACTTCTACTTCTATGGCTAACGCGCTTAGCAATAAAGTAAAGTAATTTACATGGCATTCTTCAATGACACGTAGGTCATACAAAAAATAAAGATAACTCCTATGGCTCCTGCCGGTTGTCATACTCATCGACATGCAAGTCGTGATTCCTATTACAAGAACATGATCATCTCATACATCACATATATCATTCATCACATCCGTTGGCCATATCACATCACAGAACACTTGCTGCAAAAACAAGTTAGACGTCCTCTAATTGTTGTTGCAAGTTTTTTACGTGGCTTCTATAGGTGTTCTAGCAAGAACGTTTTCTTACCTACGTAAAAGCCACAACGTGATTTGCCAACTTCTATTTACCCTTCATAAGGACCCTTTTCACTGAATCCGCTCCAACTAAAGTGGGAGAGACAGACACCCGCTAGCCACCTTATGCAACTAGTGCATGTCAGTCGGTGGAACCTGTCTCACGTAAGCGTACGTGTAAGGTCGGTCCGGGCCGCTTCATCCCACAATACCGCTGAAGCAAAATAAGACAAGTAGTGGCAAGAAAGTTGACAACATCTACACCCACAACAAATTGTGTTCTACTCGTGCATAGTAACTACGCATAAACCTGGCTCATGATGCCACTGTAGGGGAACGTTGCATAAAATAAAAAAATTCCTACGTTCACCAAGATCAATCTATGGAGTCATCTAGCAACGAGAGAGGGGAGTGCATCTACATACCCTTGTAGATCGCGTGCGGAAGCGTTCAAGAGAACGGGGTTGAGGGAGTCGTACTCGTCATGATCCAAATCACCGGAGATCCTAGTGCCGAACGGACGGCACCTCCGCGTTCAACCATGTACGGTTGAGGAAGACGTCTCCTCCTTCTTGATCCAGCAAGGGGGAAGGAGAGGTTGACGGAGATCCAGCAGCACGACGGTGTGGCGGTGGATGCAGCAGTGATCTCGGTAGAGCTTCGCCGAGCTTCTACGAGAGGGAGAGGTGTAGCAAGGAGAGAGGGAGGCGCCAAGAGCATGGGTGCGGCTGCCCTCCCTCCCCCCTTTATATAGGCCCCCTAGGGGCGCCGGCCCTAGGAGATGGGATCTCCAAGGGGGGGCGGCGGCCAAGGGGGAGGCTTGCCCCCCAAGGCAAGTGGAGGCGCCCCCCTCCCTAGCGTTTCCAACCCTAGGCGCAGGGGGGCCCAAGGGGGGGCGCACCAGCCCACCAGGGGCTGGTTACCCTCCCCACATCAGCCCACGGGGCCCTCCGGGATAGGTGGCCCCACCCGGTGGACCCCCGGGACCCTTCCGGTGGTCCCGGTACAATACCGGTGACCCCCGAAACTTTCCCGATGGCCGAAACTGCACTTCCTATATATAATTCTTCACCTCCGGACCATTCCGGAACTCCTCGTGACGTCCGGGATCTCATCCGGGACTCCGAACAACTTTCGGGTTACTGCATACTCATATCTCTACAACCCTAGCGTCACCGAACCTTAAGTGTGTAGACCCTACGGGTTCGGAAGACATGCAGACATGACCGAGACGCCTCTCCAATCAACAACCAACAACGGGATCTGGATACCCATGTTGGCTCCCACATGCTCCTCGATGATCTCATCGGATGAACCACGATGTCGAGGATTCAATCAATCCCATATTCAATTCCCTTTGTCAATCGGTACGTTACTTGCCCGAGACTCGATCGTCGGTATCCCAATACCTCGTTCAATATCGTTACTGGCAAGTCACTTTACTCGTACCGTAATGCATGATCCCGTGACCAGACACTTGGTCACATTGAGCTCATTATGATGATACATTACCGAGTGGGCCTAGAGATACCTCTCCATCATACGGAGTGACAAATCCCAGTCTTGATTCGTGCCAACCCAACAGACACTTTCGGAGATACCCGTAGTGCACCTTTATAGTCACCCAGTTACGTTGTGACGTTTGGCACACCCAAAGCACTCCAATGGTATCCAGGAATTGCACAATCTCATGGTCCAAGGAAATGATACTTGACATTTGGAAAAGCTCTAGCGAAACGAACTACACGATCTTTGTGCTATGCTTACGATTGGGTCTTGTCCATCACATCATTCTCCTAATGATGTGATCCCGTTATCAATGACATCCAATGTCCATAGTCAGGAAACCATGACTATCTGTCGATCAACGAGCTAGTCAACTAGAGGCTCACTAGGGACTTGTTGTGGTCTATGTATTCACACATGTATTACGATTTCCGGATAATACAATTATAGCATGAATAATAGACAATTATCATGAACAAAGAAATATAATAATAACCATTTTATTATTGCCTCTAGGGCATATTTCCAACACCTCCATCACCAATTTCATGATGCTCACCACCGTGCATGAGTAATTCCATCATAGGCTTGCTGGACGGTGATGGATTGGATGAGATTTACCATGTAATCAAGTTAGTTTTGTTAGGGTTTGATCCCTAGTATCCACCATGTTCTGAGTTTGATGTTGCTATGACTTTGCTATGCTTAATGCTTGTCACTAGGGCCCGAGTGCCATGATTTCAGATCTGAACCTATTATATTTTCATGAATATATGTGTGTTCTCGATCCTATCTTGCAAGTCTATAGTTACCTATTATGTGTTATGATCCGACAACCCCGAAGTGACAATAATCGGGATATTTCTCGGTGATGACCATAGTTTGAGGAGTTCATGTATTCACTATGTGCTAATGCTTTGGTCCGGTTCTCTATTAAAAGGAGGCCTTAATATCCGTTAGTTTCTGCTAGGACCCCGCTTCCACGGGAGGGTAGGATAAAAGATGTCATGCAAGTTCTTTTCCATAAGCACGCATGACTATTTACGGAATACATGCCTATATTACATTGATGAATTGGAGCTAGTTCTGTGTCATCCTATGTTATAACTATTGCATGAGGAATCACATCCGGCATAATTATCCATCACTAATCCATTGCCTACGAGCTTTTATATATTATTCTCGCTGATTTACTTTTCTGTTGCTACTGTTACAACTACTACAAAAACCCAAAAACAATTATCTTTACTTTTGCCACTGTTACATTTATTATCATACCACTTTTGCTACTAAATACTTTGCTGCAGATACTAAGTTATCCAGGTGTGGTTGAATTGACAACTCAACTGCTAATACTCAAGAATATTCTTTGGCTCCCCTTGTGTCGAATCAATAAATTTGGGTTGAATACTTTACCCTCGAAAGCTGTTGCGATCCCCTACACTTGTGGGTTATCACCGGCGTCCGACGAGTGTGACGGCGTCCGACGAGCGTGCCTGTCGGATGTGGCAAGGACGGCGAGGCGGCTTCTTGGTCGCGGACGGCTGTGTGG